>NC_048893.1:150046807-150102675 GCF_011077185.1 Oxyura jamaicensis | reverse complement strand
TTTTTTTTTTTTTTTTTTTTTTTTTTTTTTTTTTTTTTTTTTTTTTTCCCTGTTCTCAAGCCTGCAAATGCATGCACTCGCGTTCAGCTGAATGCAGAGAAATCTCTGGCTGCAGTGAAACTCATGACTGTGCCAGCGGTCGACAGCAGTGGCAGGCAGCACATCAGAGCGGGTTTAGCCTCTCTTTGTGCAGAAAGGTAGAAAGAAACAATAAAATAAAGCCTAAACCATGACAGTGCTGGTAATCAACAAAAGGATTTTTGTCTTCACAAACTCAGGTTTGGGGCACTGCAAAGGGAGGTGATTTCCCCTATTGAAAGCTGATCCTGAAAACAGTTGGCTCCAAGATGAGGAACTGGGGATAAACAACTGCGGCAGGGAAGGGACTTCTGCAGTGGATGTGAGACGTACTCTGGAAAAGACCAGGGATACGATGAGCAAAGAGAAGAGTGGAATAAAAGATAGGAAAGATGATCTGTGAAAGTCATTAAATGCTGCACTGGGGGTTTTGAAGCTCATGTTAAACTGCAGGCTGACCTGGTGAAGCGAAAGGAAAAAATGCGAGCTCTGAAGGAAAACAGAAACCCAAGCAGAGCAGCAGAGGAGTATTTCTGTAAGCCCTGCACAGACAGTTTTGCTGAGCATGGGCAGAAAACAGATCTGCATTTTTTCATTGTCTTTCCCAAAAGCAATTTCAAGATTAACCAGCCTTGCCAGAAATTTCCCTGCAGCTAAGCTGGTGCCCACCCTCTGCAGGAGCCATGTGGTGAGGAGGCAGCCACGGACCTTCAGCCCCTCTGGCACATGCTCAGCAAAACTCTGCAAAGATCTGGGCATCACAAACATCCTTTTTGATGTTCAGAGCCCAGAGGAGGAAGAATCTTCATGAGATCCCATTGCCTCACTGGGGAGGGTGGTGGCATTATCACGGGGCTGGTACAAGAAGTGCAGTAAGGCTCCCCATCCCCAGCGCTTTCTCCATCTTCTCCTGCACCCTCGCTCAGCTCCACTGTGAGCCTGGCAGCACCACTCAGGTAGTAAACAGCCGCTGTGCTCTTCCATTCCTTCTGCTGAACCTGCGATGATAAGACATGAGAAAAGGCAGTATTCAAAAAGCCCATCACTGCAAGTAACGAGGTTGGCCTCTGTTAGTAGTGAGGACAGGGGATGGTCTGCTCAGATGCAGGGCAAACATCAAAACCTGAGGGCTGGGGGAGAACGGACCAGTACGTATGTCCCTGGAGGGCATTTCCAGACCTTCAGGCCTCCAGGTCACCAGTGGTGACGTTGCTCCAGCCATAGTGTGGTGAGTGACAGTGCCCAAGAGACCAACACACCTAAAGCAAAGCACGGCCTTGTCCTTGTGTACGCGTGCTGGGTGACAGCACTCCCCAGCAGCAGCAGAAGCCCAAAGGCTGCAGGAATTTGGTGGCTGCCTAAATGCCTGAATTCTTACCCAAATAAGCTCCAAGCAGTTCTTACCCAAATAAGCTCCAAGCCCGAGGGTCATGTTCTGGGAAGAACAGGAGGAAAGTGAGGGCCTGGATTGTGGGATTTCAGTCCAGCTCTGTTTTGGCAATGCTTCACTCTTCTCACATGTAGGGTTTGGGTATTTTTTATTAAAATGCTGCCATTAGCAACAGGTCAAACAAGGAATTCAGCTGGTGAGCCTGCTGGGTCAGGCGTCTCACACCAGTGGTGAGCCCCAGGGCACCCCGCGGACTAAAAGAGCTGGTAATGACAGAAAACTCCTGTTCTCCATCTGGTTTTGTCAGAGAGCCACTGGGCACCCATCACAAGCGCATTGCAAGCATAAGCCTAAGCTGCAGTCTGGGAAGTGCTCACTGGGCTACCTAGCCTCAGCCCAAATGCCTTGAAAGAAAGAGCTTTCCTTGCCTCAAACCTGCTGGGCTTTAACCATGGGACCATCAGCATCCACCTGCTGGCTGCCCCCATGAGAGACGACACCAACCTTTCTGCTGTTAAAGCAGCTACAAAACAGGACAGCAACTTGGTATATATACTTTTATGCATGTATATATGTGACTTGATATGTGTATTTTTTTTTCTTTTATATACCAGTAAATATAGTTAATGGTACAGTGCTGATGCAAGCCCAGGTGGCCTTGCTGCATGGACAGGAGTTGTTCAGCCCCAGTCACCCTCAGGGGCAGGAGTCCCTCCTGCTCCTGCTGTGTTTAGCTGTGTTAAGTGAGGCTGTGTTTACAAAACCAGGCCAAGATCCCAGAAAGGCTCGGCCTCGCAGCGTACTGAAAACAGGAGCGTGAGAACTGGCAGTGCAGGGACTCAGCAAGCACGCACCGCTTGGGTGAGAGCCCAACCTTCCACAAAGGCGTGCAGAGAAACGGTGTCCTTGCTTCTGTCCTGCTTCTCTGGTTGAGCGTCGGAAATTTCCGCGTTACCTTTCTGTGGGGTTTTGGCAGAGAGGAGCTGAGCAAGCCGCCTGCTCTCCCCCATCCCACAGTACGGGCACGCTTGGGCTGGTGAAGCTCAAGCACTTCTCGGCAGGGCCCCGTCAGCAGCTTGCAAACACATTTCGGCAAGGAGGGAGAAGGGCAGGGCAGGACAAACCTGGCCAGACTTGTCCTTTCCCTGCTGCAGAGAGCCCACGGCAGCACTGCCAGCAGCAGAAGAGGTGTCGGTGCTCCAAAGCCAAAGAAAACACCCCTCTGAACGCGCCAGTGCTGTTTTTACGAGCTGAACATCCCCGTGGCATGCTGCACTTCGAAGCTACCACCTGCAGTAGTTTTAGTGGAGATGCTCTCAGTTTTGACGCTATGTAGAAAAAATATTTGCACTGTCATTACTTTCATTAGACAGAATATAAAGGTCCATAAGTAGGGAAGGGCCTTGTAGAGGTGATGCCCAAGGAGCTCCAGTAGGGCAGGATACAAATCGGCGCATAGGAAAGTGCTTTGGGGTTGTTTTTGTTTTGTTTTTGTTTTTGTTTTGGGTGTGCATGTGCGTGGCTAATACATTTGTTGCTGAAGGTTTATTTTTAGCTAAAAGAGAAATCATCGTTACGCCATGGCAACCAGAACTAGGAGGTAAGTTAGAGCAAGCTGGTCTGACTAAAATATATCTGAAACCATCCAAATTGATTAAATATCCTAAAAATAAAGATGATGGCTGTTAGCACAACACAACGGTGATGTTTGTGATTTAGAAACACAGGCCATTTCTGATACATCATGCTTTTTCCCCCAGTTACCAGCTGTGAGGGGAGGCCTGGGAAAGCGTGGCTGATAGCCACAAATGACTAATACCACCGAAGGATTTGCAGAACGGGTGGGATGCTCTGCTGGAGACGCGAGGAAATGAGGCTTTAGCTTTGGAGGCGCAACAAAACCCTCCTGGTGACCCCTGCTTGAGTAATCAACAGCGCCGTGCTGGGTGGTTGGCAGGGCGCAAGGTGGTGGGTGGATTTTCCCCTTCCTCACAGCACGATTATTCAATGTGTGCTGAGCTTATTTAACATGTGAAGCAACATAATGGTGGCCACCAAGCATGAGGACGACCATGCACAAACCCTGCCTTGGTGAGGGATGGAGATACTCTGCCCTTGGGAGCTCCAGCTTGTGCTGAGATGGATAGATTTGGAGAACCCCAAACTAACTGTGCCAGGGGGCTGGGACTGGGGGTTTTGCTATGGGGCCATGTCCACTGTAGGCTGTGGTGGACCCATCCATGCTGGAGCACTGAGTCATTTAGGTGGGAAGGCAGCTCAGGTATCTCATTCAACCTCACACTGAGGTCAATGCCAGCATCAGTCCGGGTTACATTGTCCCTCAGGGTGATGTTCTTCCATCATCCAACCCGTGGATGGGGATGGCTCAACCTATCAGTGTAACCTGTCCCATCCTCACAGCATACATTTTTTCCTTTGTACCTAGTCAGCCCCAGCTTCAGTCTCTTTCACCCAAGACATTTTCCATTATCAAATACATTTTAACTCTTCTTCTTTATACCCTCTTCAAATCCATTCATAGAGCCCTGAAAGTCTTCCATACTTGCTGGCCCTGATCCTAGAGCTGAAAGCATTCAGATAAAATTACACTAAAGGCCCTGGAATTAAGCCTTCTTCCCCAGCATTTCATAATTTCATACTGAACAATTTTTACCATTCAGATTCTACTTGTTGAAAGCAAAAGTACTTGGTGATTATTGCCACAATCCAGAAAGCAAATGAGACCATACTTTCCTGTTCTTCTTGTGGCAGACTATCTATCTAATTTAAAGTATTACATCTTGACAAATGGTGTCAATATTTGTGAATAACTTAACATTTTTAAAGAGCATCTGACAAAATCTAGTGTGTTTTAAGTGGTATGCATAACACAATCCTTATATTTCAGACTATGAAACCTTAACTTATCCTTTCTTCTAGATAACGCAGAATCAATAAAGATTGCAGTTTTTTTTAAATTATTATTTAAAACTGTATCCACAAAATGAATAATAAATCTCTTTCAAAGTGCTCCCTGTAACTAGACTCCTCTTGACCTGCTTTTTACAGATGTTTTTTGCACTTTGTACTCATATTGGTTTGGTTGGCTCTCTGTTCTGCTGTGTTCTGTGCTCAGTTCTGAGTTGTTCCTTTGCTTTGACACAGCAGGAAATGCTCTTAATGACTACATTAATAATTATGCACTCAGAAAACCAAGTCTGAGCACTAAGGTGAATACCAGGACTGAAACAACAAGATTTTCACATGAACATTTCAATGGGCTGCAATCATCTATTCCGCCTGCAGTGGCTACAAGGATACGAAGCATTACATATATATATATATATATATATATATATATATAAAGACCATCTTTGGTCCCAACAGGTTACAAAGAAATGCCTTGATCTTGCAAGTGGCTTTGAGCAGATTCCTGAACCAGCGTGGAGCCAGTCACAGCAGTGTGAACGAAGGGCCCAGACACAGCTTTGTGCCTCAACATTTTCCTAGTCTGAGGGCATAGATGTTAACCTCTATCAATGTGCCAGGAAAACCATCCTCACTGTAGGTGGTTGTCCTCACCTCTCCATCCACCCTGGACACTCTGGTGTCCATGCAAAGGAGTAGCCTTGCTCAGCCTTTCTGATGAAATATTAGTGGCTGCTGCAAGGGAGGATGGTGATCCTGCTCAGCCCCAGCTTTCTCTCCTCACCCTGGCCCATGTTCACTATGTCCCCACCCCAGTCCCCAGCCAGCACAAGGGGACTTTTCTACCAGTTTAGCTCCCTGAAGTGGTGCAAGGGCACTGGCAGGATGTGGGGAGGGGAAAGCGTGGATGGCTTTTGGTGGCTGGTAGCCATTAGCTAGGGTTAGCTGGAGGGTGACTCCCCATTCCTGTTGCACCAGGAACAAGAGCCATAGCATATGCTGGACCTAAGCTGGATTCTCTGAGGCCATGGGTGTGCACTTAGAAAGTAAATACAGACCCAGCTAAAGGTGACCTGAGCTTAAGGTGAGACATTATCTAGAGGCTTTTGCTGCCCAGCGTCTCTAAGACATGTTTTCCTAGGGCTGTAAACAGGATGCTTCTGGGGGTCAGCATCTGTGGGGCCTCTTTCCCACAGAGAAGCTGGCCAATGGCCCCAGGACAGCACCCATATTGTGTCAAACAACAGAACCCAGGGCCTTCAGCATCCTTGTCCTACCAAGTGCATGGTGCCCATCTCACAGCTCCTCCTACCACCCATCTCCCCTTGGCGCCGGGTGGCTGCCTTTGGTCTCCACTTGCACAGCTCCTGTCACCACCCAGACTCTCAGATGCTGCAATAATGAAAATAAGATGAAATAGTGCTTGGTTCGTTTGGCAAACTTCTATAGGGTGAAGGTAAAATTGATTTTTAATTTTTAATAGGTTGACTCACCACTCGTGGGCATTGCAGACAGTAGTTAAAAACTACTTTGCACTGGAGTCAGAAAGTCAGAACTAATTAAAGAATATGTCCACAAAAACATTGCTAATAGACTGAAGGGAAGACCTTAATTAGAAATTTGGGAAGTTGTAACCCTCCTGTTAATAAAGCTTAAATGACATTTGGGAGCCATGCAAAATAAGTAAACAGCTCCTCTCTGCATAACTATAGTCAAAGACAAGGCACCAGAGGAAAAATCTAAACAGGGCCCCAGTGCTGCTGCTCCAGAGCTAAAACAACCCCTCCTTAAACCAGTTTTCAGCCATGTTCTCCACTTAGTAACAAGCAGCACTGCAGCACTTGAAAAAATCTGTGGAGTACGGCAGCAAGGTGACTACAAGGACTGCGAGGCATGAGCCGTAGTACGCAGAAGCTAAAACACCTCAGCTACAGAATGAGACTTAACTCTGCACTTAAAGCAAAGATCCAGGTGCATCTTCGGTAATCCGGCACGTAGAGCCAGCCAGGACTCAAGAAACAAATGAAATATTTTAGGCAAGTAAATGATGATGCAGTGGTTTGGTGACGACCCGTGCATGGCAGCAAAATGCAAGGCTTTGCAAGATTTCCTTTCTATTTGGAAAAAAATAAATAAATCATTTTGTAGCATGCCCAACAACATGAGGGTGCAGTCAGAAACACTTGCAATTGTGCTTTAACAAACCGGGACAATGCTGCAAGGCAAAAGGCACGCTGCTGTACCCTGCCATCAGTGCAAGCAGCCTGCTCCTCTAAGCTGCCTTCTGCACTTGTCTGCAGCACGCACCGATCCTGCTGCCCACTCGGAGGCAGACAGTATGGCACTGCTGCAGCACACAGAGCCAGCTCTGTCCATCCCAAACTCATTTTTCTCACCCTGCTCCACCCAGGGTGGCAGCACCTGCGCTGACGCAGCTGTGGAGCAGCAGAGACCCCTGTGTGAGCTGGGGTGGGGAGCCCATCCTGGGATTCACCTTTCAACGAGTGCTGTGTCAGAGCCAAGATGTTGAAAATGACTGCTGGCATGTTCAGGCATGATATCTCTTATACTAAAGAAGCACCGTGAATTTCTCCATACCTTTGGTGTTCGGGCTGCCAGCACAAAAATCCACCTAAATTATCATAATGTGTGGAAAAGAGGGCCACCACGCACATTTAAAGCATGACAGAATAATGCAAAGGAGATGTTCTCATTCACTTTTAGTCTATTACCAGAGGACCTAGAGCCAGTCCCTTTCACTTCTATTCCATGGGACAACCGTGGTTTGAAGTCTGTGGTGTTGCATGCTTTCTGGAAGCTGTGGGCACACAATATCACAGTGGTGGTTTTTCTGGTTGCTGATGCCTGATGGCTTCATAGCACCCTTCTCTAGGCACTCTTTGCAACTAGGCATAAATACACTGTATCAGATATATTTAAAAATGGAAAACTTCACCAAGGTCACAGTTCTTGCATCGTTCTGATTTTCATTAGCAAGCTGGTTTTATTTTAATTTTGTGAAACTTTCAAGTAGTCATTCGAAAAATAACCGATATGGGCAATTACGTGGAAACCATTTCTTCCAGCTCCACAAAGCAGGCATGTGGAGCAAGAGGGCCGTTACAGCCTGGAAGTTGCACCTGGAGCTTTGAGGCAAAAATTAAATTAAATAAAAATAAAAAAATAAAAAAATAAAAACAAAACCGAAACAAACAAAAAGGGAACACGAGCAGTTGAATTAGAGCAGGATGAGGGAACAAATGTGTTGTGCCACCTCACAGAGTGCTGCGTAAGGTGGCTTCAGTCAATGTGAGCCATGGAGATGGGTCATCTCCATGCTTCAGAGCCCTCCTTTGGGACATGCTGGAGCTCAGAGCCCTCCTTTGGGACATGCTGGAGCAAAGGAGGGCTTCAGAGCCCTCCTTTGGGACATGCTGGAGCCAGAAGAGAGCCTGAAGTTTCTGAGGTCTTTACCTGGATGTAAATTGGTGGCCAGTTGTCTGAGGGATGTGTCAGACCCATTTGTGTTCACATAGGCTTGAGAGATGGTCCCTTGCAAACCTCATGTAGTTCAACACAGTGAAATGAAAGGTCCTGCACCTGGGTCGAGACAATCCCAAGCTGGTGATGCGTGGGCTGAGAACAGTCCTGCTGAGAAGAACTTCAGGGTGTTGGTGGATGGGTTAGATATTTAGGTTAGATATTTGGAAAAAGTTCTTCACCCAGAGGGCGGTGAGGCCCTGGCACAGGCTGCCCAGAGAAGCTGTGGATGCCCCATCCCTGGAGGTGTTCAAGGCCAGGCTGGATGGGGCTTTGGACAGCCTGGTCTGGTGGGAGGTGTCCCTGCCCATGGCAGAGGTGTGGGACTGGGTGGGCTTTAATGTCCCTTCCAACCCAAACCATTCTGTGATTCTGTCTCAGATTTCTTTATCACACAACTAGGGATCCCTGCTTTCATTAAAAAAAAAAAAAAAAAAAAAAAAAAGTAGTCATGAATCTGGCACCAAGAGACGCCATGGATGATCTCCTGTGGCTGTGCTGCGCTTCACAACAGCTCGCAAGAGATGTGGAAGGAATTGCAGCCGGCTAGCATCAGCCAGCCTCAGCCATTCAGATGCCTAGCTGAATTATCAGCTTAGTCTGAAAAAGAAAGGATTCAAAAACAGACCATTGATGGTAATTAACAACTGCACTTTATGGGCTTTCAGTCTAATGAATACACAAATGAAAAATCAATGGAGGAGGCTTCCAAAAATGAACACGGCAACAAACTTGGATTTGGCTCAAAGACAGCTCCTCCCAAACCAGCTCTACGGCTGCGGTCCTATGATACGTTTCCATTATTTCATTGTACAGCTTTCCCTCTGGGGAACTCATTAGTCCTTTTTATTGATAAAATAAATACGAGTCTAATTTTGAAATTAAAAAAAAAAAAAAAAAAAAAAAAAGCATTAAAATAATTACATCTCCAAAGCCCTAGCTCAGAAATGATAAGAGATCAAATCAGTCAAAGGCTGAAAATGATTCCACATCTTCTGAAGGCCATTTGAAAAATTTGCTCGGAATGAAGAAGCCACACTGAATAAAACTTTAAATAAAGAGGATTAAGCTCTGCGAACCACCAAACCCGGCTGAAGCTGCAACTTGACATTATAAATTGCCAGCTTACTCTCTTTTTAGTTGGAGACATACAGCATACATTTGTCTTTGTTACAAAGGGGCTGTGCAGCTTTAATTCTCTGTAGGATAGGGCTGTGGCTGGTCACCTCCACAGGGTGAGGGCAGGCACAGAGAGCATCGCCGGGTCTTTCCCTCTGGGGTCATCACACAGGCTCTGTTACCTCTCCGTGGCACAGCTGGGCAGAAGTCTGCTTCTAATCCAGTATCGCTTCTGAATTACGTCTTGCCTGGAAAAAGGCTTTGGCAATGAAAAATCCAGTTCCAGCTAGACAAGATACCCACAAATTCTGGAAATACTTGCTGCTTGAGAGAAAATCTGAGACGTGTCACTGCCAGTCAGAAAGCCACGCAGGACAGGAGGCACTCCCAGCGGTCAGGGCGCGCTTCTGAGATGTGACGTGACTTAAATCTCCTCCTTTTGTGTATTTCTGTGCCCTGATCAGAACCTCAGCCTGTCTGCATCCTCCTCCTATTTCTACACTGCTGAAGATGACACCCCATCACACCCTACTAATGCTTACCATTGCTCTGATTAAGACAGTGCATTACATGTGCCATTGGGGATTTGAACAGAATATTTAATTTGATTCAAGAAGTACTTTATATTTGCCCAGAGTTCAGAAATATTTTGTTGTGAGGTCGATCCACAATGAGATTTTGCATTTTGTGTCATCACAATATTGTAAAAGCAGTGATTCCCACAGCTGCCCCCTTTCTGAAGCAATTCAATCTGATCATACAGGGCATATTTTGTGCTGCTGCTGCCTTCATTAATTAAATTCTTCTTCAACCATGAAGTTGCATCCATATGCAAGTTAAGGGAAAACTTGGCATGATCTTTTCAGGTACTTTGGGTCAAGTGATAATTTGGCTCCCAGTAGCTCAGAGGCAAACACCATTATCCACTCAGCAGCACTTCATCTCTATCAGCTTTCCAGCTGCAAAAAAAAAAAAAAAAAAAAAAAAAAAAAATGTAATTAGGAGGCCTTGTGACAAAGAGCAGTGGCTGGATGCAGACTCAGACAGGGATTTTTAAGTGTATTTGTTGCTTATGGCTAGTATACAGTTCTTACTTTTCAGTGCACTCAAAAGAGAGTGAAGAGCAGAAGCAGCAAAACTCTCCCACCTCCTGCACCTTTTGAACCTGTCTCAAGCTCCTGCTCCTAAATTTGTGTGATCTTATCAGCATGCAAACATCCTTTATGGTTGGTTAATCACTGCAGCAAGGGTAAGGGCTTCTTATGCATTGGTCTGTGCTCTGTTTCTTCTGGTGCTCACTTGTTGTCTGAACACATGGCTTGAGCAGGACCAAGAGGTGCCGAGGAATCTGAGCTTGACACCTCCCCAGCTGATAGCCATGATGCTCCACCTGGACAGGGTACAATGCCCAGATGACTGTGACAAGACCTTAGGGGGCTGGTTTTCCTTCTACTTCACTGTCTACTTCACGACAGTGCTGCTGATCTTCACCTTTGAGGTCTGATACACTGTTTAAAGAGATTGTTCAGAAATAGGAAGTATAGACACATTGGAAAGCAAAGGCAGAAACTTTTCACAACTGCTTTAAGCTATGGAGCAACTACAGTAAATGCATAAGCTGAGCAGTTCAGTTTTAATTCTGTTGCATTTCAGTGAAGACAATAATTAAAATCAATCATTTGATTTAACCCTATTCATTCATGATGTCCTTTTTCAATAGTCACTGAAGGAACAGTACTTGAGAAAACAGCTACACTGCTCTTAGCTCCCAGCCTCTTCCAGCCCACGCCAAGCACAAAACCTCATTTTCTCTCGGCTGCTGTTGGTATAGCAGGGGTTCCTCTGTTACTCTGCAGCATAACCATCCCTCTTTTTTTCTCCTTTGTGGGGAATCTGCTTCTCCTTCTTTTCAAAAGTACCCAGCAGAGAAAAGGTCCCCTCTCCCACACAGCTCACATTTGGAGGGACTCAGCGAGGAGGGGGCGGTCTGGGTTGTCACGAGCTCCTAGGACTTGTTCTGGAGCTTTCAGTCATTTAAGAGAAGCGAGTGACTGTTGCTTTACAATGGTCCTTGGCAAACTGCAGCATAAATTGTGGCTGTTACCCACACTGTTTCAGTGATGTTTTGTCCTGACAGCCTCTACACTGAGCTACGAGCAAGGAATGAGCATCCCTCTTGGGTGAGATTCACAACTTCAGCAGTGCCTATTTCACTCCAACTCTGAACTCTTTGCAACTTTGAAGAAGCAAGCTGGCAGATATACAGGTAGCCTCACCACACCATGCTTGCACTACTCTTGGCCTTCATCTGGAGCGGGTAGCTCAGACCAGCCAAGAGAGAGTAAGCAAAGGATAGTCTGAGGCACATCAAAGCTGCAGAGTCTGTGTTGGTGCCTCACCAGCAGGGAGAAGTTCCCGACTCTCACCTCTATGAAGTGGAGCAGGAAAGTACAGCTTTTCCAGATAAAAGGACTTTCCTCTGAGAACGTGAATTAACAAGCAAGTTATAACTGGTGTCTGTGCTTCTGGCATATGATTAGCTCTATTTATGCTCCTTTTACATTTCTAAAGCCATGAAAGCCACCACCCTGGTGAGATCGGCATGCCAGCCCCCAGATGGAAAGTGTTGTGCCCCCACAGCACCCACCTGTGCCCCAACAGCCATGCCTGTTTTCAGGTAAAATACAGAAACAAAACCCACAGAAATGCAGCCTTCTTCTGTGGGAAAGCTGGGCGGAGAGCTATTACCAAAATACCAGAGTTCTGCATCTTAATAACTCCTTGCTCTTGGAGACACGAATAAAAGAAATTTCATGACTTCCTGCTCTGAGGAGTAGAGCAGCAGTACTTAAGGCCCGTTAGGCTCTGGAGGTTTCAAAGCAGTTGAGGGATGAGATCACCCTTCTCCAAGCAGCTCTGCTTGGGCACGATGTGGTGGGAAGGTGCTGCTAGCTCTGGGCTTTGCTCAGCTCCCACAGAGCCCAGTGACCCATCGGTAGTGGTACATGCACGGGGACCAGAGCAACTTTGTTGTTCCTGTTGGCAGTGCTATGTCTGGTGAAGGAAAGACGCTTACCTCTGTACAACTGGCTGCAAGTAATATGTATTAATGCTTTCTGTGGAAATCAGCTGCTATTTGAGATCATTCAGACCTAATATTTCACCATCAGTAGTGCAGCACACTTTGAAACTGAGCTTGACCCTTCTTCTGCCATGGGGATGCATGGAGCGGCTCAAGAGAAGTGGAGCTCTGCTGTGCAGTCCTCTGCCCGTATCCCATACATCACATGAGACTGCATCATCTAAAAAAGTAAAGGGAACAACTCCTGGGAGGAGAAAAAACACCAGTTAGAGGAACAGAGACGAAAGATGGGGTCTGTCCCACCTTATCTCCTCTGGTCTTCTTGGCTCCCTGCTGTCATCACAAGGCAATTCACCATCCCGTGGGTGCCTGCTCATCCAAGCAAGGTGAGAGTATTGCCTTTCCCAGGAGCTTAGGAGGAGCCAACATGACTAACTTCAACCAGGAGACATGCAAGTCTAGAGGAAAGATGACCTCACAAAGAGAATGGGACCACAAATTTGGGGCAAAGCCTGGAGCTGGCCCCAGGTGTCCCGAGGCTGCATTTAGTGCCTTAATCGTGTAATCAGTGTGAATGAGCAACATGCTAGATTAGCTTTACTTGACATAATATTTGAGTATCATAAAGCAGAGCAGTGCAGATTATTGCAGCAGCACCAGTATATAATGACTTTATATTGATCTACTCAACTGTTTAGAAATTTTGCTTGAAATATTTTGCTCCCCTGCAGATAGGCTTTTTGGGGGGGCAAAATATAGATGCAGCCTGAAAGTTTGTGGTTGTTTTCCACATCTCCAAAACCAGGCTGATAAAGCAGACATCTCACCCCAAATTCTGCAGCTCTGGGAGGGCCATGTGGGAGGGCCATGCCAGCTGTGGTGCCGGTGCCTTTGCCATCCCTTTTGCCAGCAGAAGCATGTGCTGGAGGTGGCAGCCCGCCTCGGAGAAGCCACGGCAGCCAGCCGGGGGCCGTGCCCTCCCAGTGCCTCCTTCCCTGTGGCCACTCGTTCCCCACAGCTCCCTCCTGCTCCTTGGCTGCAAAAGCCTGCACAAGTCCAGCCTACACTCGCCACTCGCGGTGTAGAAATGAGTCAGTCACCAGGGCTTCCGCAGATGACGCAGGCACAGCTGACACGCGTGCATCTAGCGCGGGGGGTGGGCGAGCGGCAGAAAATAATGTTGTGCGAGTGAGTGATGTGCCAAATTTGTTTTTCAGTTGCTGCAAAGAGCAATTTTGTCTGCTATAGGTGAGCAATAGGCAATTTTATGTATTTATTTATTGGTAGGTAGGTACAATTGCATAGAAATCTGTTCCATGAAAGAATCAGGCCATGTTCTTATGTGAAAGAGCACGGTCATTTTTATTTTTTAGAAAGATCAAGAAAATGAGGCATGTTCAGCGACTGTACTTCATGTGTTTTATATTCTTGTCTTTCCTGATAAGTGGACTTTTGACAGAAAATTTCCTTCTTTACTTTCCTGAAATTTGGAGGGGATTAGTTTTTCTCTTACAAAATGATTCCAGTGTGCCCAGTTTAGTAACCGTGAGTCTTACGATTTTAAAATTGAGATAGATGATCTCAAGTGGTGACCTGGATAACAAACAAGAGACCTGCTCAGATTTCACCCATCTAGGTCTAGATACCGAATTTTACATGTAGTGTGGTTCACCTCTGTTTGTTTACTTGTTTTCAAGAAGTTAACAGTGCCTCTGTACCCCCCATTCTCAGGGAAAAGCTGATTTTGTGGTACGTAAAAGATACATGGATTATTATGCTTCAGGGTAGGAGTTATTCTCATGTAAGACAGCTAGCCTTTCTGAGACAAAGAGAGACATCTACTTCCACTCAAACAGTTTTGGAGGTGCTCAGTTAAGTGCAACACCCTCAGGCTGGGTTTGCAGACCTACCTCCTGCTTCCACCCATTAGTGTTAACCTCTCACCAAAATAAATAAATAAATAAAATTGCTCGTTTTAGCAGATACTGCCCCAGTCACAATATTTATGGGCTAAAAGGTCTGTGAGAACCTGCTGGTTGTGTTGTGTTTTTTTTTCACACCAGGCGTCTTTCCCCTCATGCCAGGCCGCGGTGGTGGCTAACCAGTGACGCATTGCATGATGCCATCGGACAACACTAAAAAAGTCATGTCACCACTTTCTCCCAGCATTGAGAAAAGATCCACGCTAGAAGAGCTGAGTGATGCATCCCCTGTCCTGCACAGAAACTTCTCCCAAAACCACATCTACTACCGCACAGGCTGGGCTCTGTGAACATCCTCAGCACATTTACCAGGCATAGAATACAGCCAGTTGCATTATATCTGACTAATACAGGCCTTTTCACTGTGCTGTCCTTCTCTTGTATTGCAGGAAAGCATGTAAAGAGTTAAAATACATTAAAAGATTTCACAGCCCATTTTCTATCTTTTTTACAAACTCCAATTTAGATTTATCACACCAAGCTGGGAACATTTTATGGGACCTCTGATTTAAAACATTGGCAACATATCACCACAGAGGTCTGCCTTTCCTTTTCAAAAAAAAAAAAAAAAAAAAAAAAAAAAAGAAAAAAAAAATGGAAATACTAAGCTGGAACTGGCTGAGATGGCCAGCCAGCTGTCTGCTATTTGAATCCCATGAAAACCCAAATACAGCTGCAGATTCAACTTTGTTCTGGTCGAATACAGCAGTCCTGGAATGTGCTCCTTTCCACTGGGGCATGAATAGTGTCAAAATTAATGCCGCTTTCTTAGCAGTAAGGATAAAAAGCTGTGTGACAGCTTTCTAAAGGCATGTGTGAATGGGAAATTATTCAGGAGTTGGCTGGTTTATAAGGAGGTCCCAATAAGATCAATTCCTGATTCTTTTTCTACTGAAAATTTTAATGACTGATTTGGGGGGGGAAGGGGGAAAGAAAGGAGGAAAAACAAACAAACAAACAAACAAAAAACACACAAAGAGAAATCATGACTGAGGCACTCAAGGTGGTAAAAAAACTTGTTGGATCAAGCTGTGGTCAGGGTGAGCAGAACCAAGACATGCTGCAGAAGAAGAAGGAGGAGGAGGAGGGTGCCCCCATCATCCCCACAACATGGATGGCCATTGTCAGAGTTCTCTGTTACCTGCACCCTAGTTGGGAAGGACATTGGGAACATGAGAAGGGGTCAGGAAGAAAGAAAGAAAGAAAGAAAAGAAGAAAGGAAGGAAAAAAAAAGGAAAAGAAAGAAAGAAAGAGAAAGAAAAGAAAAAGAACAAAAGAATACATAAATGAAAGAGAGCAAAAGAATGATGGAAAGTAATAAATGATGTAATGATCCAGGAGCTCCACCAGTTTTGCTAATCAGGAGGAAGTGTATGATCATGGTCTATAACTACCAACCTATGGAAGAAGATTTTGAAGTCTCTTATTCTGCAAAGTGTAACTGCAGTCAGTGACTTGGTGTTGAAAATAGAAAGCTTAGATGAGAAACAGGTCACCAATCATTAAGTATGTAGGTTCTCCTACTCTGCTTAGCTTGTCGGCTTCTACAGTACTGGAAATTTTAAAATCAATTGAATTTTTTCTAGAACAGATGCTCTTGCTCCAATTAATTTGAAGAAAACTTATGGTCTGCCATATGCAGATAGCCAGAGAGATGGTCAGTAACGGTTCCCCCTGGACTTGTAATTTACGAGAATAAAACCAAAATTATTTCACGTACTTGATGTATATTTGATGCAACACAGAACTCTGTCACCTAGGTGTGAGTGCCAATATAATTATGCCCGTGATGGATTTGTAGCTGCTGCAGCAGGGCTGGCTTGCTCGCTCGCTTGCTTACACCGCGATGCCTACATTCTGTTCACAGCCTATTTCAGGCAGCATCCTGTCTGGGGGCACGCAGGCCTCTCGTCCTCCCACCCCAGCTGTCTGGGAGCTGGAGCAGGGCAGGCTGCCTGAGGTTGCTTGTGTTGGCTTGCCAGGGGCCGGGGGGACACCCTGTGGTCCATGCGATTGCACCGGGATTTGGGAATAATAAAGGTTTGCACTCTGGTGAATGGCCTTGGTGCGCTCCCAGACGCTAGAGTTAATTCTAGCAACTTGCATGCGGCTTGTAGCAAAAAAAATGAGGTCTACAAAATACTCTCGAGCCTGCCTAGTGCAAAGAACAACAAGTAAAGATACAGGAAGGGATGAGGCGGTAAGATCTTGTGGTTAGATTTGTTGGTAATGCTGACATCCTGGAAGCATCACATTACTTTTTCTGTGCTGCTTTTTTTCTGAAGAGTCCTGTACCCTTGGTCAGAAGGAAATGCCACCTCAGAGTGAGAGTACAGGAAGCACACAATGTGTTTTATTCACATGGAGGATCCTAAACCACTCCAATGCTAACAAATGGGGAAAAAAAAAAAAAAAAAAAGAAGAAGAAGAAAAGAGGAAGCTGGTAAATATGTAAGGCGTATTTTGAGTGACACACCGCTAATCCAACTAATTCCCTCTCTGAACAACTTGGGGTCTCACAAAAGCGTCTCTACTTTGAATAGAAGAGCCTGAATGAGCTAAAAAATTGTGTCTCTCATATAACCTTTTAATGTGAATGAATCATAGTTCTGATGCAGAAAGTTAAAAAAAAAAAAAAAAGTCTTAAGAAAAAATTACAGTGTGGTAACCATAAAATTTATGTGTAAAGCATACAATGAGTTCCTTTATTAATCTTTATCTTGCAAATCAACCAGTATTATTCCCCCCTGATTTGATCTCGTTTTATTTCCTGTTTAAAGCCGAAAGACAGCCATTTGAGGGCTGCTTTAATGTATGCCCTGAGTGCAATTATATTTGCATAATAGTACCTCTTGTTTTTCACCAACTGCACTGCTTGCTTGCTCTGTATGAAGATCTTGATGAGATTTATGGCCGATTAAGAATTCCGCATGTGAGGCACCCAACCCAGCAGATAGCTCAACATATCTTCATTTTCATTAATGGTCCTGTTTGAGTAAACACAGCCACAAAAGGGTACATAGTTTGGCAGAACCATGCACAAAATCAGGCTCTTGGGTGCAATTACCCATTAAAAGTTGTTAGAAACCATGGATCGAGGGCAGAGCAGCAAGGATTCCTGGGCCAGCCCCCGGTGAGAGCTCCCAACTATTAACCTCATCCCTGTTTGAGAAATATTAAGGGGAACTCAGTGTAGATAATGAGCTGCTCCACAATTTGGTCCTTCAGCAATGCAAACCTTGTGGATAGTCTAGCAATGCTCAAAGTGAGCATTGATGTTATATTTGACTTGCACAATTTGGAAAACAGGGTACATTCATCATGGACAAGATGGGTTTTTCCGAAGCATTAATATTCTTCACCAGTTACTTTTGACAGTAGATTGATGACTAATGGATAAAGCCAATATACTACTGGTGATTGATATCGAGGAAATCTTACACATTTCATGTTGATTAAATTATAGTTCTTTCAGAAATAGCTAATACTTCAGTTATTAATATATCCAACCAGAGAAAAATCACTAAATCAATCATGACAGTGTTATCATGGGTCCGAAATAAAGACTTGATTGAAATCTAGAGGGAAATTATTTATCTACACAGAAAAATTACCAATGAACTTACAGCATGGTTCATTGCTTCTGTTAACGGATCAGTTCAAGGCAGATAATTTATTTCACAACTGACACATTAGGATATCCATACTAGGCCATTGGGCAATATTAGAGCATTTTTAGTCCATAAACTTGTGTAGCCTCCTGAGCTAACAGCAAAGATCTCACAAAATGCCTGCAAATAAGGTATCACCTTTCTGAAACCATTATGCATTTTGGATTTGGACACTTGCCGTTTGTCCCTAGCCCTCTGTGGGTGCAGGAACACCAACAGGCACACTAAGGGGCACCTATTGGCTTCCCTTGAACAAGATGACTTGCCTCTGTCCCACCGGCATCTTGCAGCAATTGCCAGCAGCCTCTCGAGCGTGGTGTGCCAAGGCCCACGTCCCCTTCCCGCACTGCAGATGAAGTGTGCTGGCCATGCTTAGCAGAAGCCACAGATGCTCATGCTCCAGGAGGAAGGATGCCCTGCCACGTCTCCTTCCTGGCTCTAACTCGCCTCTCTGTGACGCACTGAGAACATACCGTAAGCTATTTGAAATCCACCTGCATGCCATCTTTCATTAGTCCCTTGGTTTACAATGCACAGTGCAATATCTTGCCTCTTTCATTGTGCTCGTTCCCCGTTAAGCAAATCACCCATTATCATAACAAACAACCCTCCCAGCCCTCATTGTTCCAGCTATTAGGTCTTCTTCAGCCTCTTCATTACTCAGTCACACAGATTTGTCTTATGACTACATTTATTGCTCCTATTTTGACACACATAGACACACAGTATACGATGATGACTCAGTCATCATTACCCCCAAAATGACTCTGTTTTTATACATATGGAGTCTTTCAGAATCCATATACAGACCTCACTCTGCAATGCACTTCCTGCAATAATTTTGTATGCTTGTCTTTCCATTTTGTAAGTATAAATTCATTGTATTAAACCTGAGCAAAGTTAATAATCCTGAAAAATGTTCAAAATCAAAAAGTATTCTGGTTTTAAAGCAGTAAAAATGTTAAATAACCTTTTTAAAAGTCTTTATTAATCTCCATTTGCATACCCTCTAAATTTCTATGCTTTCCTTTATTTTCATTTAAGGAGAAATTGGTCACTGAACAAAAAACTAAAAATGGGCTGAATATATCATGTTCCTGATTGCCAGCATTTACAAATCGGGCCACCTTAGTTCTTTCTCATGTTTTTTGCTGGCCTGCTTCTATGCCTGTCCCCATCCTGCCTTATGTTACAGCAGCAGCACCTGAAGGAAAGGAGGAGGCGGGCCTGAAACGGGGGTGTCTGATGTGCCCATGCCCTGTACAAAGGCTGAGTCCACTGGAGCCTGCCCCAAACACTGTCAGACCAAATGGGCAGGAGAAACAGGGTCTCTGTGTCCCTTGTACTTGTACTCCATTTGCTTCTTTGAGGTCTTGTCATTCTTTGTCTTCTTTCTCTGACTCTAATCAGAACTCTTTGTCTTTTTCCTTGCCTCTCCTTGCAGTTCACTTCTTTCCCTTTTAACTCTACAAAAACAACTGGACAGAAGCTGTTTTTATTTAGTTTGAAAGAAGGACTTCTTAGCACACTTTCTATCAGTGTTTTTTCAGGAAGCCAATTCATGGTGTCTTCATATACCTGTGAACATCAGCCTGTTACTGGCAAACTGATGGTCCTTTTTTCATGTGATTCATTGGCATCCCTAATGAATGTTACCAGTCTGACCATGTCTCTGAGCTGTGCATGCCTTTGTGACCATGAGCTTCTCCTAGCAGGTCTAGTGTCATGTGATGCTTGCACAGGACTCATTTTATTTATTTATTTTTGATTTTAAAAACTGCATTATTGATTTTTGATTTTTAAAAGTCCCATCAAGTGAGGTTTTTCATATGTTCTGTCTTGGACGCTCTCAAGGACTGTACATCTCATGCCTTCCCACCTACCTGCCTCATCACTCAAGGCAGATATGCTGACATAACACTCTCGGTTTTTCAAAACCTAAACATTTCATCATGCCTCCAAGTCCACCTTTAAAAGGTCTGCATCCTTGGTTTTAGGAATAACAGAAGTAACATTTTAAAACTGATGTTAACAAAGTCTTTTGTTATGCTTCCAGAACTGATCTTTTACACTTTCCCCACCCTCACCATCTTCTTTTTCCACTGTCACATATTGAGTGGGCTCAAACATTTGTGTTCTAGGCTTCATTTTTAAAAGAATTAACTTTTTATGCTTGTGTTTCACTCCATGGTCATTTTATGGCATTGTAAAGTGCCCTGGTTAAAGATATTTGGAAGTCTGAAGAGAGAAACTAAGTGTATTGCCTTAGGCTGAATTCTCAAAGTGGAGAAGAGGTATTTCATAGGTAGATTCCCCAGCCCATAGTCCAATAGCAAAGCCCAAGAGATGGGCTGCCAGGTGTGTTTCCTGGAGCCTGGGGGTGAGAATTGCACAAAGGCAACTGTCCCCTGCTCTACATCCCACTTTCAGCATGCCTAGTACTGCAGGGGTGGTGTGCTGGCTACCTGGCTCAGGCACTTAAAACATTGGTATCTCACAAACCACTTCTGGTAAATGAAGTACCACTTTTGGTATGTACTTTACCAGCTCTTCAGAAGCCTAAGTGACATCCACATGTCAGGTGGCTGCATTAGATGGGCTTGTGACAGCTAAAATCAAGTCTTCTACCATGATGTATGTAAATAGGTACCCAGTGCACAACCCATTCCACACATTTGATTTACCCAACACATTTCCTCTCTGAATTTGTGTATTGAAAGGAAAAAGTTGATATGAAACCAAATCCATACCACTTCAAGAAACCTGCAGTCCCTAAATTTAAGTTTGTCCTGATAGGCAGCACTTAGAAACAAAATTTTCTTCCCTTCTCTTTTGTCCTTGCATGGCCTCTGCCAGCATCTCTGCTGTTTCTGTCTGGGCCCTTCCAGAAGCTTTTCTGAATCATGTGTTATTTCATTTGACATTTTGGGTCTTGTGCTGCGTCACTGATCACATACAGAGGAACTCAGCAGCCTAGCTTCCAGGCTTGGTTGCTACCTAAGATACTGGCGTACACTGAATCACCAGATTCATGTTGTTTTTTGTTTTGAACTGCATAAGCCAACCTCAGACAAGAAAGCAGAACCATGCTTTATTGACACACATCCAGCAATATGCTTCAGCATCACAGTTGTTTGTATTTTTGCCCCATAGTTCACACGCAAGTTCCAAGGGCTTTCAATAAATTCTTGCATATTTCTGGGGATGTGCAGGAAGGACTGAAGATCTATGGGTTTTCAGTGGCATTTTCATCTCTAGTTATAGCTTAAAATGAGTTCCAAGATGGTGTTGGCATTTCTGCTGCAGTATAAACTTGGGCTGTTTTTTCTCCAATGTGTAATCATTTGTTTTGTTTTCCCTTTTGAAACCCCGACTTACAGTTAAACCAGGGATCACAGCAAAAGCTGGTTAGCTAGTAACAAGCCTCACACTTTCAGGTAGACAGTTATTTCCCTTTTTCCTTTAGTTCAATGACAGACACTATTCTTTTCATAAACAACCAGGGCAGGGACTGCTTTAATATTCTGACAGCTCAGTGTAGGTCTCGAGCAGCAAGGAGAATGTCATTTGCGGTTTGGGTTTTAATATTTATTTGGTGGTATATCAATTAGAAAATCTATTGTAAAAGTCCACAGAGATTTCCTGTGGTTTTACTTTGGAATGTCACCTTAGATTTCCTGAGAAATCTGTAGTATTTATTTAGAGGCTTGCTGTTATTTATCTTGCAATGGATTTAGTACAAAGAAGCCTAAGGGGAAAAGCAGTTACTGTTCTATTTGGCTTAGTCTGAAGTTTGCAGTGCTACAGTCTAGGAATGGTATATTTTCTCAGATTTTCCTGAGAGTCTATCGAACTCAATGTGAATATTTTTCTGACATTATATCTTGGTACTGATCTTTCAAAGAAAGCATCGGTCTCATGCTGTTGTTCAATATATAATGAGCTTTGCAAACAGCACTGACATCAGAAAAAACTGCTGCACTTAGTTCAGCATGCTAATAATTTGGATTTTGCCAGCTGCCAGAACTAGACCTTTGTTACTGCTGGGCATCTACAGGTGTGAAGGGTTCGCAGAGAAGAGGGCATTGTCAGGCCAGTGAATCAAACTTACTAACCCAGAAGAACAATCTTTTAGTGTCACCACCAGACTCAGCTGTTCACTCTGAGAAGCTGAAACCCATGACACAGTTCATTTTTCAGCTGTTGAGCACATTCACATAATGTAGCTCATTCACTGTGTGTTGCCTACTTCACGTATGAATGTGCATTCACTTGAAAAGCCCATGAATACCCTTAGGTTTACAACACAGATACTGTAGTGTGGTGCATTCAGCTTATCTGCATAGCTTTAGGACGTGCATGGCAGTATGAATTAATCAGAAGTAGAATGGTTTTCAACTTGAAAAGATACCAAAATACTACTGTGAATATTTAGTCACTTTGTAAAATACAACAACAACAAAAATCAGATTCTTGTACAGAATCTGGGTTGCTGTTAATTTCCTCCAAAGCTGAACCTGAATGAAACCCTCCTTTTTCCCCATCTAGAAAATACACACAACAGAAATCCTCGAAATAACTAACTAACTAAATAAATAAGTAAATCCTCATACGTATATTGTATTAGTATTTTCGAGATATTCTTACAGCTATGATAGTATGGGGATACAGGGAAGGCAAGATTGGCAGGTGGAGTGAATATTCATTACCTTAATATAAAGTACGACATCTACATACAGAGGTTACCTTAATATTATTTTCTGTTTCTCTTCATCACTGACTTTATGTATTTATCTCTAGAGAAAAAATGTGCATGTCACCTGAAAGGAAATCTTGCAATTTTCTGGATAAGATGCAAGAGCACTGTAATTCTATCACTGTTTGGTAACCAGATAGCCCTACTCTTTTTTCATATCAGTCCTGATGCTGCAATAATCTTTAATCAATATATTAAGTGCTGTGAGGGCAGAGTGGGCAGCTGGCTGTCTTCACAGATGGTGGAGGGAAGTCCCTTTGCACTTTCAGTGACTGAATCCTGCATATTTAGTACAGAGGTCCAGAACAGATTGGTTTCAGGTATGGAGCAATCACTCTGCCTGTGCTCTGGCTAGCTAGACTTTTCTTATGGGACTCCAGACTTTACCACTTTTTCCATGGTCCACTGTGTTTTCTGTAGTCACAAAACCCTTCCTGACTGGCCCTTCTGCCTCCAACCCCAGCAGAGAACAACTAAGACAAAGGCACATCAAGACCCTTGCCGTCAAGCTGAAAGAGCCCCTGGTTTCTCTGGGCAGAGACTAACATATTCTATCACAGCTTGTTGCAAGAGTCCTGGTAGAGCAGATCCTTGCTCTTTGGACCAGAACGTATATTTGTCAAAAGCTGACAGTCAGGAGTATGTCATTTAATTCTATGCATATCCATTGTCCTGATGTGACTGAAAAGCATGACACGCAAACCTATGGAAAAATCTATGACAAAAACAATTTAAAAATAAAAAATAAAATAAAGTAAAATAAAGTTAAATTGAATTAAATTTTAAAATAAATGAATTTTAAATTTTAATAAATTTTAACAAATGAATTTTATTTTAAATTGTGGAAGATAAGGAAAAGAAGCAATTTTTCTCCATTAGCTGTATTTCAGAGCCTATCGTTATGCTCCCCTGATGCTCTATGAATGGGAGATATAAATGCAAATGACAAATTTGGCAGTGGTCAAATGTGTAGTGTACTGGACAGTTACATCTTGGTAGGAGAAGCAAGCACATAAGCATGTCGTAGCACTAGCAAGTCCACAGAAGGGCAATGAAGCTGGTGAGGGGTCTGGAGAACGAGTCTTAGGAGGAGCAGCTGAGGGAGCTGCTCAGCCTGGAGAAGAGAATGCTCAGGGGCAACCTTATTGCACTCTACAGGTACCTGAAAGGAGGCTGTAGCGAGGTGGGGGTTGGTCTGTTCTCCCACATGCCTGGTGACAGGACGAGGGGGAATGGGCTAAAGTTGCGCCAGGGGAGGTTTAGGTTGGATATTAGGAAGAACTTCTTTACTGAACGGGTTGTTAGTCACTGGAATAGGCTGCCCAGGGAAGTGGTGGAGTCACCATCCCTGGAGGTCTTTAAAAGACGTTTAGATGTAGAGCTTAGGGATATGGTTTAGTGGAGGACTTGGTAGTGTTAGGTCAGAGGTTGGACTAAATGATCTGGAGGTCTCTCCCAACCTAGACTATTCTGTGATTCTGTGACTGTGTAGAAGCATCAACAACCATCCTTATTCCCTGAGACATCATAAGAAATCTTGTGAGACACGACTGGCTATGGGAATAACCATTTATGGGCTAACAAAAAAAAAAAAAAAAAAAAAAAAAAAAAGAACAAATAGTCTATGTAGAAGAAAAGTGTAATATTCACTCCACTTGATAGTACAGAAATATTCTATACATTTTAATATTTGGATACTTACTGTTTAATCATTTGTCCTGTTACTTTTCCTTTGAGTTATGCAACATCAGACATAGATCAGCACTAATCCCTACCAGACTGCTGGAGGCCATGTGATACACCTTGGGCATCTGAAATGTCCCTTGAGTATTGTGTTGAGACAATTCAATTGCCCCTAAGTGTTATCATTATGAGGAGCTGAAGAGACCTCTGGATTTTGTAGGCTGTATTATTAAATCTCCATTGCAATAGGATGCAGGTACCAACATTTTGCTTCTCAAGCTGAGGTGTCTGAAAATGCCCATGCCCAGCCTGGCACTGACTGTACCAGCTGGAATCAGGATGGCACGGCTTTGCAGATCAGCTTATCTTGGAAAGCTGATGGAGCTTCTGAATACAAGTGTTAAGCATGGGTTAAAACACACAGTCTGAGAAGAGATGAGACACATTAAGAATCATGCCTGAGGTTATCTGACAGACTCTGTGGAGAAATTCAACTCTATCTGTGGGCTGGGGTATTTCTATCAGAACCACAGACAATGCATGACTCAGCAGAAGATTATGAAGATATCCAAAATATGGAAAAAACCTCAAGAGTTAGTGGCCTCTCCAGCAATGTTGTCTGGACATCCAGGAATACAAGTCCCACAGGAAAAGTGAGCTGAACAGGGGGATTCAGGTCATAACTGTTCAGCTGGAGGAGGAGGGGGTCAGCAGGAGACTACAGTACTGTTGGCACCGTGCAAGAACTCAGTGAATGTTTACAATGCACCTTCAAAGAGAAGGCTGATGCAAAACAAGAAGGTAAAGGCAGAACCACCAATTAAACTGCAACAAAGACAAGAAAAGAAACATTCAGAGAACTGAAGATGCTCAAGTCAAAAGGGCAGATGGGCTTTGCACCTGGAGCAAGGGCCTTCGGGACATTTTCACATTCAGAAAAGGTGCCATTTGAATAGAAAATAGCAAATGGGGCCTTTTATGCCTCATTTTCTAAGAAAATGGGAAAATATCCTGTGCTATGGTGGATCATTGCTGTGGTCTCAGTGGTGTATAAGGCTTTAGAATAGCCTTCAAAGGTAAGAACAATGAAAAATGTGGAGAAGAATGAAAAACAAGACTAAAAAGACACAGGTTTAAATGTGGTATATACATAATATCTTTCCTTTATGGGACTGACACTTCAGACAAATGAAATATACCTATTGCTCTATAGCTATAGACTGTGTTGCATTGGAAACCATTAGTGAAGATTGGCATTGGGACAGGAAATGTGAAGCAGAAGAGAGCAGATAAACATAAGATGAAACCAAAGGAGTGAATAGAGAATTGCTGGCTGGAGAGAGCTTTTCAGTAGAGTTTGTCAAGGTTCAGTCTCAAGACTAAACTTGTTTTCGCTAACGTACTCAATGTAAAGTCAGAGTGTGCTAATGAAGTGTGCTGAGGACAGTTACATGCAAGGTATTAAATATAATGGAGAAAAAAATGGATGACTTTGCAGACTCCCATAATAGAAATGGAATTACATGAAAAAGCATGAAAGGCAGGAATAATGGACATCTTGACACATAATGAGATTTTCTGCTATAAACCAGTGGTACTATATAGAAAGGACAAAAGAAGGAAAGGACTTGGAGGTATTTATCATCTTAATTGTGATAAGTTACCAATTTGATGAGGCTGTAAAAAAGACAAAAAAGTGGTATCTCTATCAGAAATGGAGAAGTATTCATTCCACCACATTAGGCATCAATGAGATATCATCTCTACTACTGTGTACAGTACGAGATATGAGTTCAGGAAAGATGAATGTGAGCTGTAAGATAGAGAGACTATTGGGAAGGTAAATTAAACAAAAACTATGTTATAAGTGGAGCTGCTAACACTATGGTTTTCTTAGTCCAAAGAAGACAAGGCTGGGGCTGGGGAGATGCACTCTATGCAGGAGCAAAGAACTGAGACAGAGAGAGTAGAGAATAAGTGGGGCTAAAGCAGTGAAGAAAAACATGTGGCCTATGATACACAAAGACCTAGCCTGAGAATTTTGATGTTCCCTTTGCCTTATTCACTGCATGTTATATTTAGTTTGGCCTACTGTGCCAGCGATTGGCTGTGTTCATTGGAGTTGTGCTGCTCCATCTGTCCATAAAAAATTAAAACAGCTCTTGCAAACAAACAAACAAAAATTAGACATCACAAGAGCAAGCAAGAAGAGCATTAATGCACGTGGGTCTTTAAAATGTCAGAAGCAGTTCCAGGGAATATATGGACAAATGAATGTGACTGTTTTTCAATGGTGAGCTGGGGAACAAGCGACTCTCCTGTAGATGGGATGGGGTCTGTGCAAGAAATCTCATGAGAGATCCAGCATCAGATACCAACCAAGAGACACTGAGCAGACCTCGAGAGATCTTGCTTTGCGATCTCACCAGTGACCTCAGATAGCAATAAACAGACTTCTCTGCTTGCAGAGCTGTGGAGAATCAATTAGGAAGGCCTATGTTGCAGCAGGGCTTAGAGGAGTGGTCGCTGCTAGCTGATGAAAGACCAGGAAAGGCAGAGCAAGGCAGGACGAGGCAGGCAAATCCAGCTCTGTAATGCACTCTGGTCTTTGAAGGATGATGTTTTATATGTGCTGTCTGCAGTCAGCTATGTTTAAGGCTGGAAATAATAATTTAGCTCTTATTTTAATGAATTGGAAAATATGTTATTTTATCATGTATTAGTTGAGTAACTGCATGTATCACTGGCACAAATAATATTCTTTATCTTTATAGGTAAGTAATTAGATATATGAAGAACTATTTTAATGAATTAGACAAAACAAATGGGGGCTATGGAGCTTTTTTTTTTTTTTTTCAATCACTCCAAAAGGGGAGCTGCTTGTCAGCTCTCCCTTCCTCATATCAGCATCTCCCTCCACACCCCCATGAATATGATGGTGTGTTACTGTTTTCCAATGTTCTGCATGTGTAAGGCAGATCCTGTAAAACTTCCCCCAGAGTTTTCAGATCCCAGAGCTAAAGGGAGCCCAGAGATCCCAAAATTTGTTTGGCATCTCACTGGAACTGAAAACTAATGGTGCTACAGGAGGAAAACAAAACTGCAACTTATGTGCCTCAGCGTTTACAGTTCATTCTGCCTCCAAGGCTGTTTTTAACTATTGTCCCTCTTCAAGTCACATCCCAGCAGCATTTGTTTCTCATTTTTGTATTACATGTCACGCACAGAATGGGTGCATGGAGAACTATCTTTCTTTGTGGCCTCTTTGCTACAGAGTAAGGCCATGGCACTTCCTCCTGCGAGGAGCTGCAGTGCAAAGGCATAAGGAAAAGAAGGGAGAGGGTATCTTTGGGGTCCTTACCTGTCACTCACCAGTCAAAGAAACAGAGAATTAAGAAGCAAATCAAGCAGCTGAGCTGGGACCAAAAGCAGCCTGAAATTTTCATATTTTAGGAAACATGGAAAAATATGAAAAAAAAAAAAAAAGTCAAAATTGTAACTGAGGGAATAAAATCTACTTCTTTGATAGGTTGCATTTGTCAATGCTACCCTGCATCGACCTGGTTCTGTGCTTTTATAGCTGTTGGGAAGGGAGCTGACCACCAAAACCAGAGCCTGTCCAGCGCTGAGTTCAGCTGAGCACTTGTGCTCACATTGCTCATCCCGATCGGATGCACCACAGCTTCTCAGGGTCTGCTTCTGGTGTGCTGTCAAGGACTGATCTGGCAAGTAAGCAAAATACTGAATCTCTGAATATAAACTATGAGAATCAATCAACTGCGGAAAAGTCAAGCTAAGTGGGAGGAAAGGGCAGGAAAAAGCATCTGGAGTGTATTTAAAACCCAGAACGCTTTAATGTATATAATTGTGGCATGTAATCCACATGGGACAGATCTTGTGGTGATTGTTCAGGGAAAGTTCCCACTTGCATCATATGTTCCTGTAAGGTCGCGGAGTCTGCTGTCTTCCCAGAGTTCCCAGGTCTTATAAATGTATGCTATATATACACACGTACATAGGATGACTTTTCCCAGGGGAGAGCATCTAGAGGTGGTGGGAAAGCTTATGTGTTTCAGTGACCCCGAGAGCTGTTCCAGCGGAGGGGGTTAACTCCTCGCAGGGCTGCCCAAGCCTCAATAGGAAGCTAAATTACATAAACACAGGGAAGTAGGCATTCTGTCTAGCTGCTAAGTAGGGGTGGCAGATGCCTTGCTCACACAGCAGGGCTCAGCCTGTGGCATCTAATAATAAATGGGAGAGAAAGTTTCTGTCAGTATTAAAAACACAAAGAAAGAGAAAATGTGTCCAAGCACCGTTTTTCCAGATAATGACCACCAGTACCTTTGTCATATTGGATCAAATCCTACTTCTGTCCCCACCATATTGCATGATCTGGAAAAGCACACGTCTTCCTTTTCTTTCCTTCTAGTGAAGCCCAAATCTTTGCTGTATACACTGGATCTAAAACCTCCACACACACATATGCACATGGATTGGCATGAAGTTTGTGCAAGTTATTTAGTTGTTAATTACAGACGGAGGCAAACTTTTATTACATCTATCATTGTATAGCTCGGCTTTGCAATTTTTCTGTTTTCAAACAGTGCACTTGAGCATGTGCAAAAATATGGAAAATAGGTGTCTTGAGTCTTTCTGTGCTTAAAAGCAAACAGATGAGAGCATCATGTCGTCATACCATGGAGTCATTCAGGATGAGTTTGTATCCTAAATTAAGTTACAAAGCATTACGCCAAGAAGGCAGTTTGGGGGTCCAAATTGTTCTCCTTATGTTTTAGAACAACTTGATGTGTTCTGTATACCCTGACTGTATAAATATACATGCACATGCGGGGTTATGAATAGCAGTGGCAGAGACAGGTTTACCAGACATTTATATGAGCCTTAATTGCTGACTTTGAAGCCCTTCAGTTTGATAACTGTGGTCATGGCCAGACTGTGTAAGTGAACATCCGAAATGTGGCATTGAGGTCAGCGGGCAAGAAATCACTTAGATAAACTCAGTTTGCTTGGGATTTTCCTGTAGTCTTGCTGTGAAGCTCTTGGGAGAAGCCCTAAAAAAGTGAGTAAAACTGACAAGTATGCTGGTGGGGAGGAAAGCTCCCCACCGTTTCAGGCATTTCCGTGTAAGAGGGAGGATGTTGCAACCTGGGAAAGCTGGGACAAAATCTGAGCTGGCTGCTGGGCTGAGCCTTCGAAGGGGCTGGCCACCAGCAGTGATGCAGAACAGCAGTCACTGGAGGCATTTCCAGCCAAAGGCTGGGCTCTGCCTTTCCCCTCGTGTGACGTCCCCCGTGTGATGCCCCACAGGGATTGCTCCAGAGGCAGAAAGAGTCCTTTGCTGTGCAATTGCTCTGTGATCCCAGGGAATTCAGCACCCAAGGCAGCTCCTGGGGGCAGCTACCAGCACATCTTCCAAATCACAGTCTCATCCCATTGTTCTCTTCCAGCCACAGACTAGTTTTGATACAAGGGGTTGTAATGGAAGCAGCTATGGATTTGTTTTGGGCTTATGCCAGCTATCTGCAGATCTGCACGTGAGGACTATCATTATGTCTTTCACAGACCTCCTCTGGCAACAGAAGCATGTTGTCTCAGTAAGGTCTGCGGGATGCAGCTCCCTGTCATCACACCCCTGTCCATATAAATTACTGCCATATCCTCAGGACACCGTGACAAAGCCTTTGCACTGTCTGAGTCACTCTTGGGCTCTCCAAGGATTCCGGCTACAATTTCAGACTTGAATATACAATGCATGTTATAACAATGCTGTTCAGAAATATGTGTGCAAGAAGTCTACAGGCATGCTTGTTTAGTTAATGAAGAGGGAGGATTCTACCTCTGGGGATGCACAACTCACTGATATCGTTGTGTTTCTGCATTTGGTAAGGTGGGTGCTGCACCAAAGACAATTAAGTTGACGTGTGTTCAGTGAAGTCTGTTAGTCAGTCATCTGAGCAGATGATCTCCTGATGTTTCATAGTTTCAAGAAGAAGTCGTGTGCTACTAAAGGTCTGGCTGCAAAGTCCAACACTGTCTCAGAACACCTGCAAGCAAAACCTCAACCACTTCATTCAGTCCAGTCACATTAAAGTATACTTATTTTACCAAGGTTAGGTTGCCTCTCCATGCACTTCCCAGTACTCTCACATTCCCAAAGCTTAATAAAATTTGGGAAATCAGACCTCACAGCAAAGTAAAGGAAGCAAATTCCCAATCAAAAAACACATGATGCAGTAGTATACTGGACAAGGATGTGCTCTGCTTAGGCTCGGGCATGTGCATATGTGCTGATGTGTGTGTACATGTATAGGTGCGTTTGGTGCCTTAGCCATTCATAAAACATGAGCCATCTGCTATATATCTCAGAGGACGAGAGCAGATTCTCCTCCCCCAGCATTGTATAGCTGATGGAAATGGCTTGGGAGATCTCTTGAATAATAAATAATGTTGATTATGAGCTTGCTGGTTTTAGCATGTGTTCACCACAGCAAAGACAAGCCCTGTGGATTCCTGTGTGACTTTGCTTGTGTAGCTTCTATACTACCTCCACTGTGTATAATTGTGGCAGAGTATAAAGCAGCCTCCTGTGGCGTGGAGTAAATGTATAAAGAGGACATTTACAACAGATCCCGCTCAGACAATAAGATAAAGGAAGAATTGAATTCAGTTTGCAAAAAGAAAGGGACTGTTAATAGGAACACAATGTGTATCAGGACGTGTGTACTAGATTGCTGATAACTCATGGGACTCTGGAGCATGGCACTGCCCAGATGGGGCCAAACATGTGGCATTCAAGACCCACACACAGCCCCATACTGGAGGTGTGCTACCTCCAATAACAGGCCACAAATAAAAGTCAGCTCTCCATCCCTACAGAGCTCAAACCTCCAACCAACCTGTCTCTTCCAGCCTGGGACAGACCTTAAAGAAATCATTTAGCCCTTCATTCGCTTCTCCAGATGAGTTTGGGGCTTCACTGTGCTGCTCATACAGACTCCATGAAGACCATCCAACTGCTTTTAGTCAGCCCTGTAGTAGACATCCATCCACACAGTGCTCTGGGAGAGAGCACACAGCCAGCAAAACACTCATATACTTGTGCTGTTTACAAGCCCTCTTTTTTTTTTTTTCTTTTTACATCCCTTCCTGTTTAATGCTCCCAGCTGCCAGGCATTCCTGTTTTTTGGCCTCTCAGCTGTTTTTCAGGATTGTTGCCCATACTGCTGTTCCTCCTAATGCTGTGGCATCATATCCTGAAGGAAGACTGGTGCAAGACAGTTTCCCATTTGAGTCATCTTTTTGTTTAAGCAGGAAGGATGATTCCTTTCTGTCATCCCTACCAGCTCTCCTCCAGTGACAAACCTGGACCTTTATAGTATTTGTTATAATGACAAATTTTCAAGCAGAGGCCATCAGGTAATGTAAATCAATATGGCTTTGCTGGCTTCAGAAGAGCCATGATGGTTTACTTCAACCAATGATGTATTCCTCTCCATCTGCCATAGCAGAATACTTCTCCCAGAAGCAAATTAAAGAGAGTAGGATTTCAGATGGTTGGGTGACTCTTTGGATTACATCTTTTATTTCTCTTCCTATTATTTTTGCAATTATCCCTGCATTCCCTATAAGGTTTTCTGCCTGACTGAATGCAGTTATGATTCAGGCTTGGTGAAAACTCTTTTAACTTTGACACACACTGCATACCATATCTGTGACTTCTGCACTTCTATTAGTCAGTCACAAAAATTAGCTTTGGAGCCGGTGGTTTCCCACTGACTGCCTCTGAGGAGGCTGGAGATAAGACTTCCTCTCCAGGTCCACCCACTGGGAAATCATTTGAGCAGCTTCCTTGAGGACGTGAGCTCCCTATAACATGCTGTTCCCAGGCACTCCCTTTTCTTGGATTGCCTTGGTATCATGGAAATGTGATCCCCCCCCCCTTCCCCACCCTCCTGTAATTAGTATTTCATTCTCAGGCAAGCTTGTAGCTTGCTGTGGTATGCTAGAACAGCACATCTTAGTCCTAGACTCCAGAGACCGACCTGGCCATGATTCTATCTATATCAAGCCTGTGATTCCTTAACCGTACAGCACCACCACTTCTACCATCTGGTGACACGGCTCTGAGAAACAGCAGAGCTGAGAAACCTATTTGTCCTTAAGCAGCTATCTGTTTCCTTTTTGAGCACTGGCAATAAAACCCGAGCCAAGTGCCAGAGCTGGTCCGTTTTTAATTTTCAATTCAATTAAGTGCCTAAGAAAAAGGATTTGCACTTGGCAGTTGCTGCCTGAAGGTCCTGGTTGAGATAATCACCCCCAGGAGCCACTCGAGTAAGCGAAGGGCAGAAGATTCATCTGTCTAAAGCCTTCCCTTATTTCCCCCTTGCCTCTCTGTCTGCTCATTATTTCTCCTGTTGTTTCCCACATCCTCCTGCTGAACCCGTTCTGCAATCCACATCCCCAGTGGGGATTTCAGCAGCACCCCTGCAGGAAATTGATCCCTGCCCTCTCCCACCTCCACCCTCCCACTCCTCCACCAACCTTCTCCCCATTGGGCCTCAGTCTTGAAATATTTCATCCTAGGTTTTAGATGAAGCAAGGTGCTGGGCTGGAAAGCTCCTCAAGCTTTTGCAAGAGCACAGGCCTTTTTCTCAGGCTCTTTTATTTTTCAACCATACACAATCCAGCAGGGCTGCTGGTGACCCTGTTACCAGCCCCAGCTCTGCCCATGGGACAGCCCCTGTTGGCATGACCTGGCCAACCTCTGAGGCCCCACAGAGCCCTGCTCCCCTGACCCAAAGATGTGGTGAGGATGAAGATTTGGGGGGTGACAGCCATTTGGTCTCTCTAGATCTTCTTTAAAATGGAGCCTGTCCAAATTTCCATGCTTAAATATGTTACTCACACATACCTACAGCTCTAAACAGATTAATAATTAATTGGCATTAGGCACTGATGATCCACAGAAAGCTTTGCAGAGATGTTTGCTCTGAAGAAAAAAACAACAGATTTCTCCCCATCCCTGAAGGGTCCGACAGTCTGTTAGAAGCAGCAGAGAAGAGACTGCCCTGTAAGGACAGATAAGGTCAAGAAGGATCATAAGACGAGGGAGGAACAGGAGATCATAAGACAAGGGAGGAGCAGGACTCTGCAGCAGAGTGATTCCCATGGGCAGTCTATACACCTCCTGTGACATACAACATATGTAATTGTCACCTCACCTCATACCTATAGTTTAAGGGTTCCTGCTATGTGGTTTGTGCTAGCAGCAGTGCAGTATCCTGGTGTCTCCTCTGCAGCAGGACAGGAATCCCTGCATCCTATAGGAAAAAAAAAAAAAAAAGAGAGAGAGAGAGATCAGTGGAAGTGCAAATGGACTTACACAGGGAATAAATTATCTGTAAGCCTCTTGTCTCATCCCTGGACTACCAGATGTAAGTCTCAGTTACCTACACTTCCTCATTTACCTACTCTTCTTTTAAACAAATCTTCCATATCTGGCATGCAGCTGTGGAGCTGCAGACAATGAATTTACATGAGGAGAGCTCCTAGCAGCTTCCACGCTTCTCTGGCAGATTTGTACAAACTGGATATGACATTACCAGCAGCCAACCACGTCTTGCTCCAATAAACACTGTTATTTATTATTAAACTAAAGGGGGCTGGCTCAGCTAGGGCTAGGAGAATGACTAGTGTGTGAAGTCAAATATGCTGGTTTTACCCAGATATAGGCTGTGACTGCAATGCATTTAAGGTGGGAAAGGACACAGGGGTCAGTTCTGCCTTCAATTCAGAAAACTGGATTTTGGAAAACTATCCCCAAAAGAACAAATACTCTCAATATGCACCTTACATGTGAACAAACTCTACAAAAGCCCTACTCCTGCTATTAGGTTATACTCTACAAGATTTTTCCATGTTCTTCCCGTTTCCTCACCGAGTAGCAAGACACTGGCTGTGCCTAGGCCCAGGCCTGAGGAACATAAAAGCTCTGAACTGTCAGGAAGAGCATCCCAAGTAGGATACTCTCAAAGCAGCCAAGAAGAGAAGCCAAAGGGGTTCTAGACATGTGATTCAAAAGGTATTTCTCAAGGAGTGGTCAGATAGGGCTCAGTTGCAAGGCCTTGCTTATGTTGTGGAATACCGGGGAGCTGAGAGCAATCTGAGCGCCATCCTTGGGGTTAAGAAGCAGATGTTTTGGAGAGTATTCCTGGAAAGCTGACCTCAGGAGAATGATAGCCTCATTATTAGAAGGCTTCCCATAGAGAAAATGAGACAAGTTATTCCCATACATCTCAATCAGCTCTGCCTAAGGCTGGGATGGGGGCTCAGGCATAGGGGAAGGCTTGGAGAGAGATTCTCTGATGACCACTAAGGCAGTACAGTCCCCATGTCCTTGGCAATTGGGGCCCAGAGTAAACTTTCTGGCCTAGCATTCACACAGCAATACATTATTCAAAAGGTGCTTCTTTCTGGAACCGAAAGTTTTCACAATATATAATCCTGTCATTATTCCCAGTCCTTACTTCCCCATATTAAAATCATAATCCCTTCTGTCATCTAACCCTTGGCTCAAACAGGCCATGTGACAAGATATATTTAACTGTGTTTCTATGAAATCTCAAGACCATTGTCCAAAAATTTAGCTCATATCTGCTTTTCAGTGCAGTGGATATTGATGTGCCTGACAGGCAGTGGTTTCATCACAAGCAAGCTCACTATAAATATTTTCAACAATGGCAGGACAGAGCATTCGGAGAGGGAAGATGATAGCAAGCTGGAAAGCTGTGACACATGTCTCTAAAGCTTGTATTGAATTTCAGCTTTCCATGTACATTTGGAGAGCTGAGTTCAACTCTGAGGCAGAAAAACAGGTTAAGAAAGTAAATGGGCAAAAAGGGACTGAGTGACTCACATGGGCCACAGATCTTCTCAAATCATGCTTTCAGCTGGGATCCCACTCTCCTTTCCTACTCGTGCTCCTACAGAGCCACCCACTCTTAACCCATAGAAGCACTCCTTTCTGATGTTTTTTTGCCTACAAGCAACATTGCCTAATTATCTCCTTCTCTTTTTCCATGAACAAATCCCAGTTACTCAGCATATATCTGCAGGGAGATTTTCCTAATTTGAGGGATTAGGAAATCCCCTCCCCCCAACCTCCACAAAGATGCTTCTCTTGAAACTGTTCAAGGTAGAAGATCAAGGCTGGTACCACAGGCCAATGGGAGGTGATAGTGTACCTTGATGGGCCTTAAATAAGGGGAGTTTCTTCATGGTGTGACACAGTGAAAACAGAAAGTCAATGAAGAAACACCGAGACTGACAACATCAAAGCATCAGACTGGGAAACCAGACTCTGCCCTTGGAGTCTGCACATGATCCTGGGCAATGTGCTCTAGGTGGTCCTGCTTGAGAAAGGGGGGGTTGGGCCAGATGGCCTCCAGAGGTCCCTGCCAACCTCAACCACCCTGTGATTCTGAGATTGTGTGAAACTGTCTTTGCAATACCACTTCAGATGAATACCTGGAGTACAAAACACTTGTATTTGTCAAAGACAGAGAAGTGGTGATTCAGGAATCAAGATGTGATCTAACAAGCCTGTGGGTAAACATTTTAAATAAGTAGATAAGCAAAATGACTCGACTGCAGGCATCTTACTCAGAAACATCTAGAAAGTGGCTGAAACCAGAGCTGATGACAGGTGAGCTGATGACAAGTCAGTTGCATTTTCCACAATGTTGAAGCATGTAAGAAATTCTTTCTGGCCTACTTGACCTTCATCAGATTGCTGAACATCTATGGGAATGTCAGGGAGAAACAGCCTGAGATGTTAGTCTGGACAGGGAAAGAATGTCTGCTACTGAGAGGGGGTTCTGAGGTGATCCTGGGTTTCTGTAGAGAAGGTACTTCAGCTAGCCACGATCACCCATTTTCACAGCAAACTCTTTGCATCTATTCTTAAAGCAATGCATTTCTGCACATTTCTATGCTACATTTTCTTCCACAGCTGAGTTATCTGGCTTCCATATGAGGATGTCAAATGTAATAGCTCTACAAAAGTCAACAGATGACAGGCACCAATTCTATCTTATCAGCCAGTCCTGTCAGAAAAGATTAGATTGGTTCTGCATGAGTTGTTCTTGACAATTTCACCTTAGTTGTACCTTCCAATTGTTCAACAATAGCTTTATAATTTCTTCCAGTAGTTTTTAGGAACTGAAGATGAGCTGACCTGGCTCTATCTTTTCCCTTCAAAAATTAATTGCAGTATTTACCTTTTCCCAATTATCTAGGGCATCTTGCATTTTTCTGAAGCTCTCAACTACAGTACTGGCAGGCCCTGGACTGATGGAGGGCTCAAAACACATGACAGTGAACTTCATCAGACTCCAGAAACTTGAAACCATCTATCTTATGGACATATTCTCTTTGTTGTTATCTGTCCTTTCTACAAAAAAGGATAAAAGAAGTACCCAGGGAAGTACAGTCTGGTCCACTTTACTTCCATCCCTGCTAAGGTGAAGGAACGAGTAATTTTGGAAATAATTTCTAGGCACATAGAAGACAAGAAGGTGTTCAAAAGTAATCAGCATAAATTCACAAAGGTAAATCATGCTTGACCAACCAGTTAACTATCTATGATGAAATGACTAGTAGACAAGGGGAGAGCAGTGGGTATTATCTATGTGGGTTTCAGTAAGGCTTTCAACATTGTCCAACATCCAACAATGTCAACATTGTTCTCCAATAACAACCTCAAAGAGAAGATGAAGAAATATGGGCTGGATGAAGAGTAAGGTAGATTGAAAACCAGATGAACAGTCATGCCCAGAAAGTTGTGATCTGTGTTACCAAGTCTAGTTAGTGGCCCATGCCTAGCAGTGTACTCCAAGGTCAATACTAGGTCCAGTACTGTTCAACATCTTCATTAATGACCTGGATGATGAGGCAGAGTGTACCATCAGCAAGTTTGCTGATAATGTAAAGTCTGGAGGAATGTCTGATACACCAGAGGGCCATGCTGCCATCCAGAAGGACCTGGACAGGCTGGAGAAATAGGCTGACATGAATCCCATGAAATTCAGCAGTGGGAACCCCATGCACCAGAATTTGCTGGGGATCAACAGACTTGGCAGAGAAAAACACAGAATAGTCCCAGAGCAGAAGAAATGCCCACAGAGCCTTTTCTCAGTCATCCAATACCTGATTTCACACTTCTTTTCCACGGACTCCATGAGTTCAAGAAGGAAAACTAACAGCAGTTATGATGGCACAAGCTTCACAGACCTCTTTGCTGTCCTTTGTATAGTTTCTTTCTTAAAATATCTCCTCTAAAAAGTCTGATAAACCGTTTATTGGTCCTCTTTCAGGAGATTCTTTTAAAAGGCTCTGACAGTGCTAAGCATTTTTTTATAATAGGATCCCCTTTTGACTTAAAATCATATGCATTATTTGTAAAAGAATCCTAAATGATCAACACACAAAGCCCATAAAGCACATTTTTAAAGCTCTTTTAAGTGTGCAGGTGTTAATGTTGCATTCTACTTTATAAGATTGAGGTGTTCTCAGAGACTTGTTTCATGTATGCTTCAGGGCAAGAGCAGTGCATAAATCTGGTGCCAGTTGTGCAAATACACATAAGATAATTCAACTCTGAAAACCCTAGAATTCAGAAGTTTAAGCCCAGAAAGGCTGAAAGACAGTAAAGGTCCAGTCCTATCCAGTTGAAAGCACTGGGGTGATTTGTGTCCTTCAGCTTCCTGACCACACAATGGATAGGACTGGTGGATATGGATATATGGATATATGGAATGGATAGGACACTTTACTGCTTCAGGCTGTTGAGATGCACAGACTCATGCTCTCAATTATTCCTTTTTGCAGCAGCACACATTATCAGTATGGTAATGTCCAGCTGTATGTGAAAATGGACAGTGATGTAAGTATACATATAAGAGTTTAAGACAGATATCATTTAAAATGGTGCCTGCTTGGCAATATGGTTATCTAGAAGTGAAGGCAAGGAGACAAATAGCTGACTGGAAGCAGTGCTCAAATCCCTGGCGCTAGCCTGTCTTCATTATTTGCTTTATTTCAATAGCTAGAAGTATAGCCAGGAGCTTCAATAGCCAGGAGTTCACCAAGTCTTTGCTGAGACATCTCTTTAAAGGTGATTATCCAAAAATACAAGGTTAGAAAAAATTAAGTGGAGCAGAAAATTCTTGTAAAGTTATAATCAGCTCTGTGAAAGGCTGCTGCAGAAATACAGATCTCCCTCATAAAGTTCTGCATATCAGTTTTACCCACTCTGAGATATCAATATCAGCAGAACTTTGGGTCCAATATATTTTGGAAAACTTCCTAGAAACAGGTTTAGGATTTCCCAAGCACTCCATGCCTCAAATATAAAAACCTTAGTGTTTGTGATCTTTCAAAAATATCTCTTGGATAAAATACTTTATTTTTACAGCAGTTCAATATGCTGTGGCAGTTAATATTTCCTCAATATAGCAAACTTATTTCTGATGTACGCCAAGATCATAAATTCAAGTTTTCTGCATGGATTTGTTGAAAGTTTTTTAGAAGTATTTATTAAGGTCCATCTTTCAGTGTCATACACAACTGGCTGAGGCTCTCTGATGTTGCTCCAAAAATATGGCTGAAAAATGACAGATGTAGAGCACATATCCCAGCAGTCACTCCTGGAAAGGAAACAAGGAAATTAAGGAAGTCTATACTTGTTCTGAATCATTTTTTGCAAAGAATAAGAGCAGTTAAAGCTGATTTGGAGTTTATTTCAGAATGAAATGAACACTGTAGAAAAGCACAGCCTGAGCATTACCCTCTGTCATTCTCCTGGGAGCACGAGTTGTGTCATATGAGATATCAGCCAGCTACTTGTGCACTGATGATCCTTAGCAACTGACCATTCATTCACTTCCAACCTTCACCTGTTGCAAAGGAAAATGCATCCACATAAACTTTCATGAAACAAAGCTGCTTATGACAGTTTTGATGATGTGCCCACACCTTTCCTTCTTTCACTGGCATGCAATTCTTTAAGGCAGCTTCTACTCCTCTGGAAACACTCAAAACTTGCAAGGGACCCGATCAGATTTTTACTGGAGTAGTTTTTCTTTCTTACTTCTCTTTTCCTGACTAAATACCCTCAGGCTCTTGAATGATTGAAACCCACTAAGAAAGACAGATGGCCTTTTGATAATTTCTAATGGAATGTGTAATCTAGGATTCCCTCCTGTGCTGAACTCCGTGACCCAGAATGAATATGTGCAACTTTCAGAATTCTAGTTCAATAATTAAATGGAAATATAATTAAGTAATCGAGCTGTTCTACTGCAAACTTACAGAGAGAGCTACTAGTATTGGAGTAAAATAGAAGATTTTACATGAGCAATGACTTTAGTACAGAATCATGTATAGAACATAAGAAAATATATTTATTAGTAGTATGTTATTAATTATATTTTTTTAATATATTCTAGGTTTTAAGACAAAGCTACATGTAAGGTAGTTTCCTTTCCAAAATAGTTAACTAATTGCATAGATTAGCAGGGTCACTGGGATACTCAAATGCATTATGGTCTATTCTTTCAAATGCAATTAGGAGCATTCAATTTAAGAACCAGTCTAAATGGGCTCATTTTACTCCATTATTTCAATCTAGCTAAGAGTAAATCAGTGAATAAATCAACATTTCACCATTAGCTGATTGTTATGGGATTAACAGGAAGCTGATACTACCAAGCAGTTCTTTATAGATTGGCACTCTAATAAGCCTTGTTCTGATTAAGCTGCCAGTGTGCTTTTACACTATTTTATATTTTCAAGTGCTTCTAAAAAGTAACAGTGACTGAAGAGGATACTGTAAGTGGCCCAGATAAAGCCCATAATGCTTCTTACTGTTCCACACAAGATATTTGTTGGCTTCTTCAAGCTCCTCTTTACAGTATTTCTACTATGCATGACAAATTGGGCTTACTGGCCGTTTGCAAGTCTTACGAGTCTTTCGGTGCTCAAAACATGACTTGGAGGAATTGTCCACAATAAAGGCTTCAAGCCCCAAAGAGTGACTTCCTGAGCTAGAAAAAATGAATGCCCTGCATGCTGTGAGCAATAACACTTTTCCCTTTATGTAGATCCACTCATGGAAGAATAAATAAAACACTTATCCTGCATATTTCACATGTGTAAGCATCAGACAGCATGCTCTAGGCAGGCTCTGACCTGTCACATACAATATTGGAAGGATTCAAGTACAGTCATGGGAATATTTTTGGAAGCCTTAAGATGTACTTAATACTTTCAAAGTGTTTGACACTTCAGCAAAGATGCCTCTTGCACAGGAGCCAGATGACTTAACAAGAATTAGAGCAGCAAAGAGCATTATTTGGTTTGCTTTACCTTTTCTGACCCAACTTCCCCACAAAAGTTACATGAAGTTTTTTTCTGTCAAAACAGTATCAGATTGTGTAAAAAGGCAAAGGGAAATCTTTAGCAAAACCACAAGATCAGCTGCTCAAAAACATTTAAGTCCACAGCTGATGGGACAACTACAAGTAATTAACAAATTACTAAATAAATAACAGCTGTCTTAAGTTTCAGGAAGAGATCACCAAGTTTAGTCAAAATTCAGATGAAAGATCATGTTCTACATAGATTATGTTCTGTGTCTACGATATTAGCAGAGTAAAGGACATACAAATAGATGTTTTTTCTTGGATAGAACGTGTGGTACATGTAAAAACTGCCAAGACAGTTTCAGAAACATCAGTAAACAAATGTCCCTTAGAACAGAACTTCTCCAAGGCCCTGTGTGCATATACATGCCATCCAATGTCCCTGCAAACTGTATGAATGAACACAAATAACCCCTGTAAACCAGAATGAACTGACATACACAAAACAGGGCTATCTAGTTGCCAATAGCAGTGTTTCACAAAAGAACCACCCCACCTTCAGCTCGGTCTTCAACCTTAAGGAATATCTACAAAATCCCATCAAAAAACAGTCCTGGGAACTACTATTCATAACTCAAGTGAGTACTAACAGTCATAAGCTCAAGGACATTACTGGTTTTACAATACTTCAGACTTTGGTTCATCCTTCCACAGAAGCATGCTGGCAGGGCTATTTCTGTATTTTACACCGAAACCTTGTTGGGTGCAGATGGGCATCACACCACAACTGCCAATGTGAAAAGAGAGAAACTGCCCAAACTGAATTTTCTGCACACCTGGATTCTGGGGTGAGGGACTGGCCTTGGACCAGGACCATGAGCTCTGTGGACTTGCACAAGGGAAGCTGAATTACAAATCTGTCTTTGGCTCAGGTGTGAGACAGGTATCAAGTGGCTTAGTTCTTTCAAGAAGTGAGCAGGTATGGACATGGCCAGAGGCACAGCTTAAGAGGCCTTGGAAACGTCAAAAGAAAATACCAAAGTGGTCCTGGGGCTTAGGAATCTTCAAGGCTTACTGATATCCTTCAGCCCAACTGTGGTTCTGAAGGCCAAATCAAACTAACATCCAAGTCATAGAGCCAGTTATCGGATCTTGTCCATTACTGCCCAGACTTGCAGCTATACTACGTGGAAGCTGCTCATAAAAATGTGGGCAATAAAAGTGCTCTTTAAAAATGGCACAGACAGGTTGTAGAGAGAGATGTTATCTACACGGGTGTGGTCCCACCTTCAGACATGTTCTGAAAATCTGCCACCTCCATCTTCTTCTACAAGGCGGACGATTCATGTGTTTCTTTATCTCCCATATCACACTTTATTGTATCACTATGTAGGATGCAAGGACAGGGAATTGCCGTCTCTTAATCTATGTTGTGTAATGCAGAGGGAACAAAGTGATCTGTTTCAAAAACACAACAAAGTGTTCTGAAGGTATTCACTTTCAGAATAGAAAGCCTTTTGGAGGAAAGGCTTGTATATTCCAGTTTAGAAAGAACTTAGCATATTCGTGTTGGCAAGAGAAAGATGGATAGATACCATAGTAACATAAAATAGAATATACACTCGCCCTAACATGAAACAATTCAAGAGAATATAAAATGCTAAAATAATAGAAATAAGAATATAGTTTATTGTTGCTTTTCCAGTTGGAACAGAATGCTACTTCTCCCAGATCATAAGCTAATTATTATCTTTTTGAAACAATGCAAAGAAGCAGAAAATAGCAGTTTAGAAACAGATACTGTCTTTAAAGATTAATATAAAAAGGAAAATACTAAGACAGAGGTCAAATATTCGGAATTTAAATTAACAAAAATAAGCCAACATAAATGATGCATTGACTGAGATATAGCGGGGAGATTTGTTTGCACCACACTGACCAGGTACACCGCCTTGCCTGCTCTGTCTTGCATAATTAACTATCTTATTAACTAGACAATTGATTCACTACTTTACTGATTGATTGTTGCATTCACTGTCTGGTTCTGCTTTTTGTTTTGCTGTCAAATTTATCAGTTTAATTGCACAACATTCTCCCTAAGTGATTTGTTCCCCAATCAACTCCCTCGCTCCCAGACGAGCCCGCTTCTCACCCCGCTCACCGCTCAGCTGCATCCTCTTGGCATGTGTGACAAGCTGCGCGGCCCCTCGGGGTTCAGACTACGGGCTCCGTGGGATGTTTTGGACACTGGGAGATGTGATATTCATTCTACATGTGCCCGGTGCAAAACTCCGTTGTAAATTGGCAGCAACCTGCTTTCTGGGGTATGGTGGTGAACTGGAGCTAGGAAAGGCTGCAGGACAGGGGTTGTAAAATGCCAGTGATTCACTGTTCATATGGATACAACAGGCTTGTGTAGGTGACAACTGACTGCTGTCATACTGCCCAAGGTAAAACTGCTTTCCAAATCTTAATTACCAATGACAAGCAAATCTGCTTATTGCAAGTCCAGAGGAGGACACTTTGACTGCTTGGCTAGCCGGGCTAGTTGGCCAGCTAAAAAGGGCAGCAAAAGCCACTTAGAAATTAAATCAGCTTGCTTACAGCCTTGTCCCTTCATGCATTGAATATCTCCACGAAGGGAGGCTCCACCTCTCCAGCATAATTTACACCTTATTTCCAGTCAGCATTTCCTCAGGTACAACTCATGAAATTGCCTGTTCTGATTTCACTGTGTGCCTCCCAGGGGAGCTGGGCTCCATCTGCCCAACAATTCCCCTTCCAGTAGCAGAGGGCAGAGGTTGGATTTCCCCCTTACCCTTCTGTATGCCATGTGAGCTAGCAATATGACAGTATGAACATCAACAAGGGGAAGCCCCAGAGGGTATGGAGAATCGACCAAACCTTCCCCATGTATTCCTTGCCAGGTTCAGGACTTTGTTCTCTCCCCTTTACTATTTGTTTTGCCCAACTTTGTATCCTTACAGCTGCCCCATCTCCACTCCACAATCCATATTCTCAGTCTTTCAGGTTTGCTTCATTTTCCACATATGGCCTCATCTTCCTCCTTCTCTTTCTATGCAAATTAAATGACAATGCAAGCTATAACAGGTAACCTTTTTCATCCTCTTGCCTACAACTGTCAATACTCCCTGTTTCAAAAGAGATGGCTTCAATCACTACATTTTTGTTAGCTTCCTGTATTAACACATTGAGTTTTAGGCAGTTACATTATGTCTGTTACTTTTTCCTAACACTCCTTGAACCCACTTGTTTTTTCAAGAAAAATTGAAGGACAAGTGAATTCCTACAGGTTTTGAGGAAGCTTACAGTCAAACAAAAGCAGGGCACAAGTTAGTGCTCTCACTGGCAGAAAAGGAGCCCACGCACACACATTATATATGGTCTGGCAGCCCGAGATGCAGGCACGCTGCTCCCAGCTGGTAACAGTGCTCGCTGAGCAAGAACATCATAGGGGACACAGAGGAGAGAGGAGTAATTGCAGAGGGGTATCTGAGATGAGAGAGGAAACAAGTCTGTAGGAAATTCTGCTGCCTGGGAAAGGCTCGTCTTTTAAACCTGTGAAATGCTGCACAGAGATTCAATTGCATGGAACATTTCCAGTGGCAAAGATACTCCCAGGGTTTTACAAATGCCAGATTGGAACTATTTACTTAAAATCAAGTTCCTTCTTAAAATCAAACTTACACTGTTTCAAATTCATAATTGAATATTTTTAAAAAATATATTATTTTTTTTTTTTAAAAAAGAAGAAGTATAACATTATTTAAAACAGAACTACTGCTGATCAAGTGCCTTATGTGAATTTGAGAGAATAGCTACAGGCAAAAGCACTATTGAGTAACACATACAGATCTTTACCTGGAGAATATTCTCTCCAAGTTCAGTGGTATTACACTTGGCATTAAAGTTAAGCATGTGGAAATTAGTATGCAGCACCAGCGACTAGTGTTTACTTTTTATTTTAAAACAACCTTTAGAGGCAAAAACTTAATGGTTTCATTGTGAAGCAGCAGCGAGCAAGAACTGCTTAGACAATTTCAACCCGCTCAATCAGTGCAGGTTGTGTTGTTTCCAAAAGCCAGCCAAGTTCCAAGCCAAGCTGGTTGCTTATGCTCTTATCTAAGTATCCTAAGGAAGGAGCCCCAAAGGCTCCTCAATGACTTGAGTGCCCCAGCCCCATTGACAGGACACAGTCAGTGTCCCCTGCACTGGGGGTGTAACTTCTCAGTCTTCCCAGGTTGAGGAAATGCAACACACATACAGTTAGCCTTCTTTGCAAACACTTGCCTCCCATTTTGTTTTGTTTTCCTTTGTTTGTTTGTTTGTTTTTTAGCATAAATGCATGTCTTCCTTATGGCAAGGATGCTGCTGAAACCATGGCATGGACCCAGGCTCTCTCTTTTTACAACATCCGTGAACATTTTAAACTGGAGACTTCCTAGAGCAAAGTCATTTCTCTGTAAAAAGTGAAGTTTTAGGAGGTGTTAGGAAACAAACTGAAAATGGAACCACAGGTCTTTCACATTTTAAATTTAAGATGATGGAGTGTGAACATTTACAGACATTTCAACTTACAAATGACTTAATCAGTAAATCACATTTAATTCTTTTTTTTTTTTTTTTTTTTTTTTTTTTTTTTTCTGCTCTCTCTACGTTCACACCCGAACCTCCCAGGCACTTCTGCTTCCTCTGCCACCACCTCCCTGCCTTCCCCGGGCCAAACTCCCCAGACCAAACCCCCAGGCCTCCCTCTGAACACAACGCTTCTTCTTTAGCTCCAGCCACCAGCTTCAACTTTGGGAATTCAGCAAATTAAAGTGCTTCGAATTACAGTATAAATGACTACGTGCTTGAAACAGCATCTTGGTGCATATGACCAAAGCAGAGCCCTACGTTTGCTGTTCACAACCACCTCCCTTCTCTAGGTACTGACAGGTTTGCCTTTGGATTACAAACTCGCAGTTTTATGAGGAAGATCTTGAAATCCTAGGGAAGGACCCCAGATCCAGGCACCTCTGCACAGTTTCCTCCCAGTGGGGATTTGCCCAGATTTCCCCCAGTTCAGGATAAACACGGCCGCCCACAGCCCTGGCAGGGGAAGACCTTCCCAGCCCTCCTGCAGCCACAGCCCCCAGGCCAGGGGTGTGTGGAAAACATAACGCAGCTCCCAGGATTTATTGTTTAGTAGCAAAAGGGGTTGCTTAAAATACATTCCCTGTTGCTTATCTACTCCTTTTGCGAATACAGATCAGGCATCGGAAAAGATGTTTACAAGCAAGCTGTAGCGCATCACAGGCTCTGCAACTTTGGTGGAAAAAATGAGTAAATACATATGTAACTAATCTTTCTTCTTCCATGGGACCAGCTAATTACCGGAACCAGTAAAAAAGTCATCGTTTTAGGGCCAAGCAATTTTATTTGGTATATTTTGTTTTCCAGACAGAAAACGCATAGTTTCTCTAAAATTAAGGACAGATTGGATGTTGATGCTGTGTGAGGTCTGCACAGGACTGGATGTTAGATCAGATGTGCCTAGGGAAAAAGAGCAATGGGCCTTCTTTGGCTAAGGTGCACCAGATTTTTTTTTTTTTTTTCCTTTTTAATCTCCAGCCCTTCACAAAGTGCATCCGTGTTCAAAAAGAGATGTTTTCATAAGCACGCTTTTGTGTACGGCAGTGCTTCAGCTGTATACCAGAAATTAAGAGTCATCCGTCTGAGATCTGCCTTAATGACTAATTTCCCTACCGTAGAGTTTAAAGTACAAAGAACTGCGACCGAATTGCAGCACCAAGCTTTCAGTTGCTATGCAACACCCCTGTCGCAGGTCTCCCTTCATCTTCCAGCGCTTTTACTCCAGCTCTGTTCTCCACGGATGAAAGTTATGCAATGCTTTCTAGATACTTAACAGCAGATGTATTAAATTTCTAATCTGATATAAACCAGACTGCAATTTTGTACCGAAAAAGTCACATCAATGAATTTAATAATGTTTTAAATTATAGTCTTTGATAGCAGAGTATCTAGTTTTCGGATTTACATTATGCTGATTTTCCTAGCGTATGAATCAGCAACAACTCCCCTTTGTCTATGTCTCCTTTTAAGTGCACGGGGGATTTTGCCAATGTTTTGTGGGGGAAAGACCTCACTGAAACTTTGCAAGCCACCTGTTGACATACTAATTGGCAGCGAATGCAGAGCACTTGCCGATGGGGAAGCAGAGAATAACGCCATGAGTCCCATAATGATGGAGGGCTGCTGGTCACCCTGTCCCCTTCCTGCTGGCTGGACAGGAGATACGAGCTGAAACCTCGCCACTTGAGTTGCCGTAATGATCAGGGGCAATGGGTTTTGCTGTCAGCTGAAGTTGGGTTTGAAGCAGCCAAGAAGACATAAATGCTTTGATAGTGTTCAAAGAAACTGTGAGTCACGGAGTTGTCTATGCTGTTGCCTTTTAGTTCAGAGAATATCTTCCTATTTTGGAACAGAGCAATTTAGCATTATTAGTGAACTGTAACCAAGATTTAGAGTAATCTAGACATACTAATGCAGCTATGCATTCATGCAAGGCTCCAGAGTAGCTCTGAATTGGCATAGGCAGCCATTTCGAAGCACAACAGACACCAGTCATCCAGAAAATAGCGCTGTCACATACATAAAGATGATTCCCCTTGCTTCTCCCTATATGGATGAAAGCACAGGTTCTCTTGTGGTGGTCCTGAAATCTGTTTTGAAAACATAAGTCAAATCCTGTAAACTAGTGGAATTTAAGCAATTTCATGTGGGGTGAAACTGGTGTTAAATTTTGTCTCTTTGCCATGATGATGAATATTCATAATTTTTGTTCTGCTGTTTGGGTAATAGAATTGCATACTAGGTTTTTGTTTTGTTTTGTTTTGTTTTGTTTTTCAACAAAATATGTTTTTGAAAATAGTCTACTTACAACATTTAAATTATGTTCAGAAATAGTCCAGATATATGCTGCCTAAATATTTATTTTCCCCGGTTGTTGACCTGAGATGTATAATAAGTTTTGTGTGGGATTGATGACTCTTTCAAAAGAAATTTTAGGCTTTGTAAGGCATAAAGCCTAACCGTCTGAAGTCTTTTTTAAAGGAAATAGCACTTTTAAAAGTTAGCATTTTATAAAGTGGGATTTGCTTTTTCCCACTGAAAGCTTCATTCCGCTGCAGAGGAAAGTGCAGATGAGTCAAGAAAACAGAATCATTTTCATTGCATTTGGAGCCTTTGAGTGAAAGCTAATGTTTTCCCTGGTTCTAAGAAAAGTCATGTAAATCTTCTCCTCAGCAGGTTCCACATAAGCCACTTTGTTTTTTCACAAGCAGCTTCTCCTCCTCCTCCCTCCCATCGGTTGCCCAGGGCTGGGCCATCCCAAAGCCATCGCTGGGAGCTCCAGCTGCCCCGCAGCCCCACGAGTATTCCCTCTTTCCCCTTCAGCTCCCATGGAGAAGAAACGTGTTAGGCTCAGAGAGGAGCACTCCTAAGCCCTGGCAAGGGCATCATACACAGCATAGAGCACACCCAACACCAACTTCAGACCTGGCCTCTGTCGACATTAAATGCTGAGCAGACTGCCTTCAAAGCAATCCAAATCAGGCTGGTCTTCTGAGCACTTTGCATCCTTTATTTTTCCTCACAACCGTTCCTATTTTTTTGCATCATTCTTTTATCATAGCTAGTTCCATAAAGAGTCATAGCCCCCATCTGGGCACATAGGAAAGATTTCCTCTCTGTTGCTGTGTCATTGCTGCTTTGCTGATCAGTCGTGAACTCCGTGCATTATATATTCTTTAAGCAAGTCCAGGGAAGTGCAATCAGTGTTCAGCTGATAAAGTCAGCAAGTCTGAATGTAAAACCTTCAGAAATTCTGACTCCAGTTTGGGCTGATAAAATGCAGCAGGTAAGAGTATATGACAAGGCAGGCTGAGTATGATACACAGGGGAGAGCGTGATACATATGCTTTTGTTAAAGAGTGTTTAATTTGACAATGACCACCTATCAGCAGACATTTTCCCTTGCTCTGAAGAAAACCTTTATCCTTACTCTTTTCTCTGTGTTGTTTCCTAAGCTTAGGATTCACTTCTGCAATTAATGGCCCGTTAGGTGGCTCTTAAGCTGCCAGTCTCCGCAAGGGCCACACCAGGGGTTTTAACTCAGCACCTCCCAAAACAGCTTTTTGGATCCTGTTTTCCCTGCTCACTCTTTCCTTGGCCTCCCAGGCTTGGGGACACCTCGGTGCACACCGGGTCTGTGCCCCTGCTGCACTAAAAGAGACAGGGAAGACGTTTCCACTGCAGCGTTCCCCCATGTCCCAGGCCTGGCACATGAACGGGGAGGTGACAGGTATGTCATGCTCAGGTCCTGTTCCAGATAGGGGAGGTACAGCAAAGTGCAGCCCCAGGAGCAGCAGGGGCCATCACCTGGATGGATGGGGCCAAACTGGAGCCTATCGTATCACAAGCAACCCATTGTCTTCATCCTCAAGCTAGCTCGCAGGACACCAAACCCAATAGTTCTTGGCCCTGTTTTTTGCTGTTTGCACTTATGCTAGTAAAAAAGTAGGGGAGGGTATGGACTAAACACTGACTTTCTGACATCCACACTGTTTGCTAACTCCATTTCCAGCCCCCATGCAAACCAGCAGCCTCCCAGATGATGCCCAGGTAAGGCTCAAGAGACAGTACGTGCTGTGGAGGCTTTCCATCAGCAGCAGAGACAGTTTGCCATACAGCTTGACTTCACGGCCAATGTGAGCCCTGGTCTGCCTGGTTCAGGGATGTAAGCAGAGCCTAAGAAGCTACTTTGCACAGAGCTACCAGGTTTAGAAGCATGCAGCTGCCAACATTTGCTGTTTCCAGGATGTTAATCTTGACTCGAGAGCTGGCTGCATTCCAGCAATGCACAAAATCTTTTCCTTGCTATATAGCAACATGACGAGCTGTTGGGCTTTACTGTGAAAAAGGTGCTATAGTGTACAACTATGTGCCCTTCCCCCAATTACAAATACTATTTAAAAAAAAAAGAAAATCACCGAAAGCCATCATGCCAAAAATACATACAGCAACCTGGCAGTCATACTGAGCTTCCCATTTGTTTGTGACGCAGAAGCTGTATTGCAGCAGCTTTAAGGATATCTGGGCTTTATATATATCCTGTTCTAAGGATATCTGGGCACCAGTATGTATGTATGTGGAAATATCCAACTGCGTGTGTGCCCGTGTGTTAAAGAACAGAGCACCTTGGTAGGCACTGTTGCACATTGTCCTGCCGCTCCTTCCTCTGTCATGCCAATATTTTTAAATGCTATATTTCAGCCTACTTTACGCCATTTATTTCTGGCAGAACCTTAGGAAGAAACAAAATTTCTTGCTCTCTGCTTAATCTCTGGGAAACAAGCATCAGTGTTTCTGCTGAAAATCCTGGCAGAGACAATCACCTACGTGTCACTTAAAACAATCCTATCAGTTTAAACAATTATGGCAAGAAATTAGATCACAGATGTCTCTTCCAGTAGTGAAATAAACATTTAACTTTGGTTAATCTGTTATCGATTAGGTGAGAATTGATTCTGAATGGACAAGCAAGTCCATATTGGCAGTGAATGAGAAACACGTTACATGAAGATAAAACGTGTAGCTTGTGAGGCATTCTGATGTACGTGATGAAGGACAATTTAAGAAAGATACGTGGATATAATAAAAATATATAATGATGGGCAATGCTGTCACATAATTTATATGTATTTATATTTATATTATGTAAATTAATTGTTTTCTTAGTTTGCATTTACCAGAGCAGACTCAGAGATAAAAAAATGATTGTGGATAACTTACTGGAACACTGCCAAAATTATCCCCAAATCCTGGGAGTCTGTACACTCTGTTTGCTTGAAGTCTAGTTCAAAGTGCCCGTTTTTAAATTTGTTCAAATTAATAAAAGACAAGAAGCAATCAGGATTAAGTGGCTAGAATTCCAATTTTATTTTTCTAAATATAGACAAGTAAGAACTACTTTTCTACCCTGGGCACCAAATTAACGCTTCAGTTGATCTATGGTAATGGTGGTACTCTCTTTACTTAGTATTTTTAAATTGTTGCAGCTACTTATACAAAGTAGCTTTCAGTAGTGGCACTGTAACTAAGGCAATATATGTATTTTAATAATGTAATTAATGCGGACAGTAATAAGGAAGGGAAGAAATTTTGACTTTTCTAGAATGGGCAGAGGAATGAGAACTCCTGAGCAAAACTGACTTTCCTTATTTAAAGAAAAGCACTTCTCATTTCTGGTGAGTGCTCTCACTTGTTTATTTTCAGCTATAAATATCAAGTTCCAAAACACGCTACATGTCAGTCAAACTATTGTTCCAATGAGTTTTATAAATAAATGTAGCAATGTATTATTAAAATTACACATACATATATAACTTTATATGAGGGAAGCATATTTACAGTGCCAGCAATAATCCGACTCATGTCAGAGACAGAATACAAACTGGACATGGGATTGCAACACAGGGATTGGTTTACATATGCAGAGACACGTCCTTTTTTGCAGAGATGCTAAGGCTCCCCATCCCAGCAATATTACATTTCGCTTTGGAAAACACAGTGCCAGGAATTTCCTGACAAACCACAGAAATCTCATAAATCCCCAAATACTTGTTTTTCCTAGCATCATTTTTTTTTCTTCTTCTTCTACAGAAAGAAATTCAGCTCTGGATGGAGCACAGTCTTCTGATATGGGACTAACCTTACAAAACTTGCAGTATGGAGAGTCTTGACACCAGATAGCTTCTGTTTTGCTAAATTCAGTGCCTGAAGGTCCTGTTTGCCAGTGACACAAAGGAAGGGTTTTGCCTGTTTAGTTGAGCTTGTTTTTGTGGGTCAGAGTAAGAAACAAATGTGCCATGGATAGCTGTTCTATGTTTATGAATATTATTTTGAAGTAGGAAGTCACAAAAACTGCATATTCTGGGTGACTTATTATTTAAAATGTTTCAAAAATGAAGGCCTTGGCTATTCCACGGTCTGGGTGCTGATCAAAAACTTCCTTCCCAAAAGTAGCATCAACACCTTCACTGCATGTAATCATAGTGGCACCCAGGCTGTACTGTTTTGGGTCGTGGTAACTGTGTGGGTTTGTGTGTTTGTTTGTTTGTTTTTCCAGTGGTAGGTGGTCCCACTGTTAGGACCATTGTGGGGCACCTGTACTGGAATACCTTTCAAGCCCTCTCTGTCCTCCAAGGCCCAGCATATTTCATACCACAGCTCCCAGCCTGCAGTCCCACTTGCAAAGTGGCTCACATTGGAAAAAAACTTTGAGAACTACCAGCCCAGACATGGGCCCAAGAATCTCCCTCTTTGTCACATTGCTTTCCAGAGGCACTTTTCCTGTCTGACCAAAGTCAAAGCCTATTTTGCCTTACTCATGACCTAAAAATGCTAGATGGAGGCACTGAAAAATGTTCTCATTAGCACTCAGGCGTGCTACTGGAGACAAGCAGGCTCAAGGTTTCTTTGCATCAGTCCAGACCAATCTTTTCTCCCCACATAACTGTGAAGAATAATAGTTTTGCAGCAGTGGCAGCACAGGATGTGATGAGAGAGCAGGCGGGAACTGGGAGGAGGGGGCAAAGGAAGAGGTGAGTGCAGAAACTTTTGAAACCCTGGTCCTCCCTGCCCACACTGCATATCTACTAGTGCAGGTGATTAGGATTCCCAGAAGTTTGTCTGCCCAGGCAAGCTGCTTGAAGACAGTACAAAAACTGAAGAAAAAAAAAATCCCATTGCTCTATGTCTCCTCTCTGGGAGCAGACACCCTTGGGCTCTTGGCTTTTGTCGCCAGCTGATTGCATTGCACAAGTTGTAAGCGTTTGCTAATACAATATTGGCAACAGCTCACCAGGGGTATGGACTGAGGCAATTGTTTGATTTATTAGCACCCATAGCCGAGGTGGGCTCTCGCAGGCACTAAAATCAGACCACTGAAGCTGTAGTTCACCCACTGCTGGACATTGCTCCCCCAAGGCAGAGGCATCTCATCTGCTTATGTACCGGCTCCTGAGCTGCCCTAGTTTCCAGCCCAGAATTAAGTTAAACTGCTTCGTTTTTCCTTATCATCTGTACCAGAGTAGTGATGTTCCTCTGTGGGCATTCTTCTTTTTCCTCATCATTCAAAACTTGTCATTTCCAAATCAAATTGTTGACAAAATCAAGCAATATTTGGGAGAATCGACCAGGATGGATGATTCTCTCTCTTTCTAAACCTACACTGCTACCAGTCCTTGAGTTACCTAAGTGAAAATTAGCTTTGGCATCTCTGCACTACTTGATTGCACTGGCCAAGTACTCTGACTAATGAGTTCAGGAGCACTTGCTGTGAGTACGAAGCTCAAGACTGGATTGTCTTTTCTGAATGGTGGCTCCCAGGCTCAGCTACTTCTTTTTCCATTGCAACAAAATCTAATGTTTTTTTACAATGAATGACTGATCAGTCCTCTCAAAGGAGGTGCTGCTGTTCATATGTTGAGTACTTCACTTGTTCCTATTTGGTTTTATTTATAACAAATCTAAGAGGCTGCATTGCATTATTTCTAGATTCCTGAAAAAAATAAAAATCTGCAGTACTAATTAGAGGATAGTTATCCCAGCTGGTAACCTTTTTATCTTTGCTGGATACTTCCATTTACCAGCACGGCAAAAAAATAGATTACTGCTGTCACTAACATTACAGCAATCAAGTGTTGCAGGCTGCCAAACACCTTTTTTTTTTTTTTTTTTATTCTCCCCGATAAAACTTATTTCCCTTAATGAGAATAAATCTTTCCAAAGCACATTTTCTTTCTGATGTGAATAAGTGGTTTGAAACAGAAGCACACACATGCCTATGTGACGTCTTTTTAACATCAGATTTCTGGGCTCCAAGGAAACCAAGCATGCACACAATACACAGAACTGCCAAGGACAAGGTGGTGTGGTGTTTTTTTATTATTGCACTATAGCGACACTCTTTTATCTATTCTGGGCCATTAGATACCATTTTGAGGTGCCTACTGGTTGCAATAGCTTCACAATGGTCTAATTTTAGGAGAATCAATCTGGTGCCATGAGATGTGCTTTCTGAGGTATCTCAAGGGAGGAAGGCTCACAAGAGGTGTCTCCTTCCATTTGTCACAGGCCATCCAGCTGGAAGGTTAAGAACGGAAGACCACTGTGGACCTGTTCAGGAAGAGTGGTGAACTGTCAGAAAAAAAATTAATCCTGTGACAAAAATCTTCCCTGAGCAGGTCTGCTACCCGGTTGTGGTCCCAGGACCACAGAGAGGCAGAGACAATCCGAGGCTTCCTGGGCAGGTGGCCGCAGGGCTCCCAGCCCCCCAGGACTGGGGAGGTGACCCCCCTCACTCGGGGGTCCTGCCACAGCATGAACTGGGGTGAAAACCTCCAGAATCACATTTGTTGTGCGTTGTACCTGCACTGTGAGAGGGTTTTGTGACAGCAAGGACAATGCTCTTGGTGTGTGTGGAGTAGTAGAGGATTTACACATGACAAAAAGCTTTGGGGTTGTTGTTTTGCTTTATTTTCTCATCTGGGTGAAGGCAAACTATACTCTTTCAGTATGCTTCAGGAGCCAAATTGTTTTCCCTCTGGTTCCACCCATTTGAAAATGGACATTTTTAACCAAGTAACAAGCACAAGCAGGTCAGCTGCTCCCAACTCCCCCTTCCAGGAGGCAGCTGCCCAGGCTCGAACAAAAGCCTCCTTGCAACTAAAATTCCTGGTGATAGGGAAGAACAGAAGGAGAATGTAAAAGAGGGGTTTTAAAATGAGGAGCCACGCTCGAGCCTGGCCCTACAGCACCCCTGCTAAAGGGCAGCAAGTCGTTAATGTGCAGTGCAGGTAGCTGCCCAGAGGTTACCTTTAACCACCAGCCTAGAGGAAAAAGCTGCAAGGGAAATGCAGGGGGGAGGGAGGGAAGCAACACGTGCAGAATGTGCGGAGTCAGTTTTAAGTATGCCAGGGTACGGAGAGCCAAAAAAGGCCTGGTTAGCTCTGTCCAAAGCACAGAAGGGGAAGAAAAAGGGCATTTACAAATATCGGGAGAAAGTAGTCCCTTAATAAATCTGAGGTGGTAGGCTGCAGGGAGATTCTGCAATGCAAAATATTAATTTCTATATTGGGTGTGTTTTCATCAAGGAAAACAGACATTTAATGCCTCGGCTTAAATGATTTATGATGAGTAAATGAATATACAAATCATACATAATCATTCATTCATTCAAAATAATGAATAAGAAGAATAATGAAGAGAACAGTCTGATCATAGTTATCTGGCCTGATTTCCCATTCAGCACAGTCTGTTAAGCCTTGCTGGAACTGGAGCAGATCGTTAGCTTCTGTATTTAGAGGTCCGACTGCTAGGTGTTTGTTTCTTCGTGCACATCTGGAAAAAGTCCTCCTTTCTAGTATCTGGCAACAGTCTGATATAGCCTCGTCTTTCCCAGGAAACACAGTCCAAAGAGTGCTTGCTTTGTGAATACAAACCACTGCACAACCCCTGTAACTCAGTGCTGGTGGGCTCAAAGGTGTGGGGGGAGTCCTTTTATCCCAAAAGCCTTCCAGGAGCTCCCTGGGACATCCCTCATGCCCCAAGGGACCATGGCAGGAGCTGGGCTTGAAACGTGAACCTCGGCCACACATTCCCCTGGAAGTAAACATTTCCCTGCAAGAAAACCAGTATGAGAGAGCTCAACTCAGATATTCCTGTTAGGTGTTTCAAAACACAGAGTGCATCGCCAAATGTCGAGGATCTTCTTTCTTTTCTTGTCTTTCAAGACTTGTCCGTAATCTTGAGGTTTCTGCGTTAAGGAGGCATTTTGTTTGAGAGGAAACAAGTTAGCAGACACTATCTCCTGTTTGATCAGTCTGCTCATGTCACGTAGTTGCAGCTGAGGCCCTTCCTTCCAACCCTTCCACAACAGGCCCTGTTCCAATAAGACCAGAAAATCGCATTTCTTCCCAAAAGCCTTTTGGTCTGGTTCTCTGATGACCCAAACCAAATATGTTCCTTCAGGATAACTCCAATATGGTGAGAAAATATGGACCTTTATTGGGAGTGAACATCTGAACGCAGTTCAGAAATAGCCTTCTCTG
>NC_048893.1:149770879-150046707 GCF_011077185.1 Oxyura jamaicensis | reverse complement strand
AAGGGAAGGGAAGGGAAGGGAACGGCATCTACTCCATACCCTGCTAACTCCCGCCCCCCCCAAGTATGATTGTATTGAAATGGAGTAAAAATCACACCGTTACTCTGGGCGAAGCCAGAACCGCCACATTAACACAATATAGAAATACTACCACACTGACAAGAGATGTGTGCAAATTTGTTCTCATAATACAGTGAGGGACAAAGGAGTACCAGCAATTTATTAAACAGAGACAGTAATGCCTGTCTGAGGCTTACTTTTGTGAACTGCTTATTGTAGGCAAAATGTTAATTAATAGGGTATTTCAAGGGAATAGGCAGGCCTCCAGGAAGCCCTCAAATTTGTCTGACACTAGCTCAGACTTCACAAGCCAGTATTTGTCATCAGCAACAACTGCAAATACATTTTTATAGTGGAGTTTCTTGTGCATTAAGTGGATTGTGTTTAATCCCCTGATGACATGCAGAAGGACATTAGTCACTATCACTTATATAATTAATCACTAACATATCGTTATAGACTCACCCTCCACAAGCACTGACTCCGGCAGTAAACAACAACTTGCCAGTTTAAATAAAGGGTCATTGCCTGCTGTGATGGGGAAGAGAGAAGAGTTTTGCCATCTTTCTCACTGTCTCACCTTTAGAAGAGTTTTCTCAAGGCAACCAGAACCTCCCAGGTGCTTCTGCCCTTAAACCTTACCACTAAAGCTTTTGTTTCAAGGCAGATTGTGCGTGGGACCCGTCGTGTGCATTTCCCCTCCACCTTACAAAGCCTGTGCTGGTGGTATATTGCACATGGGAACAAGTGCTCTGTGTGCACTAGCCATACCCCCAGGGCCCCATGGGGACATGGCTGTAACCAGCTTTCTCATGTCTCCTCAGAAGTCCATGTTTTACGAGCTTGAGGCTTTCTTCTTGAATAGTTCCTGCCTCAGTGTCCCCGTCTGATTTTACCCCCGTGTATGGGAAAATGAGACTCCATTTAGAGAAGATAAATGTCAAAGAAAATAGCACATCCATTAGCTGTCTGACTACCAGCAGCACAACAGCCTCCATCTCACGGATATATCAACAGCTATAAATTGAATGTAGACAACTCCCATATTCTTGCCCAGTGCTCATTACTTTCCCGAGTCACCAGATCAGCTCAGAAATAATTTAGGGATTCAATAAACTCATTAACTACTTCCATTTACAATTTAGGATGCTATAATCTGGTCTTGTTGATTTGCATAAATTAAATATTTCTGACTCATATTGTACCTGTTTCTTCCAACCTAGATCTTTACTTCGGAGATTTGCATTACTTCCTAATTGCACATACTCAAGTTTTCTTATTCAAGACAGGTTTTTTGTGAAGTATTAAAATAATTTTAAATACATGATTAATGGTTTGCCCTTTCTTATTAATCGGCCAACCTTTCATTTTTTTTTTCTATTTCTAAGACAAGTTTTAAAGCAAAATAAAAACTTCTTTCATGGCCCTTAGTTAAAGCCCTTGCTGCTGCTGCACTTACGCTGTTGCTCACTGTCAGTAACTCAGTGCAATGCACCTTACATCAAAGATGATCGCATCTCTGGAAGGCTCAAACCTAAGGTGGACAAAATGAGGATTAAATTAAGGAAAAAATACAGTGAACACATAAAAATTTGCTTCTCTGTAGCCAGGAGGCTGTTTCTGACAGGGGTCAGTTCCAAAATTTGTCTGTATTCAACAAAGTTCTCAAGCATAGGATGTAGCTTAGCACAGGGTGAGACTTCTATTGAATAAGAATTAACGTGCTCATGAGTATCTAATGTCATCTCCTTAATAGAGAATTCCTTCAATTACATGTGCAGGACAAACACTTGGAGACTTCAGATACAGAATGTCCAAGTCAAGAAACTGAAGATTTGAGGTCTTCACCAGAAACAGATAAATCCTGACTACCTTTAAAAAAAAAAATGAGCCCAACAAAGTTCTCACGATTATTAATTAAAGCAGGAAAAATTGGTATCCAAGTTGAGTGGGAACTTGTCTGCACCAGGTTTACATTCCCTGAGCTAACAGCACAGACTTCGCCCATCACATTTGAAATCCAAAAGAACCTAAATATTTTGCTTCAAAGATCATGGGATTTTTAGGCTGCTGCCAAGATTTGGAAGGCTTGAATCAAGTAGACAGCATATCTGAGACAGGCAGTGCAAGAGGAGGAGGTGGACATAGGCATGACAGATGCATCTTGGAAGACCAAACTGTGCATCATTGTTCTCCTGTTGGGCTTGGGGACAGACAGGGCACAGCAAAATAGGGCTTCTGCTGTTGCTTTCTTGGGCACAGTCCATGTTTTAAACACACAGATGTCTAAATAGCAAAAAACATAGAGGAGGATGCAGGCCATAGAGTCTTCTTCCTTGGCTCCTTCAGCTTTGTGGAGAGGATGTGCTCCAAATCTGCTCTGAGTCATGGATCTTGTCCTCTTTGTGCTATGTTATACATAGCTCAAGGGTCCATCATGTGCTCCCACAGTTTTTTTAGCTCTGGGCTGAATGACACCATTTATTTATTTTTTTATGAAATCCTGAACGTACCCATTCCTTTCCTCTGTGGGGCCTTCTCTGGGTCTTCATGAGTCTTCAGTCCTTCGAGATAAGTAGTTCCCACACATCCTATACACCCCATAAGCTCGACATCTCTGAGGCTTCCCAGTCTCCACGAGAGGATTATTGCTTGCAGGCTATGCTTCTGGTTAGATATTTGGTTAGGATAGCTACCTTTTAGCAGCAGTACATTAGTGCCTAATGTTCAGCTTGTCATCTCCAGCAGATCCTAATCTTTTCCTGTAGGATTGTTAACCTCCATTATCCACTCGCTTAAACTTTCACTGCTAAGTCCTGTTGAAAGGTAATACACAGAGCACCCTACATCATTTGATTTTATGTCTTCATTCACTTAAAATAAAAGCTTGTATAACGTTTGAGGTTTTAAGAAACAATTTCATGGTTGCTTTTTTTTTGTATGATCTTTCTTTTTATTCATTTTCTCCACAGTTTGAATTCAGAAGTTTAAATTTGGTCTACAAAAAGCCATTCCTGTCATAGAGAACAAATTTAGTCCCCCTGAAGAAAACAGAAAACAGGCACTGTGTTTATTATTTTCCTTTCAGTTCAAATTCTTTTCCAAATGCCAAAGAAACAGCAAATTAGCATATGGGTGGGCTTGCTGATATAATGGACCTGAGAGCATATACACATTTTGCTGCAAGAACTACAGTACGTGTTTTGTCTTCTCCCACCATTTTTCATGCTGAATTTCACTACCCTTGCACTTAGGGTGGAACCGAGTTATTCAATGGAGCCTTATGTAAGAAGCACGTGGCAGAGCATGCTAGCAGCTCCCGCAAGGACTTTAAAACAAGTGAGCCTCTGCGTGAGTAAAGCAGTCGGACTGGAAGACCAAACAGAAAGACAAAGATGAGCTTTCAGACGTCTCCTCCTGCGTGTGTTGATAATATGTTTATTTTTTGGAATGGGGGTTACCGGCAGTGTCAGGCACACACAAAGACTGAGGGCAGATCAGCTCCAGTGGGAAAGATTAGCATAGTTTTGCTGAGGTTGGTGTGCTCAGTCAAAAATAAAATGAATAAGCAACACAAATTTGAAGTGTGTCATGAATATATCTTTTGTACTCTCTAGCCCTTAAGCTAATAATGAAAAGCAACTCTAGTTATGACTCATGATATTTCTTTAACAATGAGAATTTATTCCTGATGTCTGCAATGACATTATTTATATACTGTGTGGTCTTTAATGTGTGAGAATTTTTTATCTTTTTTGTAAAGATAAAATTACAGAAATGTACCAAAGGCTATTTAAATCCATTTATTTTGAGATCCATCCATAAACACATATAAGATACACTGCATTAACTATTCTAATAAAATGAATTTTCAGGTGCAGCATCAAGACATCAGGGCAGTGTTGCTTTCTACTCAGATTTTCAGCTAGACTGAGTGAAGCTTAGCAAAGCTGAGTGGCTTGCTGTTGATTACATAGCACCTTAAATCCATGGCTCAACTGTTTTTAATCTTTTTTTCTTTTCTTTTTTTTTTCCAGCACTAGTCACTATATCATGAAGTTGCCCTAAGGCAGCGCAAGGAAAGTTTTGGAGGATCTGTACAGTACAGCTGAAGAGGGACAGAACAGTAGGACACCTACACATCTGACCCTTTTTCAGCAGCCCTTGGCAGATGTGGGTGAGCTGGTTCACATCAGAAACATAGCGAGGACTCTGAATGTGTCGTCATTGTGTGGGAGTAGATGGTGGAAGAGCAGAAACATGATTGAAAAGAAAATGGTAAGTTTGGTTGCTGGTGAAGGAGGCTTTAATATTTGTGTCCTCTGTCAGGCCAGTCCAAGTGCATACCTGTTGTCTACACTGCCCAGCAATAGGTAACTGGTTCAGCAGCGAGGCAGTTCACACCGTTAATCACAGACAGCTATCCAAATTGTATGTGTCTCCCGTGTACCTCCCCAGCCCTTTTGGTTACCCTTGCACCTCAGCACATACATTGCTCTACTGCCCATCCTGGTCTGCAGTGGTGATGAAACCTGCACGTCCATAGCAAAAACTTCTCCCTTCTGCCCCACCAGAGTGTCTCACACTTGTCCACAATGCAAAAGTCCGCTTTAACTTAGCTCCAGCATTTGTGGAAGCCCATGCCAGGCATGGCAAACCCAAATCAGCCATTTCTGTCCATTTCAGAGCCACCACCAAGCAGCAGGAACTTTGGGACGCTGGTACTTGCTATGACAGCATATCCACTGAGGGTGAGTTCACATGTCATTGGAGCTTGTAGGATCTTACTGATGACCTTGTGGCTGCCAAAAGTTATGTGTGGTTCCATGTACTCGACTATCTGGTGATCCCCTCAGAAGTACCCCCAGGATTACACTGTCCTGTCGCTTTACCAGAAAGAAAGAGGTTTGCGTGGTGATTTTTTAGATCAAGTCATAGCAGACAAGATCTAAAGGCACAAAGGCCTGAAGCTCTTATACCATGGCACAGTAGCTAATGCAAAGAGAGTCCTTGTGTGCTCTGTCAGGGCAGGATAAGGTTTCTCTTCTCAGCTTGTCAGTACAGGAGCTTCACTTGCAGCCAGGGTGACTGCCTGCAGGACAGGCTGGCCCTGAGGTGAGGCAGGCAGTTGCTTAAGACAGAAGAGTGCCACGTGTGTAAAAACAGACAGGCCCAGCTACCTGCAGCGTGTAAGAAAACCTACACACTGTCCTGGAAAGCCTGTCTCTCCTGCAGCCTCTTGAGGTGAGGCTGGGATGGGAGGGGAAGCCGTTTACCAAACCTGCAGCATCTGTCACCTCCATCCTGCAAGCCAGGCTGTCTGTCACAGCTCACCTCATTCCCTCTGTTTTCCAGAAATAATAAAGCTACAGCCTGATTTCAGCTCCTTAAATAGAGGCAAGTAAAATTTGTGTATTTCTACACAGCTGAGAAGCTCTTTGCTGACTGCACTGAAGGCTTGGAAACAGTTTCCCCAGGTTTCTGCTGAATCACTGAGCCACTTGCACCAGGCTGGTGATCTCCTTTAGGGGCAGAGAACCATGCACATCAATGTCAGGTACTTAAAAATAAGGCTTCGCAATATCTTCTGTAACCTCTACAGATGGCAGGTCCTTTTTTGAACAGGCAGCAAAACGACCATTAAATACCCTGCAGACATGTGGTTTGGATTTTCAGCTTTTACTGTCCAGAAGAATGTGCTTGCCTGTGTCTATTCTGTGATCTGCAACTACTCCTGTCAAGAGCTCTTATCACTTAACTGTAGCATAATCAGTTGTCACCTAGTTATGTGTTTATGGCATATACATTATACCATGCTGGAGATAAGGAATGATTACTGACACACACACCTTCATTAATTCACCGACAAAGGAGTGATAGCGAATACAACTGTCAAGGTACAATGACGGAATATGTCAGCATTAGGGTGATCAAATAATGCAGGCAAATACAGTCCATAAACATCAACCTGTTACAACAGCAGTACTTTAAGACTTTTGGCAGCCACTAAGTCATCAATAAGATCCTAAAAGCTCCGGTGACATGTGAACTCACTCTCAATAGATACGTTGTCAGAGCAATTTAATTTGCTTTGTGGTGGTGTCACTCTTTGTTGGAGAAGGACCTTTCTCACCCTCAGAGTTCATTAATGGCAGTGTCAAAAACAGTCTTATTGCCATGACAACAATGAAGAAAGTTGAATGGAGACTACCGGATAGCAGAAAGCAGATATTTCACATGGATGTACATGGCAGGCATGCTTATACCAAGTGAAATGCTGCTGTTTCCAAAATATATTAAGGTGAGTTCAAATTAAATGTGCACAGGCAGCTTCTGAATCCTTGGAATAGGTTTCTCTCTGTACATTTTTTTAACAGACACTATTTTTTAATAATTTTCATACCAGAATATTAGGAAAAAATATTCCATGTTTTATGTCTAAAAGCTGCTCAGTCTCACCAGTTAGAGGTGGTACTAGCTTGGGGACCCTTTTCATCCATCTCCTGTTTTCTTCCACAGCAATGATGACCTTGTTTACATTGTTGGGTCGTGGTTTCCGCTGCTCCTTTACTTTGCAGTTTAGTCACACAATCAGCATTTGATAGAGTATAAATGGTAAACACAACTCCGGGTTAATGATTTTTACGGTCTAATTATTTTTTCTGTGGCAACAAGATTCCCTTCTATCACTTTGTAATTTTCTCTCTGTGAGACTCATCGACTGTCACCAATAATGCAACAAGAAATGAAAAAGTAGGTAAGCCCAGATGTTTGGCGTCCCAGGCTGGGGCAGTGAATCTAGAAACATACTACATCACCCAAATCAGAAGTGAGCTATTTCCAATTAACTGCATTTCCCTTTGTCTAAACCATCGATTTTCCCTTATTCTTGTGCTCCCAAGCTCACTTCTCCAGATCATCTGCTGTTTTCCACACTGCTATCATACTCCCACTTCTCCTTGTTTCAAAGGCAAATGATCTCAATCTTGTAAAACACGGTTTCTGCTGAGCATTTTTACATACTCCCAATCTTTCCCATCACCCAGTGCTCAAGATGACATGGTTCTGCAATGTCACTTAGGAGTGTGAGCAGCCAGTCCTGCATGTGGACATCTCGAGGGAGTCACACTGATGATCAGATAACAGCAACACCTTATTCTTTTTTTCCCATATGTTCTCCGTATCATACCTTTACCATCTATGAACTTGTTTATTTTTAGGACAGTGGCTATACACAGCCATTCAGTAGCACATCGAAGTTCCCTTCCTAACTGGATACAGGCAGAACTGAGTAAAGCTAATGAGTAAATCACTCTTTCCCCTCCAATTAATATTGTTATGCAATCATTGACACGGAGCTCCACCTGTCATTTTGTTCACCCTAGCTCAGTTTTCTGGAGATCCAACCACACTTCCTCACTCATGACAGACTCAGGAAATATTACTCAATAGATCATTGCTCGAGTATTCTACTTGTAACATTTTGCTTTCTTGGAAATGGTTCATTCAATTCTTTATTTCCTATTTCTCGGATTTTGCTGCCAGACAATGCATTGTTTCTCTTAGCAGAAACAGGTGATGTTTTTATATCTTCCTCTAAGGAAGTTTTTATATCTTCTTCTAAGGAACCTTTCACTCACCTTTAAAAGATTAAAATACATTATTTTTCTTTTGCTTTTGCTGCTTTACATTTTTACATTGTTTTACTGACAGATTCAAAATATTCTAATAGATTAGTGAGACACAATTTCCCATTGCAGTAATTGGTGGATTGCCTTTTTCCCTTAACACCTCCTTTTTAATATCTTTTTCTTAATGCTTCCTTTTCTAGAGGTATGAGACACGATTGCAAAAGCTATTATTATAATTTTCAACAGCAGAAGCCTGAGAGTACTAGGAAAAGAAGAGGTAACTCCAAGCCAGCCGTTGATATCTCACTGAGATGTCATTCTGACACTCTTTGCTGGGTTCATCTACTGCCTGTAAGTTGATTAATCAAATTCCTAAAATACTAACATGCAATACGACCCAATTCAGCTATATTAGCCTCTGTTCAGACCACATAGTTTAGTCCCTCACACAGGTACACAGGTAGAAAATATTTTCAATATAAAATGCAAAATGAAAAACAAAGAGAAAAATAAGAAACTGAAGGAAAGTGTCATTATTGGAAGTGGAGTCATGAGATGGCTTCTAGAACCCAAGCAGATCAAGCAGCACAGGTACATTTTGCATTCAGCATCTTCCTGCTTGGACAAAAGCATTTCAGCCCTTTTTGCTTTTCTTTACCAACAAAAAGGGAAATAGTTCTGTAAGGTGCAGAAGATACAGCAGCTTATCTTGCCAGAGACACTGTGTTCACCCCACCTTTGCTGTGTGAAGGTTTGCACACCTTGGGTCCCAGTCTCTCAGAAGTGTGCTCTAGGGGCCCGAAACTAAAGGCTCACCTTGACTTCTACCAAAATCGGCTCCCTGTTGTTGCAAGCCCTTGGAAGGACTGTCCTCCTGCTAACCAGTGGTTAAACACCTGTAAGAGACCTGTGGTCCACTCTGGCCACAGTCGTTCATTCCCCATCAATATCCTGCCTTTCAAAGTCAGGAATATGATTTTCACTAAATATTAATTGGCCCAGCTATTGAGGTTCAAAAAGCATGATAAATTATTCAGCAGGCTCCTCGGCCACCTTTACTTACTGAAGAGCAGATGCCAAGAGAGCAGCACATGGGGTACCGCTGCTCAGGCTGCCCAGCAGCATGCTAGTGGGGCAGGGTGGGCAGGGGTCTTGTGCCCACCGTGCTTGTATGGGATGGGAAAGGAAAAAAACATGAGTGTTTGTGTCACTTCAGCAGAAAATAATGACAGCAAGAGTTCACCCTTTCAGCTTGATGAAATTTATTTGCTGTAGGTAGAGATGCTTGTTTTAGGTTATGGCTGATAATAAATAATGAAGAACTTGTGCTCTGAAACCACCATGCTCAAGCCACAAAGACCTTGCATTTCCTACTTCTTTGCAGCCAAATAGTGTAATCGTGCCCCATTCGGGGGAAAATATTCTGGATTATATGCTTATATATGTATAAATGTCTGAGATCAAAAAGAAACAAAAGACCAGACACCTAGTAATTAATGGTACCGTGCCAGTGAAAGTCTCCTCGTGAAATTTTGTAAGCAAAAAATTAATACTAATTCCCCTCTACAAGGAATGTCTGCCAAGATGCCTTGCACCCACATTTTGTTGCCTAAAAGGAAAGGTTTCGTCGTGGTTTTACCACTTGATTAGATCTGCACCAGGGTGAATGAAGGCACCAGAGCAGGTCCAGAGGACCACAATCAGGTTGGTGCCTGCAGTTAAGAGGTCTCTGAGGATGTGTTGGGTCAAAGCTGAACCATTCCAGCTCACTGAAATGGTTCAGCCCTGTGCCCTATGCACAGGTCTCCCTGCCCTCTGTCCCCATCACTTACACACTTTCCCACACTGAAACCATTTTCAAGCTGGACTACTTTGAGGCAGGGCAGATACATTTGCTGAGCATTGTCCTCTGCCCCCAGACACTTCCCCTGTTCTAACAAACTGCAATATGGGGTTTCTGAGACTGTGGAGATGGGAACTTTTATTACATTTCTTTAAAAGATGGGAGTGGCAAAAGTATTCTGCATGTACACTTTGCTATGCAACAGCACGTTTTGCTCCATGTCCTCTGTTTGTCTCTACTAATACGGGTAGCAAAAGATGAAAAGATAGCAAAAAGGCAAAGAAATGTGACATGAGTGTATGAGTGGAGAGATTTAAAAGGTTCTGTGAGGTCAGAGAGGATCATGAGACATGAAGGGAGACATTTTTTTCCTGTGTAATCAAAGTTAAACTCCAAAATTCAGCGAGTGAAGTGTTTGTCACATGTTGCTCATCTTCTGTGTGCAACAGCATATTTGAAGTCCTGTCTGCAACTGAGGATGTACGGGCTCATGCTTCAGCAAGGCAAATGACTATCAAGCATCTGTATCTGTCTCATTGGGTTTTACAAATACGAGTCATTTGGCTTGAGAAATCCTACCAGCCGCCCTCGTACTGCAGCGATACTCCCTGCAATCATTAGCAGGTGGCTCAGACCTGCCATAGATCATGGATGCGACTCTCTTTTTTTCTCGTTAAGTATGAACCTCGTTCTAATGATCGGTAGTGGATGGGCCTCCACAGTAGCCATACGGAGGGAACAGCAAGGCAGGTTTCTCCCCTCTGTCCATATAAGCACACCTGCAGGCTCTACACATTTTGTGACCTGATCCTGCAAGCACACACCAGCTGGGGTGGGGTCCATGCACAGGCATCTACGTTTCAGCCTCCAAATGCTTATCTGGAAGGACACAGGTCCCTTGTTGTATCTGTCAGCATAAATCAGACATCTCAGACACCAAAGTGTATGCCGAGTGGCACCAGAAGCCCATAAGGGGACAGCTAAACCCAGCCCTCAATCCTGACTGACTCCGATGTGACTTTACACTCCTAGTTCACGTGTAGACATGTAAACACTGGAGGTAACTTATTGGAGATGTCTGGGTCCCTCTCCTAAGGATAAACACTTAATTGTTTATTTTAGTTGTGCAACTTGAAATGTTTACTTATTTATTTATTTATTTTTAATCACCAGCCTCTTATGTAAAGGTAATGTAGTAGATTAATTCTACTTAGATGTATTCAACACACGTCAGCTGGAGGTTGTAGGAGGCAATACAGGAGCTGCAAGGGCTCTAGAAGGAGATTGAGTGGCTATTTTTTGACAAGGTAAATTTGCATGATTTTTGCATTGTTTTTAATTACATCCTTGTTTTGGGGTTTCAAGTTCCTTGTGGTGGGCAGGAAGATGTTCTTTTCTCTCATTAATATGTAGTTTGACTACTTAGGCTTTTCCTCCTCCCTCGAATGCAGGAGACATGGGCTAGCTCCAGAACTGGGATGACAGGCAGGGCATGGTGGTAGCACTGAAAATCTCTAACAAGCTTGTTTATGCATCTTGATGACAGGCTCAGGCTTGAATGGATCACCATCTCCAGGGGTAGGGAGGAATTTCCTACTGAGTCCAAGCAACAGCACTGCTGGAGGAGAGGGTCATTGCTTGTCCCTCCCTGCAACATTGACATAGTCCAATTCTCAGCATCATCTGGGCCTTTACTCCTTACAAATCTACTCCCATTGTAGCAGTCCAAGTCACTGGCTCTTTTCTCTGACCTTTCATTGAATTTCTTGTACTTCAGCTTTTGTGCTGAAGGCAAGGCTCATTTGCAAGGGGAAATGGAGCTGTTCCATAGCCTGCAGTATCTGCTCTGTGTGAAATAGGGGGTCTGCAAACCCTCGTGGATTAAACATCTACCAGATGAGAGCTTTTGATGTCAGGGCATCAGACGATGATTTAGGCAGTCCTAGTGCTCTGTACCTGTGAAGTCCTACAAAACAGCACAGTCATAATCCTCCTGCTTGTGGAAGCTGAGAACAAGGGCTTGTACCATGATGCACACGGAGTAGAAATTGCACAATTAGCTTAGGGCAGATTTTTCCAGAAGTATTTATTAAAATCCTTTCTAAAAAAATACATGCCTGCAGAAACTTGTTAGGCCAGAGATTTCTCAGTACTGAACAGAGAAAAAATTGGTTTGTCTCAGACCAAATTTTCTTCACATGAGGGTGCCACTGCAGTGTTACATTTACCTTCATTTATGTCACTGGCAACCCCCATCAGTGATCCTTGGCTGGCTCCTCATGATTTTTTGCTGGAGTTATGAGGCTACAATAACTCTTATCCTCTGCTAACAATCTGGGTGTCACTGAGTTACATGAGTCCAAGGTCAGCAGGAGACAAATACGGAGCACACTTGCTCACTAAGTGTGGGGCTTCTTGTAGACAACGAATTTAGGTGTCTACCTAGAGGTCAGGTGCCTGATCCACAGTGGTCGTGTATGTACAGTCAAAGGAGGGTGAAGAGAGTTTGGCCTTATGGGTGCTGGCACTCATGTAAGGTAACTCCACAGCACCAGGTCTCCATGGCCACCGACCCACCTGGTGCAGAGCCAACCGAGATGCCCCACCAGGTGGGACCAGGCAGATATAATTCATGCCTTTCACACATCATATGGCATCCTTTATGGTACCCCAAATGACACTAGATACCTATGATGAGGCAGCTGAACAGTGCTGCAGACTCATATGTCCATACGCTGCATTTCTGCTGCGTGACATGTTATACCCTACTGGCCTAAATCCCATCTTAGCTGCCTGTGACACATCCGGCTTTCATCAGACCTGCTACCCTAGTATGCACTAGGATCACAACAAATCTCTGCCTGTTCTTTAGCTAAATGGGGTGTTTCAACACCACACCAGCTGCAGTGCAGAGAAAATATAAAGGGAAGAAACAGGGTAGCTAATAGGTGCCCTGTCCTCCCCGTGTTTCTGGATAAGGAGCACTGGGATATTTTTGTCTCCTCCGTCAGCAGGGATCCATATGGATGCACCAGTTGCTTCAAAAATAATTGTCATCTTTCACCAGCATTCATATGGGCCCTGTTTCGAGCCCCACGCACGTAGCAAACAAAAGGTGCCATCTAGTGTCTCTGAGCTGCATCCCAAACCCAAAAGGAAATCACTCAAATAATGCTTTAAAGTCTACTTTCTCACTGACAGACACAAAGCTTCAAAATGCACAAACATTTCATTTCAGGGAAGTTTAAGCAAGCCAGGGCTTATGTCTTCTTTCTTCCTTTTCTCTGCACTTTCTTCCTCCAAGGTCTGTGGTTGAGTTTAGTTGAAGATACAGGTGTCCAGGGACTGGATCCATTGGTTCCTTTGGAATAAAGCATTATAAATCATTCTAAACAACAATGATTCATTCATCAACAGGCTGGAGCTTGAAATAAAGTTTTGTAAAATACTAAAAAAAAATATGTCCTGAGGGGTTTAATCCCATTTAAAGCAGAAAAAAATAGTCACCTCTGAACTGTAAACTCTGAAAATCCACTGAGAACCCAACTACAGCTTGCTGCTGTCTTCGCAGTGCTAAATCCATCAACACAAATGCCAGGCCAAGAGATGCAGAAGGACTTTGTGCACCCTGCTCAGTCTTCAGCCCCCAAAAAGTCATCCATCCAGTGCCCTGGGTCTCATTACAGGGTCAGAGCAATGCCCCTGTCATGCTTACCGATAATAATGATCTGGGCCTGCACTGTCTTTGGTTCACAGTACCTCGATTAAGAAGAGGACAGGGTGACACCCTCCAGACATGTTTCCATGGGATGAAATTGAGGAGGGGAGCTGCAGACTGGCAGGAGGGTAGGTGGGAGTGCTGGGAGGTGGCAGACAAAGGTTGGGGACAGTGCTGGAGGATGGTGTCCTCCAGCAAAGATGGCCAGACCCGTTGTGGGCAGGTTCATCCTGACTTTTGGAACAGAACCTGGCCTGAACCAGCCCCTCCTGGGTCTTGTTTTAGAGAGGTTTGGTTTCCTGGGAGTGAGCTGGGAAGTCGATATTTGAGAGAGTAAAAACTTGTACCTGCAGCCATAGGTGCCATTGCTATATCCAGTTATAGAGGACCAACCTGCAGCACCTAAAGGTTTACTCACACATACAAAATGGATAATACTAAGCAAAATCTGACAGCTTTGATTCTGGTTCAACAGTAAGGGACTCTGGCTCTTTTTTTCAAGAACAAAAACAAAAATGTAGAAAACATCATATCAGAGATGCTCTTTGAAAGAAGAGCCATATATATTACCTGCCTTCAATTTGCAGGTATCTTTCTACCTCTTAGACTGAAATAAAGCCACAGAGGATGTGTATCCCACCTGAACATCTAGGAGCTGGCATTACTTCTCACCCTTGCAGAGCCTAGGTAAAATAACAGTTGCAATAAAACAATAGAAAATGAAAGAAGCCTGCCACAAATATGCTTCTGGTTTTCCTCCCTTCAGGATTAACTCCCTTACAAAACCTCTGTCTACTCTTTGTTGTTTGTTGCATAGGCTGTATTCTTAAAGCTAAGTAATCAAGGATTATTCTGTGAGAACAAATGCCATAAATTATACTGAATTTTTGAGAACTGTTCATCTTTTTACTTAAGATAAAATCTGAGCTACTGGGAGAGCTTACGTGGTTGTTATAGCTCTTTTTCCAAAAGCAAATTATATATAAAGTATTTTACAACACATTTTACTCTGCAGATCTTTTCCTTGATTACTGGGATAGCTGTGTGTATAAATAGAAGCTGCTTGTTTTGCATGCCTGATTCACTCTGCAATGCCACCATCCAGTGTTCACGATGCTTCACTGTCATTGCAATGATTATAAAACCCTAGATATTGAACTGGAATATCACTGAAAATTTCAAAAGAGGCTAAAAGCTGAGAAAATAAAGTTTTGAAAAAGAATGTACCAAAAAGCACATTAAAAGGAACTAAGGTAGTTTTGCACGTCAGTGTGAGTCAGATTCACTTGCCTTATTCACAAGCCTGACTCCATAGCAGGAGTCCTGTGGGCTTTCAGCATTCAGTTGCCTTCTTTGGGGAAGTAAAGGTCATGAACAGATATGAATACCAGAAGAGACTTCCTGGATCTTTGAGCTGAGTCCCCTGAAATCAGAAGATAAGGTGCAACAGACCTTCTTAAACTGACCATATTCAGCTTAGAGCCAGTTAGATAGATATACATTTAATATGGAAAACTGTCACTGATGGTTAGAAACTTTCTTCTAATTCTCAAAACAATTGACACATAGCCAGAATTCACAGGCTCTTTTGTCAAAATTTTTCCTTAAAATTATTAATAATTCTTCTTTTCTATACTTTTATAGAGATCAAACATGGAGACTAATAATAATAAAGCTGGAAGAAATTCAAGAACCCATGAGAGCCATTCTGCTGTCCCAAGTTAAGATCATCAATAACATGTTTGTACCATCCCTGCAAATCCTTGTCTTATCAGCAACTGAAGACCTTCAGTAACAGTAAATAATAAAACTAATTAGGCAACCTATTCCAGACTCTATTCAGAGAGTTTTTTTTTAATGTCTAATCTGCATCTTCCTTTACTGAAAAATTAAGTCTTTTCTTCTTGTTCTATCAACAACAGAGATATAAAACTTGCTTTTGCAAGCATTGTTTGAAGACTGTGAGTATGCTTCCCTCTTTTTTAATAGAGTAGGTCATAAAAATTATTCCAATCTTGCTATGCTGCAAAGTTTGAAATATTCTGCTCTTTTTCATATGTATACTGACATGACACTTGAATTTTTGAATCATGATTACCTTGGGATCTGCTTTGGCTGCTGTATCATTTTCTAAAGAACTGCTATATGGCAATTATTGCCTATCCTATTCCTTGGAAAGTTACTGCAAATGGAACTGCATCCTACTTTCCACATGATTCCTGAGAAAACAAAACATATACATATAGGCAGTTGCTTTATCTACGTGATTCTTTTTCTTATTCCCTTCAATTTTCTCAGAACTCATTTGCCTCTCTATCTGATTTAGTCGAAAAGCCGCAAAAGTATTAAGTTATTTCAAGTTGTGTGAAAATCCATGACAGGAGAGAGGAAAAAGATGAAAATTACAGCCCCTACAGAGGGCAAGGCTGCAGTGTGAGCTCACTGGGTATTTATTTTGTTTGTCTGGTAGCACAGAGCAGAGCTGCGGACAAAGACATGGTGATAGGAAATATCACTTTAAAGGGAGGACAAGAGGGGACAAGGAGAAGGGCACGTTCACGCGATGCACAGGGCAGACACAGATACAGGAAATAAATCTACAGCTCCACTGACTGGTTTGATTTCAGATCATTTCTCCCATCACCAACATGGCAATTTCTCTCAGGTTTCGGTCACTGGTAAATTTAATAAGCATATCCTATTTCCTCCTCCAAGTCATTAGCAAACTCACGGAGTCAAAACACACCAAGGACAGATGCTGCTGGGCCGTCGGTGCTGCCCCTTCCCTGCCAGCGGGGTAACAAGCAGAGCACTTCTCCAGATACTATTTTTCAAAACAGTTTTGCTCCTATTCTCTCTCAGGTTGTTTAAGCAGACCAAGCAAGCGAGGTTTTCTCCATTTCTTCTTACAAACCAGGAGATAATGGTCCCGATAGCAATTGCTGTTCATCTTTATTGAGCATGGGTCATTCAAAACTGTCTTGAACAAGGGTAACCAGAATTGCACACAGAGTGCAAATGAGGTGCCACAGCAATCATCACTGCTGGAAATACTCTGCTTAGCAAGCTCCAAGATCACATTTGCATTTTCACTGTCTCCCTGTTTTCCCATTGCCCTCATACACAACCTGCAAACAACTAATACAGGCAATTATTTTGCAATTCTGCCATTTCTACCCGGTGCATTCACAGTTTATAGGGAGGGGTAATATCAGTTTCCATTCATTAAATGGCCTGCACTCTTCCACTTTATCACGTTTCTACTGCTGCTTGGGAAGCAATCAGGGAAGTCAGGTTTGGGAACACAAAAGACATTGGCTATTCTAATTCTCCTCTGTAACCGGAACGCCTCTCACTTTTAAGCTAACAGGATTTTTTTTTTTTTTTTTTTGTATTTAAAATACTGATAAACTCCCTTCAATCTTCTTTTTTATTTTTATTTTTAAACACAGCCTTTTATCATCCTGTGTGTAACTGCTTTGTACACAGCTTTGCAAATGCTCTGCAGAAGCAAAAGGAGAAAACAATTTTTCTCTACTTCCCACCAGCAAGTGATGTTCAGCCATTTCTTCAGAAATAGGGCTCGATACATGTAACAGTTGCTCAGGAAATCCCACGCTTTGATAAAGAGAGTACCCCCTTCTCCTTCCTCTTCCTCAGCTTTTATTGCTGAGCATAGCAACAAGTAAATAAATTGCTGAGTATCCTATGGTATGAAATATCCCTTAGGTCAACTGCCCTGGTAGTGTCCCCTCCTGACCTCTTGCCCAGTCAGCCTACTGGCTTTGGGGGGTTTGGAGCAAGACTTGGTGCTGTGCCAGCACTGCTCAACAGTAGACAAAATGTTGGTGTGATACCCGTGCTGCACTAGCTACAAGTGCAGAGCACAGCACTGTATGGGCTGCTGTGGGGAAAGTCAACTCCATCCCAGCCAGACCCAGAACAGTTTGTGAGGAGCTGAGGAGGAACTCACTGTATTCCCCAACTTAAATTGCCCCTGAAAAGCCTAACTTTCTTCCTCAACCTGCATTAAACATATATATATATATATATATTATATGTTATATTTTACTTATGAATCCTATATTTAAAAGTTTTACAGAAAAGCAAGTTCATTTATTCACCCTGAAATCCTTCTGCATGAAGAGTGGACAGCTCTCAGGTTCTGTGACAGAGATGTTGCATCATTCCTTTTCACATCAATACATTATGAAAACACTTTTTTTTTTTTTTCCAGGATTTTAAAAATGTCTTTCACAATTACCACATGGAGAACTGGAGAAACAAACCGTTTCATGCAATTATCAAGCCTCCAAAATGTTTTTTCTTCTAAGAAATGCTGGTAGACCTCTCAATCTGTTTTCAAATTGAAACACATCTCCAGTGTATTCACAGAACATATTTCACACCTGCTTTTCATCATTTAATATTCTTTTTGTTCCAGACAACAAACAGTGCGTAACAGAATTCACTTAACACATTCACTGGCATGCAGTGTTAGAAACAACAGATCTAAAAGCAGATGCATGAGAATGGGAAGGACACACACTGCTGCTGGATCTCATTTTAGGATAAACTTTGGTACCTCTTAACCTGCAGATAAGTTCTGCCCTTTTGTTAAAAAATGAGTTTCAAATAAAGGAAATATAACATTCAGTTCCTTTTCCCAGGATCTTGAGAGAAGTTTTGGAGTTCTCCACACCAGACGTGCCCAAAGCCAAGGTGTTCTGCTACCACAGTGCAGAGGGACAATGGCATTCAGTGAAGATTAGATCTGAGACAGAAACAAGAACAGATGAAGAGGACCTTTCAGGATATACCAGCGTCTCTATCAAAAACAGATTCCAAGAGTGGAAAAATACATTATGGGTCTGAAATGTGGTAATCCCTCCTATGGCAAATTTTTCACATAAAACCTGCATGTTTACTCAAATATGCAAGCTTAGGAAAGGATGTAGGGGGGTGGTTCCAAAGGTTCTGCTGCATGAAATGATTTTCTAGAGGTGTACAGGTAGCCTCTGCAGTCCCACTTTTCTATAGTGCATTGACTTTTCTTTTTATCTTACCGATAATTTCAGTCAATGTGTAAGTGGAGACAATCCTACTGACACAACATAGTCAATTGTTTCAAATAAGGACTTTTTTTTTCTATTTCTCCTTTTCTTGGTCTACTTGGAGACAAAGCATGTTTGGACTCAGAAATTCATCTGCTTTTCCTTCTTCTCTTGGTGAAACAGATTGCCATCCTTTGAATGCGATATCATTATTTGCTGCAGATAAATATGATGTCAAGAAGAGAAAAATTTCATGGGAGCAATACTCTGAGGGTAGGAAAGGCATTTCAGGCGTCAAGTATCTGGTTTTCCTATTTTTAACAATTTAAAAAGCAAAAACATCAGTGCACATCTGCATGATGAGAAGCATTTGTAAACAGAATATACATGGCTTAAATCCCTCCAGAGATTCCTTGAGGAATTGTAGATCTCCCTCCTGTTTACTGAACAGCTTGCCTATTAAAATACTAGAAAGCCAATGCCTACAAGCCAAAACTCAGATGCTCTCCTCAGTTGCACTGACTCCACATCTATCTGCATACCCCAAAGAGAATTTAGAAATGCTTTACATTATCTTTTTTGAGAGCTGATATCTGAAATGAACTTAGCTTTTCTAAAATTATATTTAATTTTTTTCAGATGCTTCTATGTGTTATTCAGAATATTTGAAGACTAAGAATTACTGTCCATCCATCTAACAGGAAATCTTTTCCTCTCACCTCACTAACCAAACATGTCAAAGTGAAATTTCAGTGTAACATTTTAGAAAAAGAATGGAATACAATTTTAAAAGGTAAGTATCTTATCTTCAATGATGTTGATTGTTTGAATGGTCCTATCTGTATTGCAATGCCTTGACAAAGTGCATGTTGGGAACATGAGCTAGGTAAAATAAATTACATTCAATGCCTGTGCACTCCTTGGCAAAATCACTGTGAGCTGTACCTCCAAGCACCTGGACTCTCAGAAGTGTTAAGCAGTAGATCTGATATTCTTCTGAGTTCAATAAAAAGAATAGAGGCTTTTAGTGAATACATCGATGAACAATGTCATTACAGTCTCTTCATTTCATTTATCCTTGATATTAGTTTCAATTAATGAGGAGGCATCTTTAAAACTTCCATTGCTCTGCTGCAGAATCCTGGACACAAAACTATACTGTAGCATGTGGGAATCAGTTAATTTGTACTTCTGATGTTTTAAAAATACATGAAGGAACCATAGGCCTAATAAACACACCAAATCTGCAAACCTTTAGGGACAACCACAAACTTAGAGTTGTTCAGCCTCACCAGCTGAAGGAACCTCAATATCATTTAAATTATCCTCTGTTATGGGCTATGCCAGTATCATCATCCATGACTGGATTTATGGAATAATTCAGATGTTAATGCAAGTAGTGTAGTGTAGTTTGTTCTGGAAAGGGGGGGGTGGGGGGGGCAAAACTGCTTTGTTTATCAATGGTGCTTGTAGGTCCAAACTGCTGAGGGAGAAAGGCTTAACAACCTTTGAACCTTTGGGGAAATAACAGAAATAACACACACACTAGCATCAGGATTTAGGTGACTCTTGGCCACCAAGATAGATGAGGCCAATGCAATTTTCTGTGAACAACCACCAGGGTCGCTTGCTTCTATTCAAGAGTCAGTGTAGTGAAGGTGTTCAATTAACCCAAAACTGTTGGAAAAAGAACACAGCTGCACATAGATCTTGAGATTTTATTTTATTTATTTTTTTTTGGTGGGTTGTTGTTGTTGTTTTCCCCAACAGAGGCTAAAAGAAACAGCTAGAGAAGGCTCTTGTAGATTTTATCCTCAGCAGGGACAGAAAGCAATTGAGAATTAGATACTATTTGTGTAAAGATAGCATTCACATTCCCGAAGAAAGGAAGAGGCTGAACAGGATAATAAAAATGGATTTCAGGAACACAGATTTCAATAAGCACAGTGAATTCATAGGTAAAATCTCTCAGGTCACAAATGTAAAGAAAAAAACAAGGCTCTTAGAAGGGCTGTTAAGGGCTCTTAGGAACCTTGTCAGGGTACAGATGCTAGTTGGCAAGTGATAGATTCCCCAGTGTACAGGAAGGGCAGAAAATGCAATAAGAAATCAGTTTAGACAGATTTCTGATGATATCAAATACAGGAAATCAGCATGCACTCATGGAAACTAGGTCAGATTGATTAGGATGTATATAAAATATAGCAATTGCATAAGCAATTAGGAGAAAAATCATGCCCAGGACAAAAAAAAAAAAAAAAAAAAAAAAAAAAGAGAGAGAGAGATAGGAAGAGATTTAGGAAGATGAGGGATTTCAAAGGTAACAAGAAATCATTCTGGAGGGATATCAAGTAGCAAGAAGATAACCAAGAAAAATGTTGACCTTTTGCTTGATTGAAATGAAAATCTATTGACAGATGTCATCAGGAAGTACTAAACACCTTTCTCGTTTGTCTTTTTGACATTTATCTTCACACTAAATCAGAAATCAATTAGCCAATGAAGCAAACAAGAGTGACACAAAAAAAAAAAAAAAAGTAAGATCAGTGTTTAGAATAGCGTAAAAACAGATGAGAAAGCATTTAAATCAAAAAGGTGTTGTGGTTTGTTGCTGGGTGGGCTTTTTTTTTTCTTTTTTTTCTTTTTTTTTTTCTTTTTTTTTTCGTATCAGCTGGGCCTCATGAATTCTATCCCAAGGGAGTAAAAGAATTGACTTTAGCACTCTTTGAGCATGCTTGGAGGGCAGATGAGTTACTATAAAACATGAAAAGGGAGGCCATGGCACCTACCTTTAGGAGATAAAAATGAGAGTAAATATGGAAAGACAGCTAGCTGTTTTCAGTTCCCCCAGAACACTGAAAGGAACAAATATCTTTAAGCATCTATAAAACAAGGAGATTTGTAACAGTCAATGTGGATTTGTCAAGGACAAATCATATTAAACTATTTTTTTTTCTGTAAGTAGAGGAGAAATAGTGGATGTCATGTAGCTTGACTTGGAAAAGGTTTTTGACACTGAAACACATGTAATTCCCGTAAGCAAACTATAAATTACTGCAGGGTAAGAGCAAGATCATTTGCAAAACTATTCAAAAAGGAACTATGGAATTATAGTGAAACTGAATGCAAATATGTTCCTGCAGGGCTGTCCTAGACCTAGCACTATCCAGTAATGAAGGAAGGAAAAGGAAATAATCCTATAAAATCTGCAACTAATAAAAATACAAATGTAAATATGAAAAAGATAAGGAAGCACAGTAGTTTTAGGGCAGAGTTAGAATTCAAGGTAACTGAAAAACTGAAGGAACTATTCCTAAAGTAGCATAAGACTCAGCAAGAACAAACAAAAAGTCTACATCTGTGCTGGAATGATCAATAGCATGAATAAGGGATGCCAAATAATGGACTAGATAGCAGATCTGAAAAAACAGGCCTGCAGTTTCAGTGGATCATGAGCAGAAGAGGAGCCAATGATGTCTAGTGGTGTTGCCAAACATTATGCATCCTACTGGATCATAACAACAGGAGTACAACCCCTAAAAACATTAAATGGTCCATCTGGGCCACCCACAGTGATTAGTTATGAACTAATTAGTTATGAACTAATTATTGAACTAGCTAATTATGAACTAAATTAGTTATGAACTAGTTATGAACATAAACTTGTATGTTTAACTCTGCTTTTCAGGAAAAATATTGAAGAAAGTCCAGAGAAGAGAAATCAGAATGACCAGAGATCTAGAAAGCATGACCGATGAGGAAAACTGAACAAACAGAGGTTGTTCAATCTGGAGAGAAGACTGGGGAAGACAACCTCCATTCAAGAAAATCCCGAAGTGGGGACAGGGCTGTCTACAGGGAATACAAGCATGAATGGGCTTCAGCTGCAACAAAGAAGATGCAGATTGGACATTGGGGGGGGGAAGAAAATCAAATGCCGAGGATACAGAATAACAAGATTACAGACTCCTACATGGAGGCATAAGGAGATACAGGACCCAAGCAGCTACTGGCAGTTCTAGCCAGCTTGGGATCCTGCAAAATGTTTCTGGTGGAATAGCCCACACTCTATCTGGGCTATCTGAAAGACAACCAAATTGCTACTCACATTTCTTTTGTGTACATGACCTGTCATTTTACAGTCTCATCCTACTATCAGCTGCATACATTAAAAGTGAAAAATAATGTTTAGACATAAAACCCTGGCAAAAAAAAATTGTCTTAATTTTCTTTTGTACACAGACAGTTACAGGTACAGAATCATGTTTTTGTTTTTCATCAAGTAAATGTGATTCAAACACATTCACTTCAATTTAGAAGTTGTTCATTTGTAATTTTTAAGCTGCTCAGAGCTGATGTCTACCTCAAGCAAAGCTGCAGTAAAACCACTCATTCCATGCAATCATTTCTAGGAAGAACAACACAAATTCCTGTACTCCCTTAAAAATAAATAAATAAATAAATAATAAAGATTATGGCATGCATGTTGCATTTGCCACTAGGTGGGAGTGGAACATAATCTTCTAGTTGATCTTTATGTAGTAATGGAGAAAGTGAAATATAAAGTACAGGTACTCGGCTGGATACTAAATACTAAAGAATCTTTCTGTCAATAACAAATACCTGTGTTCACAGGAAGCTATGGGAGCAACAGAGAACTTTTATTTAATAATATCATAAAGTATTTATAATTCATAGAAAGTAAATTGCCTCTAATCAACTCTTATTCAAAATACATCTTATTTTCTTCTTCTTCTTTTTTTTTTTTTTTTAGTCAACATTAAGAATTGTAAGACTTACTTCTTTTTCTGAAACATATATGCCAGATGATGTATTTTCAAGGAGGTACCTTGAATCACATAATAATCATATAATATCACTCAGCCCTCTTGCCTATTTTTAATGTTTTGTCTTTTTTTTTTTTTTTTGGTATTGAAAACATTGTAATTCAGATGCATTTGGAAAAATATCTGACACAGTGCAATGTGTCTTCAGACACGATGCATGCAGACACGTGAAATAAAAATTCTTTTCTGACAGAGCACTGGCACAGGCCGCCCAAAGAGGTTGTGGAGTTTCTCTCCTTGAAGATTTTCAAAATCTGCCTGGACATGGTCCTGGGCAGCCAGCTCTGGGTGGCCCTGCTGGAGCAGGGGTTGGACCAGGTGGTCTCCAGAGGTGCCATCCAACCTCAGCCATCCTGTGACACTGTGATTTCACAATTTAGATACACCTAGAAATCATGCACTTCTCTTTATCACACAAAATCCACCTGTGTTTTCTTATGACCTGTGACATTTAGGATCTGTTTTGAAAGCTTCCAGGTTGTAAATAAAAAGGGTGTTTTTTACAATAAAATATCTTGCCTGGCAGTCTTCTCTTAGTGTGTCTGTACCTGACTTGAAAGAGGTTTCAAACCTTTTTTGAAGTGCAATATCTTAGTCGTTAGTAGTTATCAGTAATTACATTGAGCTACATATGAATCATCAAAGAAAGAACTGTATTTATGAGTTTTGGTCCATTCTTCCTTCTTTAGTAAGCATAACACTCAAAAAATATTCTTTAGGTTTTTATTTATTCTTTAACTAAAGCTTGGAAAAATACAAAGTTAGAGCATATGTTAGGAGGAGTACAATGCAGGTTTTTAGCATCATGAATGGTGTAAGGGAAGTGAAAACACAAAGATTTTTCATTGTCTTTCTGAGTGCAGGAGTTAAGGAGCACTCCAGGGAAGTTAGTAAGGAACTGCAGGGAGCATCTTTTCATGTAACGTGTAGTTAAGCCATAGAATTGAGTGTTAAGGACAGTAATAAAGCCAACATATAATGAATTCAAAATTTGATAAGACACATGATTAGTCAAAGTGAATTACAACAGGATGTATTTGTCAGGTGTGGGGGCCTGGGGTGTTTCTTAAGTGTTCATCATTACTAAAGCAATTGTCAAGACGGAAACAACTGAAGCATCTAAAACTGGAACTAGAACAAGGTGTGAGAGTATTTGTTCCATTTCTTTTACCTTCCCCTCTTAGCATTAGGAGCATCTAATTTCTTATGTTCTTGACTGAACTTTGAAACTCCAGCCATGCTCTGGGGACAGTTCTCCAGTGGCATGACGGAGGCATGGTGCCAGTGGAGAAAATGCCAGTGCCTTCCTCTGAGGCTAACCAAGTCCAGTGGCTGCTGAGCTGCAGAGGTTTGCTCTCACTTAAGAGCAAATGCAGAAGTGTATCTGGTTTCACACATATCTGGGGAATCTTTTTGTCATTGTTCAGGGTACAGCCATCATCCCATTCAGCAAACTTTTACCATGTGCAAAGAGGCTCAGCAAGCAAGATATACAGCTTAGCTGGGTGTAGACAAAGCAGCCATTTTTGGTGAATACACAAAAGAGATAGCTGGGATTTAATAAGTTACCAGGCTTTAGGATGTTCAGCACCCTGATAAGACCCCTGAGGAGCTTTTACTGGCCCAGCAGACATCAGGCAGATGGGGAAGGCTCAGCCCCTCTGCTCCATGCTGCTGAGCTACCACCTCATTGCCTCTGGCTTTCCCTTAGGATTTCATAGCTAGGTAAAACAATGCTGTGCTCGAACCTTGTGTCTTCTCCAGACAGTTCTAACATAAATTTAGCCATGCTAGGCCACTAGCAGTACTTCTGCAGTCAAAAATAGTAGGGATGACGCACACCCTGCTGCTCCTCACCTTCCTGGCTGCATACCCATGATAGCAGGACTGTGACAAGGGTATATAAAGCTGTTCTGCCAGCTCCAAGTCAAAAGGGGAGTCTCTTTGTGATATGGAAATTTCTCTTTATGCTAAAGAAATTCATCTGTGACCATTTCCTCATGTTTTTGAATCCATCTGTCTGCAACGCCATACAAAATTTGGTACCATGGAATTACCTGAGGTGCAAAATCAAGACAATTTTCAACCAGGAGTCACTAGCAGTAGGTCATTGAAACAGTCTGAGCCCTTAAAAGCAGGTAGACACTTTGTTTACGTTAAAAAATGGTTTACACTATTTAGCACTCAAGCTGCTAAAACACCACTTCTGAGGCCAGTCCACTGTATAACATTCAGACCGTTACAAATTTTGGCCAAAAATGCTATTAATTTCAAAGAAATTAGAAGAAGAGGTTCAAAGCGTGCCCTTGAGAGATGCACTCGGTATACTCACGAGCCTGTGCCTTTCTCCTGGCACCCCTCACCTCAGGGGTCAGCCCACCCATACGCAGACCCCTTTTGTCCCCCAGCCAGGCAGGTGGCCCAGGAACTTCCTCACCATTTCTCTCCCTCCTCTCAAGCAACACAGGACCTCTCTGGTCTCTTTTCTTTTCCTCCCACCTTCCCCCTCTCGTCCCTTTCTGAGGAAGGATCCAGCATCCCCTCCCCTGCTTTACATCTTAGCCTAATTTTTTTTGTGCTTTCTGCTTGCAGCTGTGAGCTAATGGGAAAAGGGACGCTTCCATAATTAGCAATTTTTAAAGAGCAGGAGCGGCCGCTTCTGGGACATTGTGACTTCTGTGCAGCAGAGTTCAAAATTATAATCAGGGTGATTGACAGAGAGCCAGGCGTGTCGGGGGACTGTAGAGGACAGTTAGTAGGGCAGAGCATGCAGCACGTGCTGGCAGGGTCCCAGAGGAAGCTCCTTCTCCAAGGATGTGTTTCATTAGGGGAGGCAGTGTTACTTTGGTGTCGGGAAGTCCAGGTCACATCAGTGTGGAGCAAGGTCTTCACTAAGAAAAGGCAAGCTCTATCACAAAAGCTTTAAATGCTCACGTAAGCTTATAATTTTTTTTTCTAGTCCAGAACAAGAGGCCTGAGTCATCCAACCCAAGGCTAGTTCTCCACTGACATACATTTATATGCATTTACCCATGTATCATCCACCTGATCTAACTTGGAGGTTGGCTTGCTTTGAGAAGGCTCTGGGACAGGATAGTCTTCAGACATCCCTCTCAATCTGAACTGTTTTGGGATTCTATATCTTAAATATTTAGGGTTATCGTATCTGACCACTTTGCTTTTAATAGTAATTTTGTACTTGTAGCTCCTCCTTATAAATGACTCATATGTAGCATAAAGCATAAAGGTATGCTTCAGTCATTTTATCAGTTTTGACATCTCAGCCGACATCCCGGCAGCTATTTTGGCTGGGTCTATCCGACTGGAGCAAAGGGCAGGATGGGGGGCTGTCATCTCCACAGGGATGACGGCTGCCTCTCGTTTGACCTATCTTCCTTTTTTAACAGCCAAGAGTAACCTGAACTGCATTCCGTCTTGCAGATTCTTTCTGTCAGCTACTTCAAATGAAAAGTAAATGAGGAAGAAGGAAATCTTAATGAACAGTCAAAATATTCTATTTATGGATATGACGTTCATGTGGTGAGCCATCATTCATTTTTAATACTATTTACATTTTTAAAACTTTACTGTGTCTGGTTAGTAATTCCATTTTTGCACTCAGAGGAAATGCCTCTGGTGATGACTCAACTACCAGTAAAAGAAGAATTCAAAAGATTTTTAATATCATAATGCCAGCCAACAAAACACTAATACACATTAGCTTGGAAATTATGGGGTTAGGCGCACAATAATTCTCAAGAAGAATAAGCAGAAATTCCAATTAAAAGGAAAATTACAAAATATATCCAATTGAATGATCCAAATGACAGGGAAATAGAATATATATTTTATCTGAGACAGTGACTGCTATAGCTAAAGTGATAGAATAACTTTTCTTTTGACATTTTGAAATAACTCTGGAGAGAAAAGCTTGTAAGCCTTATTACTTAAAAGGTATTTGGAACAGAGGTGCTTCTGGTGATTAGTGTTTTCAAGGGTTTCCATTATTACAAAAAAGCAGAGATATAGTGTAAAGAACAAATTAAATTATTATTATTATTATTATTACCCATAAAATAAGTGTACACGAGAATCAAACTAGAATAAACAGCAGAAAAGATTATGAACTTTGTGGACTATACATTTCATTTTGATGTTGAAGAAAGGTTTTTTTACAAGTACAACAGAACACAACAAGGGAAACTTGCCTTGACATTCAGGGGAATACAGTAAAACTCAGGGGCTCGTCTGAAAGCCTGTTGGAAGGACTTGCTGAGTTCCACGTGAGTTTGTATTACATTTTAAGCACTGTTGTGGGTGACTCTTTATATTTAACCTCAGAGTGCAAACAAAGTCTGTAATCCTGCCATGGGCAGCACCTCTGTGCTCACAAGGATCCATGACTTCAGTGACTTCAAGGACTTCATCGACCTACAGGGTCAAAACTAGCAAGGAGCATGACATAGCTGAATTTCAGGAAAAACACAAAAGAGTTGTGAATGTAAAACTTCCTAATATATGCACAAGGAACTATTTCAAAAGTATCATTCGGCGTCACAGTTTCTCACAAACTTTACTGATGTTACACTTCTGCAATGTGTTCAACGTGACAAGAAAGAAAAAGTATTTATTTAGAATTTGCTATTTGAGAATAACTACAGGATTATAAAGAATATGATGGCATATAGTGTATTTCATAGACAAAATAACACCTCTTCTTGATATTTCCTGCATGGGCCAAAAGACGTTTTACAACGAGATGTTTTTTAAAGTTGCCAAGCAGAAAGCAGTCTTGAGTTACTACTATTCTTCTCAATAGAAAAGAGAAATCCCCACAAATCAGAGACAAGAAAGGATATACACACCAGAGGGTTACTGAAGGAGCTGGACGAAAGCAGACAAAGGAAGGGGAAATCTAACCCTCAGATCAGCCAGTGCAATTGTAATGCAGTGGCAGAGCAAGGCGGCTTAGCACGGCTGATGTGTACAAAGGACACATACCTTGAGTGTCACATTTTATCAGCAATGAATGCATGCCTGGCCCTATTCTTTATTCTGTGAGATCAGCCTGCACAGAGTAAATGGCAAAAGTAAGCACACCCCACCCCGAACGAGCCTCACCCGCTGGCAGAGAGCTCCTCCGCTCTGGTCAGCTGCTATTGGCACCTCTTGCAATGTCCTCTGCATTTCTACTGCTTTCTCACAGGATTCAATAAAGCTTTTGGAGAGGGTGGTGGTTTTTCCACCACTGAAAAGACTCCCTGCAATCCTTGAAAACTGGGAAAGCATCTTTTCCCCTTTTTCATGGCTTAGAGATACCAGAGAAGGAAGTACCTTTATGGCTCAAATCCTTTCATCTCATACCGACAGAGAGAAAGGGTAAGGACACAGTTGATTTATTAATGATGTCTCTTCCTCTTGTCCTTTGCCCAGTGATGCACCGGATACCAAGCTCATTGGCTTCCATGGTGATGCTTCTTCCAGGAGACCTGCTTCACAGGAAGAGGGAGAGGAGGCTTTTGCAAAAGGTCCTTAGCATGCGACCACAATGACTGCACCTCAGCCCACAGAGAATCCAGCACGGCCTGTTCAGCAAGACATCCCTCTCCCTTTCTAAGAAGTGGCACTGAAAACCACTGTCTTGCAGACAGAGTTCTTAGCATTTCATTTGGTTATTTCAATGGAGCCGACTTTACCACTTCAGTTCTCCAGCTGATGTCTGAACAGGCACGTCTGCAGCATTTCCTAGAGTTGAGCCCCAGTGATGGACTGTGCAAGCTGGATCTGGTGTCTATGCATCAGTTTCCATAGCAGTGAACCCCTCTGCAGGATATCTGTAATTCTGAGCACAGAGACAAGGGTATGGGACTTCAGACTCTCCAGATACCCAGCCAGAGAAGGAACTTGCCAAATCACACTCAGTGTTTCCCAGTCCATGATGGAGCTGGCGACAGTTCTTGGAGGTTGGGTAGGCCCAGCAAGTACGGAGGAAAGCAGCCCTCCTTCTCTCAGCTCCCATGCAACCGACAGAGGATCTGGACTCATTCAAGAACCAGCAGTTTCCAGTTCATTGATATTAAATTTGTCTTAGTGCAGATGTGTAGGCTTAATGGCAATGTTTATTTAATCACTAGTTGTTTTCCATTTAATTGCAAAGAAATACGAAGCGGTAGCCATAGTCAAAAGTTTTCTCAAAGCACAACAAAGCAGCAAGCAACCAACACATGCCAGTAAAATCATACCCAACACACCCAAGCTGACAAGCAGGGAGATTTACATACTCTATTTGGCAAATAAAACTGATATTTCATTTGGCAAATAAATAAACCATCAGTCAATGCAATCCATAAAGCGAATCTGGCAGAGTATATTTGTCCAGAAGAACAGTCATCGCCCCAGGAGCGTTAAACACTTGGCACACCACCAGTTCACCACCAGCATCACCCAAGAGACCCACACATGTATTTCATGCTGTTTGGTTAGCTCCAAAGCACATACACTGACTGGTAGCTGCTCAATGCAATTTTCCCATGTGGCATGGATACGTGCACAGACCATAGGTTTTTACTGGAAGACTTTCTGATTGTATAAAATTGTTTGGGATTTAATCCATAGGAAAAAAGAAAAAGGGAGGAAAAAGCCTTTGGCTTCAGAGAGGTTTCCTCAAAAAAAAAATAAAAATAAAAAATAAATCTGGGTAATCTCAAAAGCTGTCTTTGAGGTAAAGGCTCTTTCACAGCAGGGAATCATTCTGAAGGAAAATTATTTAGTCAAGTTTCATAATCTAGAAGCCCAAATAAGCAACCCCAGCCATGTATTTGTAGCACTTTTGTAAGAAAATCCCCTTTTTCTGATCCTTCTTCAAAACTATTTGTGCTATTTCCCTCTTCTGTGAGTGCTCGGGCATTGCCCAGCTAGAAGCAGCCACTGTCTGAGCATCCCAAGTGTCCACAGAGCCCAGCACTCTGGGGCGATCGTTCAGCTGCTCCATCCGTGATGTCCCCACTCTGCTGTGTGACTGACCCTGGCCATGAAATGTAAGTTGTCTGTGTTTACCCTGTGTTGCTTGCAAGGCCTCCTCACTCATGGCTCCCTTTTTCATAGCCTTGCTATTGCCTCTTGCTCCTCCAAGTGTAGCATCCCCTGAAGATAACATGGACCCTAAAGGTGCTGGGCACTTCCAGGGCAATGGAGAACTACTCTTTATGAGCTCCAAAAGCCTGCTGCCAACCCTGAAGGAGGCTGCTTGCCATCGGCCCAGCCAGGCACTGCAAACAACTAGAGGGCTGATAATCACAGGCACTTCAAGGAAGGTGGAGACGTTGCTGGAGGGAAGAGTGAGCCTGCCGTATGGGCTCTGAGTGGCTTTGACATGGAAATAAATCTCACATAGCATAAGACACCTGGAAGTAAAGATCAACCAAGCCACAGAGCTGAAGCTACTACTGCTGGGTATGAGGCAGGTATGTGAGAGGCAGAGCTGGTGGCCCTCAGAGCCCCATCATCTGACGCCAGATGGGTGATGGTTCTGGTGGCCATGCATGTCTCTTACAGGTGCCAAGCATTTTCATGCCTAAAACATCAAGACCTATGCTTATAGCCAAAGCAACCACACCTTGCCTGTCATATCTTCAAAGCTGCTTGCTGCTATCACAGAAATTAGGCCGTGTTTTACCTGGAAAATGAACTATTATCTGTCACAAAAATCTTGGCAGTCCTACATTAAGCAGGAAAATAATTTTCTTCTGGTTGAATCTTCACACCTTTCTAGATCTAGCCATTCAAGAAAGTTCTTGAGACACTTGCTTCACAAGCAGATGCTTTAATCAGACAACTCTCACTGTGGCATGGAAATGACACCTGAGATGTGGGAGCACCACTCCGTGTAACCAAGGCAGAGCTGCTGGTTGCCTGCAGAACTCTAAGCACCAAGCAAGATGCAGTTGTGCCAGCATGCTGATTTCTTGCCTAACATTTCCAAGAATAAGCAGCAATCCATTTTAATTCTTATTCTGTTCTGGCATAAAGAGTGTTTCCTTTGGGAAAATAACTTCAAGATACCCTCCAGGTGATACTTTCTGTAATTCAAAAACAACCAACTCATTATGCTACACATTTTCTCATCAAGAACCCATTAATGATTTTCCCATTAAGAAGAAATTGCCATGTTGAATTCAGCTTAAAATCCATCTAACCTGGCATCCTGCCTGTAATGGGAACAACACCAGACATTTCATGGGAAATCAGGAGAACTTCATGTTTGGAAGGAACTTTCAGTCATCTACTTTTAGTGGCTGGAGAAAGATTTCTGCCCAGATGCTTCCAGTTTAGAATCTTAGATGCTTTGTCATCACTCTGTGATGGATATTCCAGATGTGAATGCACCAGATGCTTGATATTAGAGGGGGCTGTGCTCTGTCTAAGGAGGCATGCCTTACCACAGGGGAGCAAAGTGTGCTGGGGAGAGGGCAGAAGTGAACATCTTTGGACTCACATGAAGAATCTGAACACAGTTACAGGTTCTTGACCTGCCACTTCTGAATTTTCTCAAGGGTACCTCATTATTCTTTTCTTTCTTTTGGATCTTTGTTATTTGAATACCCCAGGATTTTCCGAAACAGAATTATATACTCCCAAGGAAAGCATGTTCATTCAGGACTATGGCTCCAAGGGAGTCCCAATATAGCAAGTGTCATGAAAATGGCTCAATTTCTGCCCCTTTTTTTCCAAACAAGACACTTATTAAACTATGCATGGGTTGCCTAGGAAGACTTCTATAATTATAGCACATCCAGGACATGAAACTTGGATCACACCAGACAAAAAGAGTGACTGTTCATGACCAGCATACAAATAACAAGCACAGAAAACACAGAGGTAAAACATCACACATCCACTAATTCCATAGATTTTCTCTTTACACTACATTGTATGCCTAAGGGGAAAATTCTGGGACAGTTTTCTGATGGTTCAGTGTGCCATTAGTTCCCTTAGAGAATTTTTAAGAACAACAGAATGTGCCTGTTGCCAAATTTTTGAAGGACTTGTACCAGCAAGTAAAAAAGTAAAATGGAATAAAAGAATAGAAAAAGTAATCTCAGGAAACATTGAAAGAAATAATAGGAAAAAACCTGCAGGATACTGTTCTGCAATTTATTGTGCTTTTCTGCAGATAATTTTTATTCAATTTTCCTTCATTAATCTTGAAGAAAAAAACATGTTCACTCTTTTTTTTTTTTTTTCCCCGAACATTTTATTTGACCATTGTTACGGCTGAATTTTAGGGACAGTAGAAATGTTGGAAAATATTAATTTGACTGTATTTACTGAAGCTATCAGAATTTAAATACCCTGTCCCAATGCAAACTTTCATTGGATAAATATGCTTTTCCCTGAAAGACCTTTATATAACCTGATTCTGTCAAAATCAAGAAAATACTGTTCTGTTAAGGGCAATCAAAGGTGCAGTGATTTCTAAACCTTTTGTTTAGATGGCCATTACTGTTTGTCAGTATTTATTACCTGCAGTATGGCTTACCTGAAACAGATAAACCCTCTATCAATAGGACATGGCCCTCTGGCAGTTATTTTATCAGCTGTTCCAAGCATCATTCTTTTTCATTAACTGTTTCATCAAACATCTGTCTGTCTTTCATCTTCTTGTTATATATATATAAAAAAAAAGCTTCACAGTAAACTACTGACACATCACCCCCTTTCAGAGTATGATAAGGATGATATTGTGTAAGTTTTTCATAGCTCACGTTCTTTTTTTCAATCTCCTCCACAGACAGAAAACAAGAAAAGGGTAATATGTTTTACAAAAGCATCCCAAGAAAAACCCAACATATACGCTCAGGTACTCAGCCCACCAACTCACCAGTAAAAAGTAATTAATAAATAAACAAATAAGAAATATTTGCACTATTTACATTTATTTACAAATGATATTAAAATAAATATCAGAACAAATGGCTCCTATAACAAGAGAAGACAATTTAAAACATGCTTCTGTTGCTGTAGAAACTAAGCTTGATTTTTTCTGCTACGCCAGTAAGGAACAATTGACATGCAAACTAAAACCATGGCACCCTGACATTTTAAACTAATTAAGGTGTAAGGCACAACAAAGAGATATTTGAAATGCTTTTCTTAAAAACATAGTCAGAAATGTTTACAGGCAAAGCTGGAGGAGGAGAATTTGTTAGAAAATGTAATGGGCAGAAAAAAAAATGCATAGAGAAAAGAAGTACACTTCTTCTAAAATAGTAAGCTTGAACCAACAATATATTGCTCTAGTTCCAATATTATCTTTTCAGCATGACTGAAATGACAAATATTGTGCCCTACCTTTGGCATAAAAAAAGAATCACAGACTTCAAATGAATAAATTCAATGGGAAAGCAGAGAATACAGATACCTGTACTACAGATAGCATATGATAGCATTTGATTAAAGAGAGCATGAGAAATACAATGTTAGAAAGCTAAACAAGACAAGAAGAAAAATAAAGTACTTTCTAGACTTGTAAGATAAGTTTGGTATTCAGGGCAATTAGAACTAAATTAAATCTAAACTAGATTAAACTGAAACTCTTTAGAGCTCAGCATGTCTTGCAGACTGTTCTCGGTCTCCATCCCTGCTAAAGAAAAAAAAATAAATCTTATTTTAATTAAACAACTTGACCTTCATTCTTCTTTGGGAACAACTTTCAGTTTCTAAGGGATGATGAAAAGTAAGTGACTGGAACCGATGCCACTTCATACTCGGTGTCTAACAGACACAAGAGCCACAGGCCAGAATGGCATGCAGTGGGCAGAAGATGACAGCACTATGTGAGATGACATAACTACTTACCTTCTAAATGAAAAGGTAATTAAAGCAAGATACAAAGACAGCTGGCACACCTAGCAGCTTTTTAATTTTATTAGACTCTACAGCCTATACTAGAATTTTTCATCATTGTATCATCCATGTTCATAAAGATTTCATACAGAACAGTTACGCATCTCCACAAATGGGACTAAAGGACAATGTTTTGTTTTGACCACATGAACAACTTCCTACTAGTTTTCCTTTGAGACGTCTCTGTGTGGAAGGCCTTGAAAATTTAGCTGGGGAATTTTTTTATGCAATTATATGACATAACTGTCTCTGGAAAAAGACATTTCAGCTTAGAACCCTTCAAAGATATTGCTCAACCTTTTAAAAAAAATCACAATTCATACGTGCAGAATAGAGTTTTGCTATGACTTTTAAAAGAAAATGTCTTGCAAATGATTATCATAATGAGAATCCTGTAGCACACTGTTGGGCAGGATTTTTGCTCTGCAAAAGCGCACCTGAGCTGAGCTGACTTTGGCCAGGAACAAAGGTCAGCATCAAAAACTCACTCACTAGAAAGCCATGTCAGAGAGAAGCCCATAGTATACAATGTTTTGTCCAGATGTCACATTGTAGATTTTTTATACTTTTTTTTTTAATAGTTCAGAAAATTTTCCAAGTTCATAAAGTCATGCACTCTGGATTTGGAAAACACTAAAGTTAAGGTTTCCTATGCAAACAAATTCCAGGTCTTATATCAACATTACAGCCCAGTTACTTACATACATGGCCAAGGAAGTTCCAGGAAGGTTTTTTTTATTATTATTATTTAATTTGGCCCATGTGTAAAGATACGTAATATTTCATGAAGTTCTCAACAGTGTAATTCATGTTTGTCATATATACCACAGTAATTGCCGATTGTCTCTTACAGCTTTTCCTTTTAAATGCATGCTCTCAGTCCCCTAATTCTAGGCTGGAGACTTCACTGTGATAAGCACATTCAATTTTCATCAAAGGGAATGGAAATGCCATATACGCAACCTGCAATCTGTGCTTATGTTTACTACTTTCCTGTGATTACAGGAGGTGATGCTTCCACAGCAATGATTGCCTCTGCCTTCAAGCCAGCAACGCTTCTGTTAGAGCAGCCCAAGACTACATTGGCAGTTTCACTACTCTGTCACTTGACAGAATCATACCTAATTTTGCGCCTGTATTGTGTGCCTATGTCCTTTCACCTGCTTACCAAAGATTTTGATTCACTGATTGAATTTCAGTTCTTTTTTTTTTTTTTTTTTTCATATGGGTCATTTCATACCTTTTTTACAGTGGCTCACACTTTCATGTTTTTCTTAATCTCTTATTAATATTGGTAGTTTCGAATTTTCAATAAATGCTTTCTTTAGTCTGAAGATCTGAAAGAGTTCTTTCAGAGATGTGTTGAAACAGGTTAACGGTAGATCAACTTTATAAATCTGATGAATCTAATATGTTATACACAAAAAAGTAGCAAGAGATTTACGGTATAAAACAGAATAAATGAGATTTTACATTCAAGGCATGCTTAGGTCATGTAAATTTTGGTAATTTGGAAATGCACTGTGTCATAATTATGCACTTACAGAATATGCTTCCTTCTAATAGATTTCCCAATTATAAGCCAATTAATATGCCAAACCAATTAATTTTCTGCCTAACACATAAACAATTGCAAATTTAAGTACTGCTGAAATGTCTGTTCTTCTATCAATATAGCAAAATGGGTTGAATTTTGACTATTTGGCAATCTCTTTTCTCTACACATAGGGAAGCTGGAAGGAGAAAAGTTGTGCAACACCAAGTCAGAATCAGTTCTGCTGAGCTAAATCTTCAGTTCTGGCAAGCTAACCTAAATATAGTACTAGTGGCTTTTCACAATGGTTTTTAACATTTTGCTTGTTTTCCAAATAATAACTGATAAAACGTCAAGCACAAAGCACAGCAGACAACAAGGAGGCTATTACAGCCTTTATACAGCATGCAACTTTCACTCTTTTCAGTAGGAAAAGCGCAATTTTGGCAGGAGTTCAGAAGGTATTCCACAATATCTTATTCATTGCCTCAGAAAAAAAATCTCTGTTTTTGTTCTCTGCATTTATAAAATGTGCTATAAAGTGAGAAGGATAGTGAGTAACTGATAGAAATATATGAAAATGGCTGTGAATCTGCCTACTCCCATTCAGCCTGGCAAGATGCTTTAAGAACAGAGAATTGCCAAATAAATAAATATGTAATAAGACCTGCCAACATTCACTCATTCAAAACTGCATTCTTCCGTATTGAATTAATTTTAAGATTGTCAAGCTTTGCCCTGTAGGGATAAAGGACATTTACTGTGGATATTATGGGACATTGACAAAAATCTCACTGCTATTTATTCCCTGAAGAGCCTGAATTTGTGATTGAGGAAATAGTGTTTCACCTAATGGCCCACACAATGTTAATGTACTCATTTTGGAGTAATTCTCTTCATCATCATTTCGTGTGTCTTAGAGCAATGTTCCCTTTCCATGCCAGGAAAATCATCATCCACAGCTCTCCATGTCAAGCACTGGCACATGGTTCCAGTATTTTACTGTAGTCTGGACTAACACAGAGAGGGTCAGAAAGTTTCTTTACTCTGCTCAGAGCCTCAAGGCTCTATTCAGACCAACTTGTCAGACCCATGCTTTTGACAAACTGTCTTAATAAAAGCAACAATACCACTGAAGTCATCTACAAATCTTCACAATACTAATTGAATTATATGGTATTAAACTGAATTCTAAGACAGGAACTCTATGAATTACCTTTTTTTAAAAATCATTTTTGGTACAAGCTAATCCTATGTCTTCATCTTAGTCTCTTAGATAATGATGTCTCTCCTTTTCTTGCATTCTTCCCCACCTCTATATTGTCAATGCATTGAATCATGCAGTCCTATAAACACTTGGTTCATAAATGTTGGAAAGGTGCCTCCTAAATTAATGAAATCAGATGGTCTTGTCTTGAACTCAAAGGCCTATTTGCATAATGAATACAAACTTCTATCTCTCCAGTGGGATTTGCAAGTGACGTTCAGCTTAGTGACGTTCAGCAGGCTATAGCACTTGGCACTGTTCAAGCTGTTCAGTAAAACATCCATCTTGTCTTATGATAAGCCAGGCACAGTGTCAGAGTAAAATTTTCTGAAATCCACACAAAAATGTTATCTTCTAAAGTCTAGAGATGCCTCTTCCCAGCTCTACATAATGTTCAAAGCTTCTTGATATGTACTATAGCTTTTAAAATCTTTAATGCGTAGGGTCTGCAGTGACCCTGCTGCTTCACCTGCTTGTGAAGTCTCTCTGTGTTGTCATTAAGCTCATTAACCATCCCAATGACTCTTGAAAGTTCCCACCCAAGAATGTTGGATCTCATTTGATTGGTTGATGGCACTTCTCCAGACTCCCAGCACCCTCGCCACCCTGGTACTCCTCTCAGATCTTGTCTAGGCACAGTTGTATCACCTCCATCAAGCCCAGCTGTGCCTTTTCAATGAGGAAAACCAGCAGAAAACCAGGAGTCGGGGCTCTTGTATTAAAGAGTTGAAAGGGTATTGTCTCTGTTAGCACCCTTTGTAGTTACACACGTTTGCAAGATAGCTTTAAGTGCTCCACTCAGCCTTCCTAGCAAGTCAGCTGGTGACAGGGGAAAGTCACATGCTTTATGCTACCTCTGAAAATGTCAAACAAAACAACAACAAAAAAAGCGCACCATAAAACTGATGACAGAATTTTTCTCACAGAAATGCTGGCAATGCTGGTTTAGCACCCATGACAGCAAGAGCAACATTTCCTGTACCCAAAGCCAAGTCTATTATTGTGAGCAAGAATTCCCCCCATCCCCATGCTTTGGGTAAGGGAACCAGACTGCTGTGCCCTTCCTGAGCTCTGAATGAAAGAAAAAGATGAATGAAGGATTTGTGAAACCTGTAGTCTCATTACAGACAGAGTTGTAGTTCTTTATCTTACCCGAAATTTTGGCCAGCACAATAATCAGATGTTGTGTTCTCTTAGCAGATAGCTCACTCTGTGCCAAGATAGCTTCGGCCAGCCCCCACTAGAGCATAGCTTGCTACTGACATCAGCTTACTCAGTTTGACTGTTGCTGGAAATCTGCCTTCAAGAACTTTTCTAATTATTCCCTGGCCCTTCAGGATATCATGACTGCATTTTTTGATATGTGGAGGATTCCGGGTCCATATGGACCATCAACAGGCACTTTACATGAATGGTAGATCTCTTGATACAGAAGTACATCTGAAGGACTCTGCACACAGGTGACCTGTTGCTATGCTTAGTAACTAGGTTTGGGTTTAGGTTTATTTTACTTTATCTTCTTTTCAGGCACATACCTACTTTTCCTTCATCATTCTTTGCCTCTGAAAGTTGTAATATATACATGTCAAACCCTTCACATATAAATCAGTCAGAAAGTGTTTTACAACAGTCTGAGGCACCTCTCCTCATACTGTCTGTTATCCCGCATCTATTACTTTGGCACATACCTCACGGCATTTTTCAGGTATAATAAAATCATTCTTTCCCAGCTCTCCCTTTCTTTATAATCCATTCATAAACAGAGTTGTGAAGGTGAATGGGCTCTCCCCTAAAGTTACAGCTTTTTGAAGATTTGAATTTCCAATTTCTTGATCTGTCTGCAGAGTTTTAAAACACCAATAAATTTCCTTTCGAACAACTACAATTCAACACATTTCTTGGGACTAAGCTGTTAGAAGAGGTCAATGTATTCTGTTTGATTTCTGCTATTTAATGAGCACCTTCATTTCTTTCAAAACAATGAATGTATTTTAGTAGTTGTACTGCCTTTTTTCTCAGTTTAATTGAGACAGACTGCAGAAGCTGGGCAATGTCCAGCAGCACCAACACTGCTGCTCAGCGTTTTGTGGCTGTATCTGTTTGAGCTCCTCTCATGTACTTCTTCAAACCATCTTTGGTGCTGATAGCTGCTTCTTTAGTATAGTTTCTGTCTGCTTCCTGTACTTCATCTTCGAACTCGTCCCATGTGAGAAGGAGCACCTGACTTGGCAGACTTTCACGCTGCATTAGTGACATTTCAAATTCCTTCAGACTCTTTACAATACCTTAGCTACTTTTTACCCAAGTCTTTTATCTGCTTTCACCAAACTCTGCAGTATTTTAGGCTGAACACCACTGATCTGCTGGGTTTACCAGCAAATTCTTCTCAATCCAGCAGCAATTCTCCCTCCTACATTTTGAATATGCAAGAGAAACGTAGTCAAGTGCATTCCTAAGGCATTATACCACCTGACTTTATTGATCATTACATATACTATCACATGCACATATAGAGAGAGACCCTCTTGCTAGGCTTCCTCTTATAAATTGCATTGGGTTGCTCCTACCTTCACCTTCTAAGGGAGCTCTAATGCTGCCCCTTGCAATGCTGCCCCTCCAAAGATGATTTGGCAACTGCTTTTTGGCTCTTGGGCAAACGACCAATTTCATTTGCCTAGTTGTTACTCAAAGATGACTGGATAGTTTTCGTGTAACAACCCACTTCTTGCAACCACAGATGGAAAAAAAACACAGTGGGCAAGAAACCAGTCAACTGTATTGTACATTTTGCATTCATTCCTCAATCCCTATCAGATACTGCATACTTCAGCTAGCAATCCTACCACAGATTTATGGTGAAATCATGATTAAGACAAGTTAAGATGAAAGAAAATGCATTTGTTTGTTTACGTACAGAAAGCTGACAGCAGTGTTAGTGAAGTTTATAAAAAATACAGGTGATAGAAAGGCAGGAAAGCCATGCTTATTTCAAGATCAAATCCAAGAGGACCTTCAAACTCTGTCAAGCTGTGAACACCTAATCCACATAGCAAGGGCCTGAGGAGGTTTATAGAAGAGCACTTCATATTAGGAAGCATGCTTGCGTTCATAATTCATCTTCACTTTGGGTCTTCCTGAGCTTTCAGGCAGCTTAAAATCATTCTCTAGCTCTGCCACATACAGCAAGGGCTGCCCAGGGAAGTGGCTGGGTCACCATCCCTGGAGGTCTTTAAAAGACGTTTAGATGCAGAGCTTAGGGATACGGTTTAGTGGAGGACTTGTTAGTGTTAGGTCAGAGGTTGGGCTCGGTGATCTTGGAGGTCTCTTCCAACCTAGGTGAAGCTGTGATTCTGTGCAGGGCTGACGGACCGGATCTGACACCTTTGTGCCTAAGACCTGCCGTGCCGATGCACGGGTGAAGGTGTTTGTGTACGCTCCGCAACCGGGCCGAGCCGGGCGCCGGGCTCACCCCAACGCCAAGGCCGCGGCCCGAGCCGAGACTCGAACCCGGGTCCCCGACGGCCGGCGGCTGAGCGGCCCCAGCGGCTGCGGCCCGCGCGCGCTCAGCCTCGGGGGCGGGCGGGGCCACCTGACGTCACCCAGCGGGCGAGGCGACGCCTGGCGATCTCCCGCGCTTTGCTACCCCTTTAACCCCCCTCCGGCTCCGCCACGGCCCATCCCTGCCCGCACCGCCCGACCGCGCCTCTGACCAATCCCGAGCGGCTCACCGGAGAGGCCGACCAATCAGAACGCCTTCCCACCTCCTCCTCCCGCCCCCTGCCTGGAGACGCACCAATGACAGAAGCGGAGGCAGTACTAATAGCGGGGGAGGGGGAACATCCTACCTCCTTCCACGGAGCCGCGGCCAGGACGTCACAGAGGAGGTAAGCCAATGGGAGCCGAGGCCCCGCGTTCCTCAGCCAATGGGAAGGCGCGGAGCGCGGCGGGGGCGGATCCGCCTGCTGTGGCCGTGCTGGCTGCGGGGCCGGCGTCCCCCCGTGCCGTCCCGTCCCCGCCCCCCCCCTCCCTCTGCCTTTCGCAGCAATGGCGGCGGCGGAGCAGGAGCAGCAGCACTTCTACCTCCTGCTGGGCAACCTGCTCAGCCCGGACAATGCGGTCCGCAAGCAGGCCGAGGTAACGCCGGCCGGGCGGGCGAGCGGGCACCCGGGGGGGGGAGGGAGGGAGGCAGGGAGGGAGGGAGGCGGGCGGTTGGTAGCCGGGAGGCGGCCGAGCCCCACGTGTGAGGGGACGGCAGCGGACGGGGAGCGGGGGGGGGGGGGGCGGTTGTGGCCGTTGGGCGCCGCGCGCGCCGGCCGTTGGGGCCCTTAGGGCCGTTGGGCTGGGGGCTGCGGCCGTTGGGCGCGTGCCCGGCCGCCTCAGAGCGCCCTCCCGTCCTCCTCCCTCAGCCCCCGCTCGCCCCCTTACCCCCGTCAGCGGGGAGGTTTTTAACCAAAATAAGGGTTTTTATGACCAAAAGAAGGCTGTGTTCTTCCTTTTTTTTTTTCCTTTTTTGTTTTCTTCACCCGTCAGCGTTATCAGCAGAAACTTTGCCGGCGCGCCGCTTGAGCCCCGGCGCTTTGTGAGGGGCTAAGCCGCCTTAATTCCCTCCGCCCTGCCCGGCTCCCATTGTGGGGCCCCGGGGGGGATCTCGCCCCCGCTGGATTAAACGCCGAGCGCCCGGGTTTCAGGGCGAATCCCCCCTCCCGCTGCACGGGGCTTTTATCGCGCTCATCGCTTGGGCGGTCAGCAGAGTTCAGCGCGGTGGCTGACAAAGGATGAAGCGGTTTGTTGGCTCTGGTGCTGCGGTCCGCATTCCCGGAGTGTGATTTAGGGAGGAGGATGAGCCTCACGGGTTTCCTGAAAGGCACACTATCGATTTCTGCCACCGCTTTCCACAGAAGTAGTAGTACTCCCTCATTCCTAGACGGGGAATGGAGGCTGTTTCTTGGGACCCGGGTTTCTTTCACTTTTCCAAGTGCTGGCATGTAATGTAACATTCCTCACAACTTTCTGAACTTTATCATGACAAGTGCTAGCATATGACATGTTAGCTTTCCAAGAAACTTGCTTTGATTTGTATGTCATAACGCCTGTGAAATAAAACGTGTTCTTGGAAAACGAAGTCTGAAAGTTAGGTTTTTACCACTGGCTTACTGGAGGCTTGCTTGGAACCAGTTTGGAATTTGTTAAATCTTCATAATTACATATGCACTATACTCAGTCAGAATAAGAGACCTTAACTGTCATGACAGGTTACCAAGCCTTGTCAAGTTCATCAATGTGTATACAAATACAAGCAGGCAGCACAGTTTGTGCTTATTTAACTGTGCTGTATCTGACACTGGATTCCACATATTTCCAAGGTGTACTGAAAGTATTTTCATGGCTTAGGATCATTCAGATCAGAAAGGTCCTTGGGAGGTCTGCAGTGCAATTTCATGTGCAAAGCAGCATCAACCATCAGGCCGGACCAGGTCACTCAGGGCACGTAAAGGCTCTTTGGACAATAGGAAAGTATTGCATAGGCTTTAGAACATTTGCTTACTAAAATCATATAGGATTCTGATCTTAAACAGATAATGCAGTCACATTTTAAAAATCTGCTAACTAAAGAGTAATATTAAGTATTGTAGGGATTCAAATAGCTGAAGGTAAATGGAATAGCAGGTTTTTATTTGTGTCCAATGAAAAATCTCAAGAATGAGAAAAGGGTGGGTAGGCAACTGAATGAAACAGACTTAGGCTTTCATTGAATTTAGGACAAGGGGTGTGTTACGTGGAAGATGAGATGGAGATGTGGAGTCATCCCTGTTTGTTGGGCTGGGGCATAGCAAAAGCTGTTTAAAAAAAAAAAGGCTGGGAGTGAAAAATCTTTACATATGCATATGTCTGTGCAGGTACTCTTAGCTGATTCTGACCAACGTGGGTCCTTCATTTTATCTCTCATTAAAAAACTACTGTAATTTTGTTCATTGACTTAAAAAAAAAAAACAACTGTCTCTTACTTTTATCTCTATTTTCTGATATTTTTAACTTTCTGTACCTTGTCTTAGTGACTTTATGCTCTTCTAATTTTTCATCTCTGGAAGAACAACAGTATTAAATGTAGGTAAGAGATACTAGTTTGCACATTTTGAAATTTAGTGATACTGTGTAAGAAACTTGTATCTCAGTCCAAAGCTGATGAGCAGCAGCTACCTTGTCCAGTTTATTCCATCAGGGACAAAAAATACGCTGAAGATGTTGCAGTGTTCAGAATATGTAGTTGGAGTCTAGCTAAGGCTTGTGGTAAGTTGGGCAAAGCCAGGGGAGCGGTCCTCCAACAGCACAGGGGGACAGTTCTGGTTTTGGGTTTGGTTTCCTCTCACCTACCTTGCACTGGTGCTCTTGAGCATCCTCTGAATCTGCTTTGCTGGACTGACAGAATTATCCCAGTGAACAGCCGTATGGGTTGCTGCCATTTCCAGTGAGGTGAAGTAACTCCAGAAAGAACTTCACGGTGATCTGAATTGGCTTGAGGGAAGCCAGCTTTTACAGTGATTCGGGTATCTGTGAAACCACAGCCTGAGGTCCTCCACACTGGGCCTGCGTTTAGGGAACCTTGTTTCTGTATTTCTTTATATTGCACTGTTATTTACAAACAAACTAAAACATGTTCATGGAAATGGTTAATCTGAGAAGACTTTCTGTTTTGACCCTGAACCTCATTTAATTTTGCAGTCCCCTGGAGATGATTAGATTAAATGCAATTCTTAGGGGATTTGGCCTCATTGATTGCATCTAGAGAGTATGAAGTGCGAGTTAACGCTGCGACTGAGGCCTGCTAGGAAACAGGTAGAGAAAGTGGAGGAAGATGTCTGATATTAAACAGGTGATAAAGAAACAGCATCATTGAAAATAGCAGGTGTAATATCAAGGGCATGCAAATTTACTGGAGAATTAGTAAGATCTGGTACTATGGTGAGTATGGGTTAAGTAGGCAGGCAGGGAACTGAATGAAATGAACCTGGATTGTGTGGGGGCCTGCTCACTGAGTTGAGACTAGGGCAGTTGATATTTGGAAAGTGTGGGGTAGTTTATCTTAAAACTTGTGTCCATAAAAAATAGAACTCAGAGTTAGTAAGTACAGAACTATTTCTGAATGTTTAGGTAGTTGCTCTTCAGCTTGTGTTCCTTTGATCTTACCTTACTTATATTTAGTATATCAGAAACAAGAATTTACCATTCTATAATGCTCGCATATGCTGTGCTTCTGGTATCAAAACTTTTATTTTATGATCTCACTTTAGTGCTTAAGTAACAATGTAACTAACAAAGCCGCAGTGCATACAGATGGTGTGCCAGAAGAGTGTAAGGCAAGGTAACTGAACTTCTCATTAAACTTCACCTTTTATTAGGGGCATTTCCCTTAAGGGGAGACTAAGTAATCTCTCTCTCAGTTCTACTTTGAGAAGGATATTTAAGAAACTGACTTGGATATAGTACATCACTGAAATACAGGTAGGAGTTATAAAATGAAGAGTACCTATTCAGTATGCATAGCCAAGTTGTGACTTGGCTACCGCATGACATTGTAAAAGCAAAAAAAAGAAGATTCAGGAAAAGAACTGAACAAATCTATGAGCTATAGATCGGTCAGTGGGTATTAACCTATTGTTCCTAGTTTAGTTTCACGCTTCTGAAGTTCTTAATCCTTTGATGTGATGAAAGCCAGGATGGATTCCCAGGAGGATATGTGTTCCCTTTATGTTGTGCTTCTTAACTTGTCTTGTAAGTGGCCAGTAATGCATTATTCCAACGTGACAGGTCTTCTCAGGTAATTAAGATTTGACTTGTGGCTTTAAAGCAGGCCAGAAATTTTCACTTTGTTAGATCTAGTTTTTTTGCAAAGTTATTTTCCTATTAACTGGGTGGGTACTGAAGTTGGGTTGTTTAAAAACAAAGGTCGATTCATACTAAAGCTTAACACATGTTTTCTAGTAATTGTTTACAATAAATTGCATCTCTTTCCATGCAGGAGACATATGAGAATATACCAGGTCAATCCAAGATCACGTTCCTCCTACAAGCAATCAGGAATACTGCTGCTGCTGAGGAGGTATGTCTCAACAATCTTTGGATTCTGCAGTTTTTCAAGGGAGCGTGGAGAAGGACAAGGGAAGACATCAGCGATGGTCATTTTGGGATAAATTAACAAGTTGGGCATTAACTGAACCCTTCTAATTTACTGCACACTTGTAAAGGGACCAAGTTCACTAGATCAGACTTCCTGATATAGGATATTTAGTTTCAGAAATAGTCTTTCATAAGTGACTGCTCAGATCTCCATTGTTTTCTGGTTTTGTATTTTGTTTAATCAATTGGTTCTTTCCTTAAAAAAAAAAAAAGTGTAACTAATGCATGAGTGTTATTGTGATGTTCCTTTGAATTATAGTTGAGAAATGCCTTCTGTTTTCAGGTCCTACCCCTAATGTTAAACATTGCTTACATATCATCTGAAACTTCTTAAATTAGAAGGGAGAGGTCAGGTAGCACGTGTTGTATATTTTATTCAGATTACGTTTTGCATTTTGCCTTATCTGGAGAAGATACGTTCATTAAATCTTCTAGCAGTGTTGCAGTTTGAAGCACTTGCAGGTCAAACTTTTTTTTTTGTGGTAGTGTAGTAACTGGCTTTTGGTTATTTGATTTTGTCAAGACTCACACTTCAGTGATCAGGTAGTTCTCACTATGAAACTATTATTTGCTTAGATATGTGGAGTGAAGCACTAAGCTTTCAAGATACTACAAACTTCAGAACTACTTAAAAGTAAATACCTTTGACTTTTTTCAAATCGAGAGTTTTACTGAACACCAGAAGGATGTACTGTGTAGAATTTCTGAACAATATTGCAAGGAGACTATAACAGCATGGTTCCTTTCTGGATAGTGATCTCTTCTGGTAGATAGTAATCAGCTTAAAGGTAGACGGTGTTTGTGCTTTTCGATGCTCGGAAGGTATCAGCTTACTAATACTGATGCTTGTTTACCTACAAAGCCATATTATTCTGACAATCCTTCAATATTATACTTGCAACTGGTTGCATAAGAACTGAGTAGTTTTCCATCCCGCTGCTCTGAGATGTTTCTAATGACAAAGTAGTTCAGAGGTCTCTTCTGTATTTAAATTTGCCATGGAAAATAAAATCTACTGCTGTTCCTTTTTCTTCAGAAGGTGGTGTTATGCCCTGAAGTCATGTCTGTATGCACAAGTTTCTGTTTTGTATTGAATGCATTTGATAACAGTCTGAGTTGACAACTGCAAAGTCATGCTTGTGTGAACATATACATGCTCCATATAGTTACTGATATAACTCCCTTATGTCAGCTAAGCAAATAGCTGAGGTCTAAAACTTACTCAGAATCTTACCGATGACTTGGCTTCCATCTTGCTCAAGTGCCAGGTAATTTCTTTCCCCTCAAATGGGTAACCTCTGCCATCTTTGGTAAAAGGTAACATTTGTAGATTAATTTTGACAATTTAACTCCACCAATGTACAAACCAAAGAGAGGTTTAATGTTAGCTCATAACTGAACTATATATTAGGGGCTGGACTCAAGAAATACAGATTAATAAAATCTGCAAATAACTTCTCTTCCCTGTAAACCCAAACACCTAATAGCCTAAGTGGAGTCATCACATGTTTGATTTAAACATTGCAAATGGACATGCAGGGAAGGATTCTGTGTATGTTTAGTATGGTGCTGGTATGGACAGCTAGGCATGTTTTATGTAGATCCAGATGTTGGGCAGAACCTTGCTTGTGTCACCAGTGGGTAGGGCCTTGGACCTAGTACACCTGCTTTGAGCACACACACAACATGCTGGCACCACTGAACACAGGCTGCTGGAAGAAGTCTCAAAACCTTTCTCAGGCTACAGGAAACCTGGGTTCAGATCCCTGGGCATCCTAAAGCGTCTGTATTGCTTTTCCCCATCCCATGAAAACTGGGTTGAAGAAAATACTTCATCCAGTTTGCTGGAACTGGGCTGTGCTGTTGCAAGGCAGCAGTTGAGGGCAATCCTGATGGCAACCTAGTCATTTTGGCATTTAGGTAGTGCAATAGGGATTCACATCTTAAGGACAGCTTGTATCTGACATGGAAAGAAACATTAAACCAGCTCAGAAATAACTCTTACAAACTAGCTGTATAACAGGTTTATCTTCTTCTAACCAAATGCCTACACTGTGGAAATAATCACCTTTTTCCTTCTGTTCTCATAGCATGCTTTCCTGGTAGCAGGGTAACACTGTTCACAGAAGTGGAGTGAAGCACCCAGCATAGCAGTTAGAGTGCTTCTCTGCCAGCTGATGAGCAAGATGGTCCACCTCAGGCTAAGGCACAGCTTGAACCCAGGTCCCTGATGTCCTGAACCTGTAGTCTCACTGAGAAAAAGTTTGGATTCTAGAGATGAACAGAAAGGTGCTATATATTCACAGCTTATTTGATGTTTTTGATTCTCAGGATGTGTCTCAAGTGTTAAAGGCTGTTCCTTTTGCAGTTTTGATTTATCACCTAACTCTGAGAGAGGAGCAGAAGCTCTGCATATTCTTCTGTATTTGTTTTCTCACTGATTAACTCTAGACTGGCAGTCCTTAATTTTGTCCTAACTTGGGGTTGAGAATTTTCAAGGGCTGTGAAATACAGGAAGAAACTCTGTAAAGCTGGGTTTTTGCTATACTCAGTCCTCTTAGAATTTCTCTGACCTTTCTCTTTTCCCTCTCCATATTGTCACACACAGCTTGTGTTTCTTAATCTTAAAACTGCTGTGGGAAGCTTCCTCTTTAGAATTTGGAGGGGAAGGCAGGCAGCCTGTAGGCTGCTGATGCACCACAGTTCTCCCTTTGAGTTGTGTGAGAACTTCAGGCACTGTGCACTTTGATTCTACTTGGGGCTGACCCCTCGAATGAAGTTGTGCAAGTCCATTGTTGGATCACATCCTAAATATCGATTGCTTCCATCCATGAGTATTTTAATTTTATCATTTGAGGACGTAAAAGGAACAGTAAAACAACAACAGCAAAAAAATCAGTGTCTGTAGATGCACAAGAGGGTCTCTTTCTTATAAAAAGGGCATGGTTACCCAATACTTAGAATGCCAGTGTAGAACACAGCATCCCAAATCTGTAGTTCTGCCCTGCTTCAACAAGTGGGTTTGCTTCTTGTGCCTTGGTTCTACCATCTGTAGTCTCAGAACATCTTTTTTTTTTTAAATCGCCACAGAGTTTATTGATAAGAAGTAGTGCACTGAAATTTGAGTATCAAGACTACATTTTTATGTTAATACCTCTGACGTTTCCATTGTAAGTAAGCATCTCAGTAATCCAGACACGCCGAAGAATCCAGTTCTAGGAGAGAATTTTTCTATTTGTGCTTCACTGGAAGACACCGTATTTGGGGATGTAGAGTTTACTGTTCCTCTTATTATCAAAAGCAATGGTAGCTGTTACACTATTTTGAAATGCTTGTTTGGGTGTACATCTTGTAATACTTAAATATAAAAGGGCCTTTGGTGTGCATTAAAAATATGTATCCTTGCATCTTTAAAGCAAAAGAAACTGTCCCAGAGCTGCTATTGATCCAACCATGTTCATAATAATTAAATTCGCAATAATAATTTACATAGATGGAAGTTTGCTGAGGAAAACTTGCTGTTTATTTTTAGAAGTCGGTTGCTTCTGTTACTCCTTCAAAAGTTTGAATTTGCTTTAGGGAATTTGAAATATTTTTTCTAAGCCAGGAACAACAATAAACAGGAGGTAACTCATGTAGCACAAATCTTGTGTTCTTCTGTATTTCTGATTGCTCATGTTTTACCTTGCAATCAGTGTTTTTCTGTCTCCCAATATTTTAAATTCTTCAGAGGTAGAAACTATTGTCTTTGAGAATTCATGTTTTAAGAAAATGAGCTCTATTCCCTGTCTGGCTACATATTGATTGCTTCAGTAAAGGAATAAATGTAAGTTCAGTCATTATAAGATGTCAGAATATGCACAGAAACACAACGCTCTGAGTATGGGAAGATGTTGGATCAGTTTTTGTGGCTTTGCTTAGTCCCAGCACATTCGCTTCTCAGTCAAGGCTTCTTTAATGTAAGTTCATACTACTAATGAGTATAATAATCTTTCACAATATTGATTCTTCTAGGGATGGGGAAAGGGGAGGCACCATTATATTGTAGTACTACTAAAATTGTTGGGCAAGTTGTTAGTGGGATTCACAGTGGCAGTGGGGAAAATCTTTTCCATTACTACCTCATGTCCCTCTGTGATATATTAGAGGACCTTGGCTTATGATGGGAGCTACAGCACAGGTAGACACTGTGATTGTTCACATTCTGTCTTAGATCTACTAAGAAAGATCTACTAATCCTATATATGTGGTGGCTTTGGTCCTTGCTGATCCTAATGTGGAGGAGGAGATGAGGAAGGGTGTAGAACAAAGTCCAGTTCTGGTCCTTCCCTTCTGCTGACATAGAGGCATTTTGGGTGAAATACACATTGAGTCTGCAGACTGCAAAGCACAGCATGAACGGTATCTTCAGTGATTTTTTTCCAGCAATACCAACTTTTACATGATATGTTAGAAGTTGAGACTTTGCTCAGTTGAGAGATCTGCTAGAAATCTAACTTCATTAGTTCTGCTACTCACTGAATGTTTTGGAATTCCAACGGCTGTCACAAGAGAAACTATTTTTCATTCAAGTACATATTAAATTAATAATATTTAGGAAAAAAATAGCATGTGTTGCATTAGAGTTCAGTAAATATGAATTTTGTATTTGAAATTTGAAACTAGGGTATTTTTTGTGAGGATTTAACATGTAACACTTTGTTACATGAGTAAACTTCAGAGGCTTGGGGGGTGTTTTCAATTACCTCTTGTCCTTTTAATTACTGCTTGTCCTTCTAGAAACACTAGTTAGTGAACAACACATTTAAGTTATTCAGGGTGCTTCATGTATCTTTTGCCTTTACTGCACGTTTTGTTCTACTCATTTGGAATTACTCACCCATGCTTCTTGCTTCCAGTTCTTTTATAATTGTAAATAAATATGTAAACAACACTCCTGTGAAATTGCTGTATATAAGCGGGAAGCATAGATGATTGTAATGTGTAGTATTTGAGGTTCCTATGCTCAAATTCAATTTTAAAGGAGAACAGTTTATCATAGATGTGTGAAAGGCTGAAAACTCTAGCTCTTCTTGACAAAGTAATCCTGTGCTTTGAACAAATTCTCACTCTAGGTTCTTGAATCTTTAGGGTGAAATTTCCTTGTTTGAGAAAGGGCTTACAGATTAATTTTCTGACAAAACTCTCCCATTAAGTCACCTGTTAATCCAAAAAAACCCTTTGGATTATACTTATCCCAGTGGGACATTTAAAATAGCAGGAAGATGTGATTTACACATCTATCTATAATGCAGCTAGGTTTTTTAACTTGTCACAAAATATGTCCAAGGTTTAGGTCCAGATAAAGCTTAATACCTTAGAGGATTTCATGATTATTTCTTTGAATATTGGAATAGCTGTGATAGTTCAGAAACATCAGCTTACAGTAATGTCTCTGACAGTGTTTTTACCTACTATTTTAACTGTCATCTCTTTTTTGAGAGGTATTGCATTCACCAAACAAGTCTATACTGTGAAAACTGATTGTTGAAAGCATGATGTCAGTCATCATTCATCAGAAGAATATGATTGTTCTTTTTCATTGCAGTTAAGGGACAGGTATTACAGAATACAGAAAAAGATTTGAAGCTGTTTGTATGTAGGAACCCTCTAAACAAAATAGGTGCTAAATTTCCGGTCCTTTTAGTCGATTTGGTCAGTGAATGGTCACTAGTACTATCTAAATGACATAAACCACTTGACTTTAGAAAAAGAATGGAGTGCCACAGTTACTCATGGAAATACTTTTCTCTGCTTTCTTGAGTTTTGTATCAAAACACTAATGTATGTGCTGTCTCGTTCGATAGGCTAGACAAATGGCAGCTGTCCTTCTACGACGTCTTTTGTCTTCTGCCTTTGAAGAAGTTTATCCAGCTCTTTCACCTGATGATCAGACCTCTATCAAAAGTGGACTGCTGTTGATCATTCAGTTGGAAACACAGTCCAGTATGAGGAAGAAGATCTGTGACATTGTCGCTGAGTTGGCCAGGAACTTAATAGGTACTTTATATAAGCTGATATTGTGGCAAAATATTTATGTATTGATAGCAGTTTTATCTCTTGTTCTCTAGTGCTGTGTAGACTTCTGCGGATTATTGTACTAATTGATTTCAGGGTTTAAAATAAAATGTAATGTTTGCTTATGTTACCCTTGACCAGATAAAAATAAGATTCTTTAACTCTGCCTTTTAAATTGCTTGAGTTTGGGTGTGATTGTGTGAAGTTCTAGAAATCTAGTTACATTTAAATTCTGATGAATGTTACACTGAACATCTGCACCAGGTACTCTTTCCAATACTGGTATATGGCGGTAAATAGAGATCACTGTGTTTCTGAGATGCTGTATCTTATGCTGTGACTTGGGTGCATCTTCAGATCAGTTGTTCTGAAATTAATTTGTGTAGTGTGGAACGGTTGCTTTGCATAACTGAGGTCTAGCCACTCTTAGTTTGCTTATCTTAAAAACCTTGCATTTAATCTAGATGAAGATGGAAACAACCAGTGGCCAGAAGTTCTGAAATTCTTATTTGACTCTGTCAGCTCACAGAATGTTGGACTGCGTGAGGCTGCTCTGCATATTTTCTGGTAAGCTTTCAGACTGCCACTTTTTCACAGGTTATCCAAGTAGTAGCCATAAAACTATAACAACACTGTCACTACTTAACAAATGGTCACATATTAAAGCTATTTTATTGTATTGTGGTTTACTGACTTCTTGCATGTACAGTTACAATCTATAGCTAAAATAATGAATAAGGTTAAGACAGTGGTTAAGACTGAAATGTGAATTTTCACTAATGTTCTGGTATCATCTTTTTAGGAATTTTCCTGGGATTTTTGGGAATCAGCAGCAGCACTATCTGGAGGTCATTAAGAGGATGCTGGTTCAGTGTATGCAAGATCAAGAGCATCCATCAGTAAGATCTTTGTATTTTTGCTTGTTAACGTTTTTACCATCCCAAGTATTAAAACTCTGCAGTAGCAGCTTCAGACATTAAGGTTAAAACATTAAATTCCAACCTGAGAATTGTGTTACCAAGAATGATGTGTATCTGCGGGAGGCTTGACTGTGCCTACAGCAAAACAAAAGAGCCAAACCTTTCCATGGTCCTCAGGCTGGCTGACTGGCTTATACAACACTGCTTTGACCAAGACTCTTCCATAGCAGTTATGGTTGGAGAAACCTGTACCTGGGGTTGTGGTGATGTGAAGTAGAACCAGGGGTTTTAGCCAGCAGTGTGGGTGGTCAGAAACACCTTGTTAAGCTCAGTTTCTGGCCCTCCTGTTTAACAGAATAGATACGTTTTGTACTGGTCATACATACTCAGTTCTGTGGGCATGTGGCAAGCCTCGCTTTTCTGGAAGGCTTTGGATTTACTTATTTGTTCAGGGAATTGTACTTCTGAGAGTGTTTCTGTTGTTCGGGAGAATACTGGGCAACAATAAGAAACCCTGCTGAGGTATATGGGTTCAGTTTACTGCTCCTCCATGGATTACTTTTTCTGACCTTTGAAACTCAACTGAGTAACATTTTGAAAAGTGCCACAAATCATGCCTTTACAGAAGCATGCTTTAAACACTTAAATTACACTTTCTGAAAAATGGGACTTTGACACTTGCATACATATTTGAAATTGGAAGGGAAACTGAGGACAATAGCTTTTTTAAAAAAAAATCAGAACAAACTGGAATATTTGCCACATCAAGAAGAATAATATGATAAACCTTTTGGTATCATGGAGGACATAGGTGCTGAGAATCTTATCACTCCACCTTAATTTGAAGCAAGATGCAAAACTCAATGTTAAAAACTAATTCCTATGTCTATTAGGAAAATGTGAAAGGGAAATAATAATCCCAAGTTAAGTCTCATAATGGGGGTAGCATTAGAAGAAAACAGACATTTCATTACCAGTTCTTCATATGTCTCTCTCCAATCTTGCCTTCTAGATCAAGACTCTGTCTGCTAGAGCTGCAGCTGCATTTGTGCTTGCTAATGAGCACAATCTTCCCCTTCTTAAACATTTTGCAGATTTGCTACCTGGAATCTTGCAGGTAAGAAGCCACACAAGTAAGCCTTTGCCGTTAGTGTGTCTGTGTTGACTGGATCCAAACAAATTACTGGTCTGCAAATTTTTGTAATGTATGAATTTTTGAGGAGACGTAGATTGATTATATGTTAGTTAACCTGAGATCCATCACCAGCAAGATGGAAAACAATAAAGAATTCTGTAAACACAAGCTAATTGGCAGTTTTAAGGATAATAGTTCAATGCTGATTAACTTAATGTTACCTAGATAAGAGTTAAAATTATTTGTGAGCTTCTTAATTAACCCTGATATTGAGAAATACTTGAAATCTCAGGGCAGTCCATATTTAAAGTAGTCAGTTAGGAAAATCATTTACGCATGATATGCCATACCTCTTCAGTTTAGAGGAAAGCATAGAATTATTCTGCAAAAGATTCTTAAACTAGGAACAACAGTCTGAATAGAATGATCTTTGCTGTTTGATAAATTGAACTAGCAAACAGAGTGACTTTTGTACTTAATAATGTGTCTGAGGCTGGATTAGGTTCCTTTTAGGAGGGATACAGTTCAGCACAAGTTGATATTCTAATACAAGGTTGTTTACTTTTGGGGAGAACCCCATTGTAAACCAAACCAGAGACAGAAATGATTCAAGGTCTGGAGGAATGCTATTTCACAGTCCTGTTCCCTTTCTATGCTAATAAAAAGATGGAAATAACTAAGTACCTATGATAAAAGCTGTGGTGAACTTGTGTTTTTTGAATTAGGCTAAGTTTAGGTTAAAGACAGATTGTTTGCTGCAGTTAGTATAGCAGGTTCTTGTTGATAGCGCAAGCTATAAACAATGTCAATGCGTGTATTATGGCAGCTGAAGAAAAGTTGTGCCAAGTTTACTGTCTTCTCTAAGTATTGGCATTCTGCTTGATCTTAAATGGAAACTGAGAGGAATTTATTAAAATGATCTGAACGTTAAGCCATGTACTAGTCTGTACAAGATACGTATTTTGATATTGAGGTCACTTTGGTGGTTAGTCTTTGTCTCACTTTAGCAGTGGCAATTGTGTTGTTCAACCATTGTAACTGGCTGGGAGGACCTTGGCTACTGAGTACTCTATGAGTGGGAGCTAGGCAGGATTTGGGGTGGGCGTGCCATTTGTCCTGATGTTCAGCAATTAAATAGTATGCTGTTTTTAGACTACGGACTAATAGCCCACTCTGTGATATAACTCTGAAAGCTATTTTAGGCTGTAAAAACACATGCTAAACACTGTTACAGTGCTTGGCTTGTATTTTCAAGCCATTTTGCAACTGTAGAGCACAGAATTATGTTACAAAATCTGTCTTTTAAAATACTTATTGTGAGAAGGACTAGATTCTCTGGCTGTGGTAACACAAGATGGATATGAAAATCCAAGTTTATAAATAGGAAATGGGATGTGTTAGAATAGTGGTGAGTGACCTTTGGAGACAGTTGGATGCTTTTTTTTTTTTGCTGTTCAAGTTCATTTTGCTCAAGTATTGCAGGGATTTTAAAAAATAAATGAATAAGCTGAAGTTAAATCTGACTTTGCAATTCAGTCCTTCTAGTCAAATTGTGTAGCAGTTAAACTCTCAGAACTAATTGTTGAAATTTGTGTCTAAGGAATTTAACTCGGTGGATTTTGTAAAAAAAAAAAAAAAAAAAAAAAAGAAAAAAAAAAAAAAGGGGGGGGGGGGGAATGGGGAAACCACCACACCTGGAACTTCAGCTGACTGTAGTTGTTCATGTTCAATACAACTAACAAGTGCATCTGCATTTTAGGTCTCAACTTATGTTTCTAACAAGTTTAAACTGCAAGTTGAGAAACCTAGTCTTGTTTTAATACAATGTCAAAGATGCATTGAGCGTAGAGTCCAGAGTTTTAAAGAAACTTCCAGTAAATATGGAATATTTACAAATAAACTTCCAAAGGACAAATAATATCTACTAGAAAAGAAGATGTGAAGAGTTTTTTCACAACAGTTTTTATGTTAAAAGATGCTGCTTCTGTGTTGAAAGTGAAGTTGTGGGTTGCTTGAGTGGCTTTATCAGAAGTATCAGATTCTAGATTGAAGTACTAAAAATGCACCTAGCTATTCACTTAGAAAAAAGTTGCTACGCTAGTAAGACATCTAATACTTCATTAATGAGAATTCTTTTCAAAACCCAGAAGCATACTTAAAGACTTTTTTCTTTAGAGGTTTGGGTTTTTATGTCCTACTTCTGGAAGAGTTTTAAGCACCATCAAATAACTGATGTTTTGGTACTAGAGTATCAGCTTGGTCAGTTAAAAGTAAGCTTTAAATTACTTTTCAGGATGTGGCTAGGGGATAGGAAAGATCCTTACAAAAACCTTGATTCCTGTTTTCCTTTCTTGTAGCTGAAGGCTGAAAGGTCTGCTTTAATTCAGTGGCTCTTCAGAGTTGTCCAGAAAAAAATGAGAAATTATTAAAACTTGAGATTCCTGGTGTTTTTAAGTTTAAGCTATTCAAAGCTGTTCTCACATAATCAGCCTTTTTAAAAAACTGTTTTATTTCTCCTTCTGGGCAGAGTTCCTCTGAGGACTTGTTCTTTAAAGTGCTTTTTTGAACATGTGCACATCAAAGAATAGTGTGGGTTTTTTGCATGTTGGCACCCCTGATTTGTGACCTGAATGTTGCCTGAGTGTCTGTTACGTTAGATTTAAACTAATAATTACAAAAGTTGATGGTATGTAACATTGTGAACCATAACTTCCTTACAGAAAGCTTGTAGGTTTTGGACCCTGTATATGCTTTCTTTGTAATTTCAGTTATACATTGTTTGCTTATCATTTAATCCTATCTTCATTTTATCTCTTTGTAGGCTGTAAATGATTCCTGCTACCAAAATGATGACTCTGTTCTGAAGTCCCTTGTAGAAATTGCAGATTCTGTTCCCAAGTATTTACGACCACACTTAGAACCTACGTTGCAACTAAGCCTGAGGGTAAAGCTAAGAACTCTTAAGTCACTTTTCTTTTTCTCCCCTTGAAACCTGTATTCTAATCTTTTGCTCTAATCTTCTGGATTGTAGCTGTGTGCAGATGCCAGTCTCAGTAACATGCAGCGTCAATTGGCACTTGAAGTAATTGTGACCTTGTCAGAAACGGCTGCTGCTATGCTGAGGAGGCACACAAACATTGTTGCACAAGCCAGTAAGTATTCTACTCATTTTCTTTGGTGAAAAAAATTGTCATCCTTTACAGTATTAAACTGACTTTGCAGGTGTTTAAGTGGCAAAACTGTTATCTTAACTTTTTTTTGCTGGTGATAACTTTTAAGTGACACTGAGTTGGATTTTATTAAGGAGGAAATGCTTTTTTTTTTTCTGTTATGACTCTTCATAAATTAATCTGTGCTTATGCCGCCACCGGCAATTTGTATAAAATTACAGTGGACTCTTCATAAGGTGTTTCCAAAGAAAATACTACTCTCATGCTGCTGGCTTTGGAAATTTGTACTGAGTTTAAAAAAAAAAAAAGTTAATGCATTTAGTTCTGAAGTCCTACGTTCGAAGTTTGGTATGTAGGCCAGATATTCTGTGGTGCTGGCAACTGAAGACAGAAGGAATTCAGAATGCATGTTAAGCTTCAGTGTTGAGTTAAAGCTGTGAGTTTGAAAATCAAATGCTTGTATAAATATTTGGACTAATTAGTCCATTAAACATACAGGTTGTAAATTCTTTGTACTTTTTTAATCATGGGTTATTATTTGAGATACTAAAAATAACTCTATTCTTGGACAGGCCCAGCAGCAATGCTTTTAAATGGATGTACATGCTGGTATTTCTCTGCCTTTTAAACCCTTGTGAGCAGATCAGGGCAGTGACGTGCCAGTGTGGCCTGTTTTTCAGGCAGAAGTTTCTTACCTGCACTGACACACTTATGTGTCTAGATTCCTGCTTGTTTTCTAAAACTTCTGCCAAAAGGCAACTTTTTCCTCCACTCATATGCTTGGGCTGGGGAAAGTTACAAATGTCCAGATCTCTAAAACAATCATAAAACTTCAGGGAACAAAAGTAAACTGGATGTGCTATATGTATACTTACGGAACAGCTTTTTAAAGAACAGATTTTTTTTAGGATATATTCTAGATTTGATAATGTTTAGAATGCTGTATGTTCACGCCATTCTGTAGCTTGTTGAGAATATTAACTCTTTGATGCTTGCTGAATGTCCCCCAAATCATAGTAAGTTTCTTACCTGGTCAGGCAGCATAGTGAAGAAGTTGCATCCCGTTAGAACGTATTACTTTTATATTGGGTAGGTAATTGCTGCTTAGGAATGAAACTTTTGTATTAAGATCCTCTATTAGGATAAGGCACCATGTAGGAATGAAGTACCTTTGGTTTGTAACATACTGTAAAATCACTGCGATGTTAAATGAATCACTAAGATAAGAAAAAAACATTTGCTCATAAAGCAGTTATGTTCAGAGAATGATAAAGAGGTAGCCAAAAATGATAGCTTTTGTCTTTTTGTGCTTTAGTTTGAAAGGCTTTGTTTTCGTTCAACTAAAAAGTTGATAAATAACTTGGATTTTCAGAGCTATAAACAGGTAGGTCTTAGGCAAAACCATCACCTTATGTTGTTCTTGCTGTATGTGATGCCGATTTAGGAGCAAGTTGTGTCCTGTTCACCAGTCCTCTGCTCAGAAATTCAGCTTGGGTTCAGATTTCCCTCTCTGAGCTCAGTATTTAAGATAACGGCTTTTAATTGCTGCAGCTTTGATTTCTAGAGAAAGTGCCTAGCTTTGGCTGTAGTTTTTCCTCAGTCTCCAGGAAATGGCAAGTCATGGCATGCTCTGGCAGTAAACCAAGCTCACTTGTCTCATCCTTAACTTCACTATAAACAAATAGTCTATATTCTGGTAATAGTTAAAGTTTGAGGACCTGCTGGGTCAAGGTTGAAACTGTAATGTAGGGTTGTGCATTGGAAAAATAAAGCCTATGTAAAGCTATACTTACCAGCAACCATATTCATATTAAACATCAAGACTAAACAACTAGCAAGCATTTGCAGTGTCTAGATACGATAGCCAAACAACTTTGGGTGACATTGTGTTCTCAGCCTTACTTGTAAGCAGTAATTAACACTGTGATGCAAGTTTTTGGAACTTCGTAACATTGGTGGCAGATTATGGTTGATTTCCATCCTTCAGACGTGTGTCAATACATCATTTTCATGTGCACTTAATGAGCATCTGTGTCTGAAACTTCTGAGCTATAATACATTTTTCTTGAGGAAATTATATTCAGTGACTAGTACCTATAAATAATTCTGACACATGGGTGTCGTACTAGAGACTTGATAGAGTTCATTAAAGAAATTTTAAAAAGATCTTAAACTTCCTTTTCATTCTTCTGGATTTGAATGTTCTGATAACTTCTTATGAACTTTTTGCTGATGCAGTCTGATGTGTAGACATGTCTATCTGCTATTTGAAGAAGAGGTCTTTTTTCTGTAATGATTCCTGAAGGGAGAGGACTTAGAATTTAGGCTTTTTTGAGAATATATTTTAAGAAAGCAACCTGAGTTTAAACTTTTTGTTTCAGTTCCTCAAATGTTAGCAATGATGGTTGACTTAGAAGAAGATGAAGATTGGGCAAATGCAGATGAGCTTGAAGATGATGACTTTGACAGGTAATTGTAAAACTAGTTCCAATGTGCTATCAAAGTTGCATAGCTTTTAAGTACAGGATGCAAATGACTGCAGTGCATTGCTTTTTCTTAATCAACCCTTATAGTTGTGTTCCCTCAGTCATGAGCAGAGTGTAAGATTGTTCAGACACTGGGGAGTAAAAATTGAAAAAGTAATATGAATTGATAACTTGAACAGAAAATGAATGTAGCAGATTTGGAATAACTGTACCTGGTTTCAAGAACAGTTTATGTGTAGATTATTTAGGTACTGTTTAGCGAGTAAATTTCAGTATTTTCTTATTGCCATAATTTACATCTACAAGTTGCATGTTGCCTTGCCTGCTGTTTTTGCACTGTTTTAACTTCAGATTTTTGTTGTTCCTGTCATTGGTGTTAGTTACTCAGTTCAGAATTCACTGCTCTGAACCCTTTAAATTGAGGCTTATCCTGAAATGAGCAGGAACCAAAGCTGAAGGATAACAACCTTTTTAATCACCCACAACCAACCTGTACATAATTTTCTAGATCTTGAAATGGTAGTGATAAAAAGGTGCCTTAGTTTGAAAGGACACTAGATTGCTTAGTGGAATTCGATGCTGGATTCTATCTAGCTCAAAAATTGTTTTTGCTGTTTTAAATCTCGTGTCATGGCTAGCAGTAGCTTATTTCTTGTCTTAGGTACGAAAGAGCTGCTAAAAATGTCCACTATTTCTGACTTGTTCATTCCTGCATGCTTTGTAGCTTGCTCCAACTTTTCACTAGAATTACAGTGGAATGTCTACAGCATCCTCTTATGCCTGCCCTTGTCCAAATACAGGAAGAATGAAGCAGGAGAAAGCAGAAATATGTACAGTGAGATAGTTATCTCCATGCCTTTGTAATTACACTGATGTTCCTTTACCAGGCTAGATGCTTTTTGCAACATCTGACGTTACCTTCAAAGCTTAAATGTAATTAGTGTTTCCAAACGGTTTGTGACTGCACTAAAAATTTATCATGTGCGCAAATCAGGAGAAAATCCTAAAGTAGGAGTAGTGAGGGGGGAAAATAATTTTTTTGCTGACAAGTTTTAACTGGAGCCTCAATTGTATCGTTTATACAACTTGTCCTTCTCTGAAACAGCTTTCCAAACCTGCACAGTTTTATGTATAGTAATTTTATATCTTATTGTGGAAATACCTACTGCTGTCATCCAGATCTTTACCCCCATCATAAATAATTGAATTGGAAATCTCCATAGGAAGATGAGCACTAGAAAAGATGATTTACTACTGAACTGAGTAGCAACTTCTACTAGATACCAGGCATGTCAAGATGCTTGCAAAACTGATCCAAAGGAATTTATGGAAAAGCATGTCTAATCTTATGCTTAACTTGAAATACTTTTGCTTTCATCTGGACTGTAGAATTGAAAGTAAATTGCCCACCCACACCTCCTCCCCTATGACCTTTTTAGTTTATTTAATTTCAACTTTGCGAGTTTTGCCATACAGATAGAACTGTCAGACCACTGTATTTGGATTTGTCAAGTATTTGAATCTTTATTCTGTTACATTTTAAGGGGAAATAGAGTACTAGAAAATAAAGCTCAAAACCTTGTCAAATCTCTTAGGGTGTGGAAGTTTAATCAGATGACCTGCTTTAGGCAGTTTAAGTGCTCTGAATCATCCCCTTGAGGCATGCCAATTTCTCTATTGTCAGTGGAGTAACTTCTTTCTTCTCAACACAAGCTATGGATTCTAGTGTGAAATTCCTTCTCTTAACAAGTAGTGAGCAAAGATCCGGAAAACAAGTTAGGCTCAACAAATTTAGCCTAAAGGAGAAACTTAACTCCTCTAGCCCTCAAAGCAATAGGAGAATTCAAGGCTTTGGTGCAAAACACTGGAAATCGGCTCTGTGGTGATTGTGTTCTTAGTTTATTCTTTCAGCATGTTTACTCATGTTACTATGCATTTCCCACCACTCAAGTGCATCTTTGTAGAGAGCTGTCAATGAGCATATGTGTATGCTAACCTCTTGTGCTCCAGTCTTTCTAGCTATGTAAGCTGGAATTTCTTTGCCGTGCGAGAAACTGGCTGATGATCATCAGGCTGTAGCCTACTTAGGGTGTGTTCAGATCTGACTAAGGGGGATATGAGTCAGCTTACACCAAAGCATCAGGGAATATTTTAGCATTTCCAGGTTTTTTTTGCTCTGACTTCATAGAGCAATGTAATTCTAAAGAAAAAAGACGCAAATCCAGCTTCCCTGTTCCCTGGCAAAAGTTTTGCAAACTTTGCAGGGAAGTGTGTGGTCAGTTTTATAAGATAACACTATTTCCTCATATTGAGTATTATAAATTAATGGTTAAAGAAAAGAACTCAACATCATTTCAGATGAACGTAGCCAATAACTTCAGTGAGTTTGCTCCAAACTAAACTTGTGTGCCCGTGCTCTGCTGACTGGCTGGTGATGCTTCTGTTTGAACATGACTGATCTGAAGAAAAACATACAATTTCGTCAGCATCTTTGTGCAAACAGTTTGTTGACAGCATGTGAGTTTCTAAACTGCTTATGGTTTGTAATGAGACTTGGGGATTCAAGTCTAACAGTTTTAGGACCTCTGTGTTTCTGACCCTGATGGATGATACTTGAAAGAAGAGGGAGATTCATCCTTTTCTGAACCATTGTTCAGTTTTTCCATCAGCATGGGTGTCCAGAAGGGACTGTAATAACCTGGAGTTATTACAGTGCTAGACATATCCAGACTGTAACAGTAGTTAGCTGTGTCCTGGAAACTTCATTCGCTTTTCCAGAGGGATTAATTCAACTGGGTGGAACAAGTCACTTTACATGGGTAATGTTTGGCTGTTCTCAGTTCTGGAACTTGCTGCAAGTCAGAAATTCCTCACCTGGACTGGATGTTTTCTTCCTGAGTCATTGGCCAGGGGATGTGGTACTATAGTACTGATACTGCAGCCTTGCTGGGAAATTCTTTTGCATGCTAAAACTTGAATTCTGCTGGTTCACTTGGTTTTATATAGCAAGTCTGAACTGGTTTGAGTTTGTTCTGATGATTTACACAAAAAGATACTAGCCAGTATTTATTAATTCATTGTAAATATAATCTATAGATTTTCAGATTTTTTTGCAATATTACAAAATTCAGCGCTAGTAAGGTCCACATTTCTCTGGTAATAGGCTTGTTCAGTGGGCTAAAAATAGTAAATGTTAAGTGGAGGATAAATATTTTGTGCCTGAAGCATCCATTATGTATGTGCTTTTAGATTTTGGTATGCTTTATTTACTTATGGAGGCTCGTGGATATTCAGATAGCAAAAGTTTGAGACTAGAACTGCAAGAAAATACACTTTTCTGCCATTTGTACTGTCTGTCTTACTGTAGATGTCAAACCTTTTAATATTTTTGTAACTGTTATTTAGCAATGCAGTTGCTGGTGAGAGTGCACTGGACAGAATGGCATGTGGCCTTGGAGGAAAGCTTGTTTTACCTATGATTAAAGAACATATTATGCAGATGCTTCAGAATCGTAAGTAACTGCAAGTTTTTACAATCCTCGCCTTTTGAGGAACTTTAATGTCCCTCAGATGTTCCTGTTTATCTAAGCAATGTATTTTATATGCTTCTAATTTCAGCAGCAGAAGCTATAAATGCTATGAACTTGGAAACTTTTTAATTTTCATTAGACTGGGATTTGTTAAACTTACGTTCAGTGCATTAAAACTTTTTTCTGGTTCCTGAACAGATGTCAAAACCAAAACAACAGATTCTTAATCTCAGTCTGTAAATGTTCTTATTTTAGGGTATTCTCTCAACCAGTGTATAGTGCCCCACAATACCTTAAGTGTGCCTAAACTGCTACCTGTTGTTCTGTAGCTCAAAAGTTTTTGCTTCTTCAGAAGTGTTGCACTTTAGTGAGCTTCTTATCTACAGACTGTAAAGTCTGAATGTGTTTCTGCCCCCTACCCCTGGAATTTCATGCATCAAAATACACAAGTCTGCGATAGAGAGGCTCTGTTTGCTTATGCCAATTTTCATATTTGTTTCATGAGGTGGTTACATAATGTTCTTATCAATTCCTTTGCATGCTTTTTTTCCTCTTGCAAAGACCTGTAATGCTTACTGAGGCAGTCGTTCAAAATAAATGTGTTTATTGCATACGCTTTCAATTGACCTATGATTTGAGTCTTCAAAGTAGAAGATAATGCGAAGACGATAATTCTGGGTACTTTGTAATTTAATGTGAAACCCCGCCTGAAAAGGACTTATCCTGTATGATACAGACTATAGGACTATTCAAGGTATCGCCTGCAGAGTGCAGAAATTTATCAAATCTGTTCAGAATAGTTTTTCACTAAGGGAAGTTTTATTCTGTGAACAGATTAGTGTGACTCTTCTAATGTTAATGGGCTGTTCTGACATGGGGGAAAAAAGCTGCTGCGGTTAGCTCATTTAATAAAAATGCAATTTCCAGATGTTAGTACTGGAGATACAAGCATGTAAATAGTTTAAAAATCATTTTTGTATAGATTTGGCCTGGATTAGATACTCAGTTTTTTGTGCATCACTGAAAGTATGGATAAGGAAAAGCAAAAAGTACTTAACAAACATGGTGCATTAATTTCCCTTCTCTCACCTATTCTTCCCCCCATCACTTTTTTTTAATTAGTCTTTGAGGTGCTCTGTAGTTTGCAAAGTGAATAATAAATATTTTTTCAATCTTCTATAGCTGACTGGAAATACAGGCACGCTGGCTTGATGGCGCTCTCGGCCATTGGAGAAGGATGCCACCAACAGATGGAGGGAATTTTAAATGAGATAGTTAATTTTGTTTTGCTGTTCCTTCAGGATCCTGTGAGTCTAATGCTTAATTATTTCAAAAAATTTTCACTTTTGATCTTATGACTACTACTTAACCATTTGAGGGTTACTTTTTCAGCATCCAAGAGTGAGATACGCTGCTTGTAATGCTATCGGACAAATGGCAACTGACTTTGCACCTGGCTTTCAGAAGAAATTTCACGAGAAGGCAAGTAGTAGAACAGTACAGAAAAAGGTAAAATTTTGTCCTATTCAGGAACTCATTTTTTCTGAAAATAAACATTTCTGTTTTAGGTGATAGCAGCTCTTCTGCAAACCATGGAGGATCAAGGCAACCAGCGTGTTCAAGCCCATGCAGCTGCAGCACTCATAAACTTCACCGAAGACTGTCCCAAGTCACTGCTTATTCCATATTTGGATAATCTAGTGAAACATCTTCATTCCACTATGGTGATAAAATTACAAGAGGTATAATACACTGAGCAAACATAATCGGTCGCATATGTAGAATAGCTGAACTATGACATCTGATGTAAACCAGTAGGTAGATCTGCTGGTGTTATAAGCTGACAAGAATGGGATACCAAGAGCACGTTTTTAAATTTTTGCATGCTTTTTAAAACACATATTTTAATGAAATATAACACTTCATTCTTCTTCTCTTCAAGTTGATACAGAAAGGCACTAAGCTAGTTTTGGAGCAAGTTGTGACTTCAATTGCATCGGTTGCAGATACAGCAGAGGAGAAGTTTGTTCCCTACTATGACTTATTTATGACTTCTTTAAAACACATTGTTGAGAATGCTGTTCAGAAGGAGCTAAGACTTCTACGAGGAAAAACTATTGAATGCATCAGCCTAATTGGTCTTGCTGTTGGTAAAGAAAAGGTAAGATCTTATTGTACAATATTTTAAAACAGACACGTTTTTTGATGTTCACTTCAAATTGAAATGATTACTTGTTAAACATACGGTTATGTTGTTGCTAATTTCCGTGTTTGCATTCCTGTTTTATTCTGTGGTAACCGTCTTTCTGTTCAGACTCACAAGTTCAGAAGAGTCTTACAAGAATACATCAACTTAAGTTATTCTTGCTTTATTGGACAACGTTGAAAATGTGTTTTCTTTCTTTTTGTTTTAAGAGGCATACTGGAGCATCTTGTTTAAGTGGAGTCATAATAGTGGCTAAAGTCTATATAGTTAAAAGGAAGCTTAGCATAAGGATCTTTTTCTGTTTTTACAGGCAGATTCCTGGAAAAGCTGAATGTGCTTGTAATAGAACTGGTAGTCATTTCTCATGATGCTTGTGTTTGCCAGCATTTTTTTCTTGCTGATATACCGGTTAAAATGCGTATCTGTAAAAGTGCCAATAAGCAACTGTGAAGCACTGTATGAGAATCTAAGTGATAATTGTTAGCAAGTCATGGTTTACAGATTTTCATTTTATCGAGTGAAGAAGATAACGCTTCAAAGGGAAGTATGTATGCAGTAATAAAACAGTAACAGAAAAAATAATCCAGCCCTTTCATTTAATTTAGGACTACTAGTAAACAACTTACCCATTCAGGCAACTAAACTTTAAATAGGTTTTAAGCAGAACTAGCCTTCAATAGATTTTCTTTGGAGGACTACTAGAAATGTGGGAAATGAAGAGGTTATGTGTAACATCAGTAGCTTATGCCTTTGTCTTATTCATGTTTCACAGATGAGTCAAAATCATAAGGAAGATATCTGGGGAAGTTAAAATTATAACTTTTTGTGAGTAGCAGTACTCATGGGTTTTGATGGGTTTGTTTTTTTGTTTTAAAGTCCTTATTATGCTTTCGAATATAGTACAATAGTACAGTGAAGGTTAAGACTAGAATCACTTGGTGATGCCAAAAAAAAACACTTGTGTTTTTACTTGTCTTGTATCTTCATGTCAGTCTGTTTCAAGATTTAGCTTGTCTTGATAGTGTGTTGGACATAAGCACTCAAATTGTTTAAGATTCAGGCAAGTACCCTTTTAATTTGCCTTCAACACCGCTTTTTCCTAGTTTATGCAAGATGCGTCGGATGTAATGCAGCTGTTGCTTAAGACACAGACAGACTTCAGTGATCTAGAAGATGACGACCCACAGGTATGTTAAAATTGCCTCTATTAGAGTGTGTATCTTGTGTGATATTCCTTGAAGGGGGGAAAAAAAAAGTAGTTAGAGCTTCAGGCTGACTGGTCAGCACATCTCTTACAAAACTTAAGATTCACTGCCCTGAGAGGTCCTTAGAATCTTTCACAGAAGTGTGTATAGGAGGTCAGACTTGCAGGAACTGTATTTCATGAAGAGATTTCATGTGAGTAATTATTCCTTGTCTATTGGCTACTACTTTATTTGGCATTGTATGACTTAATTACTTGCTGTCACCTTCTTATGAATAGTTCCACAAGTTTCATTAGACAGCTGTCCAAATGAGCAAAGAACTACTGGAGTTGTGCAACTGCTAAAAAGAAATCCACTTAAACAACAGTATTACAGTCTTGTGCTCTGTTTGCTATTTTCAGGAATGAGGTTCAGCAGTATCATTTCAATTCAGGAAACTATTCATTTCAGAGAAATTCTTTTGATGACAGTCATGATTGCCTTACAAGTACATCTTATGCTGCCATATTTTAACATGTATAACATCTTTGATAAGAGATACTGTCAATGCGTTGTTATTAATACAGTCTTTGGGGATACTTCTTTTGAAGTATAATTTTTACATGGCTTGCATATTGAATTTGTTTTTTCTTAGTCTTCTCTTTGAAATACATTTTATACACTGCCAACATTCTCAAAAAAAAGTCCTGTGGTATAATGTTCTTTTATGATATCCCTTTAAATATGCATTAAAATAAAAAGTGGGACATTAAAATTCTGACTGTATTCTTTCTTACAGATCTCTTACATGATCTCAGCATGGGCCAGGATGTGTAAAATTCTTGGAAAGGAATTTCAGCAGTACCTTCCTGTTGTCATGGGACCTTTAATGAAGACAGCATCCATTAAACCTGAAGTAGCTCTCTTAGACAGTAAGTTTTAAGCTAATGCTCTACTTGAAAAACACTGAAAGAAATGTCATATCATTTAAAGATTTTTTATTTTTTTTTAATAACAGCACAAGATATGGAGAATATGAGTGATGATGATGGTTGGGAATTTGTAAACCTAGGAGATCAGCAGAGTTTTGGAATTAAAACTGCAGGCCTTGAAGAAAAAGCAACCGCATGCCAGATGCTGGTGAGTAATAGGGTGGTCATGGTGATCTGTGTATTCTTGGACAATCATATCTTGAAACCCAAATCTGTAACAAAAATATTCTCTATGGTATCAAATTAATTTTTTTTCTTTCGGTAATAATGTTGAGTTTGGATTTCAGGCATTAATTACCCTGTTTACTTGATTAAAGTTATTTTAGAGCTTAAGTTTTTAAGGTGAATAGCAAGTGTTAGCAAAACTTCTGCAGAACTGAAGATGTTAAAGAATTGTACTTTTTTTGCAAATACTGATGTTTCTGAATTGTTTTTATAAAAAAAGCATGCTTTAAGAGTGAGAAATTACATTGCTATCAGGGTTTCCTAAACAGCCACAGTTGAGGCAGTAAGTAGATTATTGCACGTTAAAAAATTCCGATCTTTTAACTATCTTACTATTTCGTAATTTAAAAATGCTAGTAATAGTATTTTCCATTAAAGGTGACACTTCAGTGTTTTATGTTTCAGGTTTGCTACGCAAAAGAGCTAAAGGAAGGGTTTGTGGAGTACACAGAACAAGTTGTAAAGCTGATGGTTCCCTTACTGAAGTTCTATTTCCACGATGATATCCTATTAATGAATTCTACAGTGAAAATTGAAACATTTTGGAAGAATCAGTTATGGTTACTATTTCCTAAATTAATTGAAAGTGTTAGCATTAGAATATTCTGCTTTATAGCAGATCTGGGGGAGGGAATGTTCGTTTACATATGCCTTTAGGAAACAAATCCTAGCTTTTCCCATAGTTTCTTTTAAGTAAGCTTATCTGTAACATTAAAAGCAAAGAGTACAGAAAGTGTTCTTTGTGTCAACAAACCGCAGTAGCAGTTTAATTTTTTTCTAATCTTAATATGTATATAATTAAGAAAAATGCATTAGTTTCTAAGTAGGAAACTAATGTCATTATAGTGAGTGGTGCTTGCATTCTAAGGCTTTATGTTGGTCTTGATCATTTTATTTCCTTAATAATAAAACGTGTTCGAGTGGCAGCAGCAGAGTCGATGCCCCTCCTTCTTGAATGTGCTAGAGTTCGCGGGCCAGAGTACCTCACACAGATGTGGCACTTCATGTGTGATGCGCTCATCAAAGCTATTGGGACAGAACCAGATTCAGATGTTCTCTCAGAAATAATGCATTCTTTTGCAAAGGTAACTTTCTTTTTCTTCCAAATTATGTGGCAATACTGTTGATAACTTTTTAAGGTCAGAAAGTATGTGTTTCTGCCTGGTAAAAATGCAAGGCTACATCTACATTTTTGCTCTGATTTTTTCTAGCTCTACATTGGTATTTTATATGTTTGGGCAGGGAAGAAAGAGATGGGATAAATAAGTATTAACCTAAAATAAATACCAGGCTTGTTTATTTTAATCACAAACCGCTTGAACGATGTGGGTGAACTGTGCAGTGATACTGTGCCTATTTGATTAATTTGAGAATTGATCGCAGCATGAAAGCTCTATTAATGTTATTTCTGCTAATGATCACATAGTGTGCATTAATTCTCTGCATGTTTTAGATTTCATTGAGACTGCTCAGGTACCTTAAATCTGAAAAACTGATCATTTTATTTCACTAGTGCATTGAGGTAATGGGAGATGGATGCCTTAACAACGAACACTTTGAAGAACTGGGAGGAATATTAAAAGGAAAACTAGAAGAGCACTTTAAAAATCAAGAATTAAGACAGGGTAGGTCGGCATAAATTTCTGTTAACATAGTCATAGTAGCTGTTCTTCAAAGCAGAATTTCTAATCATTTCTGAACACAAAAATGCTTAGCTAGGATTTCTTTAACTTGCGTATTTATACAAGGCAGTTGGACTTTGAAACAACAAAATCGACTGAATTACGTTTGTAAGCTTTGGGAGGATGAAGATAGCATAATACAGAAATGCTGTAGTAGATTAATCAAAACTTGATGGACAGATTACCTGAAGACGGCACTTGTGCCTGTGGTGTTTTCACTTCTGTGTCTTTTCATCTGAAGACTTTGCAGTTTTAAAGTAACAGTGGTGTCTTATTTCTATATACTTTTTTGTCCTTGTGAACATGTTTCATGTTTTTACATGTTATTGGTCTGAGGTGTGTCATTGTATTTTTCTGTGAAAGCTTTTTGAAGTTTCATAAAGACAGAAAATTCCTGTTGCATCTTCAGATAGTGTTTCCTGTTTTCTGAATTTATTTCTGAATCTGGTTTTCCTTTCGTGGGCTTCTTAAGCATATGTAGCAATCTAATTGTTAAACATATCCTTTCTTTTTAATGTAGTGAAGAGACAAGATGAAGACTATGATGAACAAGTTGAGGAGTCATTACAAGATGAAGTAAGTTGCTTTGTTTTTCACTTCATAAAGTACCAGCATGAAAATGCATTACACAGATACGACATGCAACTCAGTTAAAGTATAGTGCCTCCTCTCAGAATTATTTCTTTATGGGAGAATGCACTGTTTTCATATTCCTTCAAGAAATGGGTCATGCTGTGCGTGTGAGTTGGAAAACACCAAAGGTTTCCTTGTTCAGTATACTGAAAGAAAAATTTCAGGATCTAGCTTTTTACTTCCTTCATCCTCTCAAGCAATTCTTCTCAGATAACTTTTTCTTAAGTAGTCTGCTGTCAGATGCTTTTGTGATAATCCAAGGTCCACCCTTGCTGACTTACTTTCTTTTGTGCTTTATTACCGAGGTGGCTCTTAATCTTTGAGCAAACCTCTGATACCTAGACCTCTGACACATGAGATCAGGAGCCTGTCTGAAAAAAAGGACAGCCTTAAAATAGTATCACAGGAGGACAACAGAATGAACAGCTGGCATATTGTTTGCTTATGAGAGAATACCAAAATAATTACTTATCCGCTAAGATACTGAGCTAACTTTAGTTTGAAGTAGAGGTGACTCTAGAAATACAATAGTTCTGTTAAATCATCATTAGTATGGAGATGTTAATAAAGAATAAGTCACTGCTGTGTATAATGAGACAGAGGATACTCAGTAAAATTAAGAAATAAGAATTCTTGCCATATGATGCATAATTAGATTGTGAAGCTTGACTACCTGAATTTTCACTGTTTGCAGACTCCAGAATATATCCTAACAAATCAGGTACCTGTATGCAAATACATTCTTAAATAATGCATTTCTTGTGCCCTTTTCATTTGGGATCTTTAGGCTTGCATTTAAAAGGATAGAATTCTGACAACTGCATAGTGCTTGGGATCAAAAACAACAAAAAGCCCACAGTTCAAGTCTTGAATCAAAAGCCTTTCCTGATTTTTCTCCCTTTCTTATTTGTAGCGTTTAGTCTTTCTTCTTAACTGTCACTCTATAGTGATAAGGAGAGAAAATGCTAGCAAATAAAACCATTTCAGAGAAGCTGTATCCGTACTCTGCAACAAAGTTGCAAGGCATTTTAAAAAAATGCTTTAATTCGTATTTGATCTTGTTTTTTAAAGGCTGCAAGGAGGACTTATCTCTGTGTTGCTTTGTGAAAGTAGGCGTAGGACCAGAATGTCACTTGCCATATGGACAGAATTAACACATAGTAATGAGCAACATTTGGATATACATCTTCAGTCCCAGAATATGTGTATGTAAGCACTTACCTCAAGGCAGCAGAAATATTAAGGGGTACATAAAGGCAATGACAAGTCAAGAAAGATACTGAAACGGTAATGTCAAATATCCAGATACGGCCCTGGCTTAGGCAGTAGCTATTTTTTATTTGATGTGGGGTAGGAGGAGACATACATTATGCAAACATAACTCTATCCCGATGCATCTGTTGTTGGCTATTAGTAAAAAAATATGTATATATATTAAGTCCATACCAGGCCAGATGGACCTTGTGATGTGCTGAGCTGCAGCAGTTCTTTCTCTCTATTTCCATTTGCGCATGTGTTCCAGAGTTACTGCTTAAATTATGCCTTGGCAATGCAGAAGTTGGCTAAACAGTGAGGGTTTAAATATTATGTTGTGGCAGGCTGCCTGTTGCATGAGAAGCGGTTATGAGTTTCTCACTAGGGACCAGAAACTACCTGTGTTCTGTTTTCCCTGCCTGTGAAAGGATAAACTGATTAAGGGAACCATGCAGAGTACAAGAGAACAAAGTCAAATGGCTTTCCCAGCACAAGCATGTCTAGGGTTGCAGTCCTCACTTGCAAATATGACAGGAGTTGATAGCTGAATCTGTGCAACGCATGTTTACTCCACCAGGTTGATTCATTAATTAGGCAAGGTGAAAAATGAAGTTAAAGGATAAAAGCAGAAGGTTAATACTCATCATATTTTGGCCACGTTCTAGCACAAAGGCAGTTATCTCTTTGCTTTTCAGTAAAAGCTTTTACAGTATATGTAAGCTCCAGAAGAGGAGCCTTCTGAAGAGAAAGCCTTCTGCTTTCTGTAAAGGGAATCTGAAGCATTTGTCTTAAAACTTTTCCGTCCCTGAGAGAAGCCTACAAGTCTTAGGTGATAGGATGCTCTTAAGTTAAATAGCAGTGGACTTTAACCTTAAAGCAAGAGTTCAAAATATTGGACTTAAAAAGACTTTTTACAAAACCAAATCATAAAACAGCTTTCTTCTATTAGTTTAGAGACCTTAGGGTTTCATGTGATTTTCTGATATTTTAAAGATCATTAGTCTCAATGTGAGTTGTATCCTTTTCCTATCAGGATGACAGTGACGTTTATATTTTGACTAAAGTATCCGACATTTTGCACTCAATATTCAGCAGTTATAAAGAGAAGGTGCTGCCATGGTTTGAAAGGCTACTTCCACTAATTGTCAACTTAATTGTAAGTACCTAATTTTCTTTTTACTGTCTTTTTGTTCTTGTTTGTTTCTCTCCTGAATGTGCAGTAGGTATTCCATGCTGGCATCTCAGAGAACTCGGTAGATAGAACGTAGCAGTTGTTTTACAAAATAGAGGCATTTCAAGGTTTAGTCCAGGTCTAATATGAAGTTACACCATGCTTTTTTTAAAAAATGCCCTGCTATGATAATTACAATTACAGTGTTGCAAGATCTAGGATCTTTGACACAACTATTTTTAGAAATTTAATTTTCCTGGGAGTGTCTGATACTCTCTAAAAGGGATTTTAAGGGAGCCAAAAAAAAGTGTAGAAGACTATTGGGAAAAATTTAAAATGGAATAAGTATTGGAACATGAAATACAGGTAAAGGTTTTATCCAAAACCATGATTCTTTTAATTAGCTCAGATATTTACCTGGATTTTATGATGTTTACAATACTGCTGCAGCTACCACTATAGAAGTTGATGTTAGTAGAATTAATTTTAATCCAGGACAAATTTAACAAAAATGCTAGACCACTGTTGCTATAACACTGATTGTTTTATTGATATAATCACTGACTGTACAGAACTACCTGCTTTAAGGTGGCTTCAATATTACCTCTTTTTGCTGCAGTGTCCACAGAGGCCATGGCCAGATAGGCAGTGGGGGCTGTGCATTTTTGATGACATCGTGGAGCACTGCAGCCCCTCTTCATTCAAGTATGCTGAATACTTCCTGAGGCCAATGCTACAGTCAATATGTGATAACAGCCCGGAGGTTAGGCAAGCAGCTGCCTACGGTGTTGGAGTTATGGCACAATTCGGTGGGGACAGCTATCGTCCTTTTTGCACAGGTATGTGTGTTCACTTGATAAAACGATTGGAATGTGTGGTCCTGGGCACAACACTCTCCCCAGAACCCTACACATACTACCACCACCCCAAAATAAAGTACTGCTCACCTTTGGTTAATGAGGTCTTTGCTCTTTGATAATGAAAAAAACCTGCCAGTATGAGCTCTTTAGTAGACTGATTATTGAAGTACCTGAATTCTGCTGCCTGATGATGCAATTAGTAGCATTTCTGTTTTCTGCTTAGCACATTTGATTTACGTAGATTTTAAAGTCTGATGTGCAGGTGCTCATTTCTTAAGAAATACCTTTCTTGTACATCTTTTTAATTATCCGCAGAAATGCTTCCTAAAAGATTTTTTTTTGAAAACTCTTCCATAAACTGTCTTGTCCCAGTACTAGAGGAGTACAAACTGAGGTCAGGAGTGTTCTGATTTTGGAGTTTTGTAAAAACTCCAAAACTCCACAGTAACTTCAAAAATTAAGTTCAGTAAGGGTAGTATACCAAAGTGTCATAGTGCATTACTTAACTGCAAAGCTTACTGATCAAAATCAAGTAGTGTGAGATCTCACTCTTCCGTAATTGGAGTTATTTTGAAGCGTGCCTTCTGCACAATTCCACAACCTGTTTTCTGTGCTGGTATATTTTACAGGTTTAGGATTGTATTTTTAGCAGAACACAGGGACAGTTCTTCCTGCTTTTAGGGTGCTTCTGAAGGCTGCATGGACAGAAGTAAATAAAAATGTGACATGAATGCTCATTAGAAGTATGTATGTGGTTGCCCACATGACTATTTTAAACAAAATAATTGTTATTAACCTTGCAAGAAAATGGGGATTTTTCTGTGAAGTTTGATTTTTGTGATCTAAACCATGCCAGGTGGATTCACCAGATGAGATTAGTTTTATGAGCTTTTCCTTGTGCACCTTTTCTGGGAGTGATGGGGGCACAGGGGCGTGATATGCGTATGTCCATTATATATATTTGTGTGTGTATGCACATGCAGCAGGTGTACAGCAGGCAGGCACTTTGGACATGCACTGCAGTGCAAATTAAAGTGAATGTCACTTCTGGTGCTTTTCATCATCTATGCTTATAAAAGCTGTTAGATAACATGTTTAATCTATTTTTTACTATAAAGTACAATGTTTTATAGGTTGTGTAAGTACAACTGAGAGACAAAAAGTGTTTTTTTGTTCTTGTAAAGCAAAACCAAACTTTGGCAGTGGCTGTTGCTTTGAAGAACCTAAAAGCAGTGGGATGTTGGCATGACTGGAGTAACAGGGCAGTAGTGGAGCATTGGGATGACTGGATTTTGGTGCTTGGGTGATGAGGAAAACACCACAACCTAGTTCATAGACCTTCTGTAATCTGTGCAGTTATCTCATGTAGAATTTGTGATGTTTGTCAAATATAACTTGATTGTGCATTAAACTTCATTCTTTTGTCGTTTAACAATCAGAAGCGCTTCCTTTGCTGGTGAGAGTCATTCAGTCACCAGATGCCAAAACCAAAGAGAATGTCAACGCAACAGAGAACTGCATTTCAGCTGTAGGAAAGATAATGAAATTCAAGCCAGACTGTGTAAATGTTGAAGAAGTTCTGCCACACTGGTTATCGTGGCTTCCGCTTCATGAAGATAAAGAAGAAGCTGTTCATACTTTCAATTATCTGTGTGACTTAATTGAGAGGTAAGGTGAAGTCTTGATGTTAAGCACAAAACAACCTGCTTGCAGGTTGTTTGTATTCATTTTCTAAAACTGAGAAGCTGTCAGATTAACCTATGAACACTTTAGAGAAGATAATTTACAGAGTCGTAACTGAGCCTTCCAGTGTGTTATTACTGTTCTATAAACAGTCACTGTTCTCATCCTAACATGTCTTCAAAAAAATCCTGGCAGCTTTATATGTACATGATGGGAGCGTATCAGCCGGCAACTTCTGAAGAAATTTTCAGGCAAACTTTTGATACTCTGCTTATATCTCAGCGCTGCCCAGGTGTTTTTACGTAGGAACAGCATGCATGCACTTGCAGTCTTGTTTTCATAATCTTTTAAAATAGCTTTGCACCTTTTTGATGTTGAATATTGACAAAACAAAGCGTGAACTAGAGAAATAATAGATAATTTTATGACAATGTCTCCCTGAAGTCTGTAGTAATTTCAGTTACTGCTGAAAGCATCTTGTCCCAGAGCTTGTTCTTTAAATTTGTGCTTCCTCCTGTAGGTCAGGAATGGGGGGCAGGGATTTCTGATGCAGGTGGAAGTTGCACTTGGTAATTGTGTACAGGAATTTCGGCTTCTGAATCATTGTATAGTAGTCGTGTTCTAGCTACTGGCTGATGCTATGTGTTACATCTTAGTGCATGTGGAAAGCAAGTCACTAAATCGGAAAGACTGTAGGAAGGCTATATTAATATTGTTTATCTGCCTAAAAAAGGGGTGGTGGTAACTGAAGGCTCTATAGTGATAATGGCACAGATGTATTGAGAAACCATAATATGTGTGTGTGCACATGTCAGTACAGAAATTGAGAGTTATAGTACTAGCACACTTCTCTTGTCCCCAGCTCTGTGCAGATGACGCAGCCTTGTTACGTACTTCTGCATTCACAGCCCCTGTGTTCTAGCAGTGGTAGGTGGCAGGGCTGGAAATGGAACATGTTTTCCACCCAGATCCCTGGTTGCCAGCACTCCTCTACCCCAGCACTTGGCTGGGAAAGAGGGTGCAGAACTGTTTACTTGTGCTGTCAGTGAGAGTGCTGGCAGAGAGCTGAAGTCACTGGTGCTCTCTGACACCAGTAATATAACCTCTTCCCACTTCCAGCACTGAGAGGGAAAGAAAGAAGCCCTTTTAGGAAGGGTATTTCTGTCACATTACTTACAGTTCCATCTGCATGGAACTGTTGAGTTCCAAAAAGTACAGAACTTTTCTGATAATGTAGGCTGATTAAAGAATCAGCTGGTTAAATATTAACAGGAGAGGGAACATTCTGTCTGCAGGCAGAAAAGCTATGCATACTTAGTAAGCTGAATGAAACTTAAATGTAAACAAGCAGCTTAAGAATAAGCTATTTCAAAATCACTCAACCTACATTTGAAATGTTTACCTAACTTTTTTAGTTAAGCACTGATTTATTTGTAATATGTATTTTGATCAAAACAGCAACAACCCGGTTGTCCTTGGTCCCAACAACTCTAACCTTCCCAGAATATTCAGTATAATTGCGGATGGTGAAATTCATGAAGCTATTAAACACGAAGATCCATGTACCAAGCGGTTGGCTAATGTTGTTCGCCAAGTGCAGGTAAACACTTGTTTTCTTAGCTGTGAAGCAAACATTTAGGATCTATTTTTGGATGTAAGCAAACCACTAAACCAGTTTTGAGAGCCTTGTCTCCTTAGAGAACGATGCCTCAACCAGTGGTCATGGAGATCCTTGGACATTCCTAGAACTGTTACTGATAAAACTCGGTAACATTTGCACTTGGAAAAGGAATAAAGCCTGTCTTTTAATCTGAATTTCTCAGGTCCCTGTTAATTTGGAAAAAAAAAAAGTTGTAAGATACATGCAGCTAGATGGTCAACATGCTAACCTGTACTAGTTTGTGTTTTTTTAATTATTTCCTTCTGTGAGCCAGAAATTGAAGTCTGGAGAATAATCTGCCGATCTGTGTATCAGTGAACTCCTCTGCAGAATTTGGTCCACCCTATGGTTCCTGTAAGGGTCCCCAGCATCCTGTGGTGACTTACTAATAGAGTAGAGGCTTAGTATCTTTGATAGAGAATGAGTGCAAACTACAAGTAATTTTACTGCTGCCCTCTTTAATCCAGTGTAACTGTAGGCTTCTGTTCCTTGCTTCCCTACTTTCAGGGAACCACCTCAAAGTTCACTTCACTTGGGCAGTATTGAGTACTTGCGGTGCTGGGTGATGAGGGTGTCATCGTTCTCAGTATTCACACTGCACCTCTCTGCAGTGTCGTAGGTGGTAGTGTGAATTGGACAGATCTGATCCAGGGCCAGGTGCTATTAGATAGGCTTACTTGAGAGTTGCAGCACCTAATGATAGAAAGTAGTGTGCCTGACAAGCACATGGCTTATGAAATGTGTGTGGGATTTGGAGCAGCGGCTATTCAATCGTCCATTGTACCTGGCATGCTTTGGCATGAACTCGGGTTCAGGAGTTCTAGAAATGGATTCACTTGGATGAGTACTTCCCAAAATCCTGTATCAGCCTGTGAGATAACAGTATGTTTTGGTACAAAATGACCTGTTTTATTGAAACTGAGCTGAGGGCATGAAAACAGAAGGAAATCAACCAAAAATTTCAAGTGAAACTGATCCAGATGGTTGCAGTAGATTTTCATTTCCAGATACAAATCCTTTGCTGATAGTATTTAAAGTCAGGGTATAGAACTTAGGCTATGCCAATACATTTGCCAAGTTTAACTTAAATACTCAAAAGCAGCTAATTTTTCCACATTACAGTGGTATGTATGTGTATAGATTAATTGTGTATTGTCTTTTGTGTTGCTTTTTTAAATGTTGTTTTGGCCACGATTGACAGGAATGTGTGGGATGGAAATGAGTTCTGATTCAGTCAATTCATTTACCTTCAGCCTGGGGTGGGGGAGAATCTTAAAGGTCATGGTATGGGTGGTTTTGTTTCAGAATTGTAGCTTACTGTTACCTATCTTGTACCTCTCCACACATAATAATTTGATTTCAGCAGAGCACTGTAAATGTTTGTACCATGGTAGGAATTCTGAAGGCTGTGTAGTCACTAACAGTCTCTTAGAATCTGTGAAGCAGCAGCAGGCAGGCAGACTTTCTTCTGAAGTCATCTGAGTAAGCTGTTCCATTGCCAGCACCTGACATGAGTAACATTACAGTCATAGTTGGAATTAAATGTGATTTTTTTTTTCTTCCTCGTGCCTAGGTGTTCTCATGCCAGAAATATTTCAGTGTAGTATCAACTTAAATTTCAGAAATGCTGGAAGAGCACACTTAATTCTGCAGTGTTCCACTGTACGCTGAGAGTATAAAATGGCTAATCTTATTTAAAACAAACTAAACCTAAAAAATTAAAAAAAATCTTGAGGACTTTATCTTCACAGAATTAAAAAGAATTAGAATCCATTTTAATTTTTTTAAATGTGAGAACAGGGCACTTATAATAGCTGAAAATATATCAAACTTAAAACAATCTTTTAAAATGTACTTAAAGATCACTGCTGTTACAAAGGAGTGTTACAAAGGAGTACTTTTGATCTAAAGCCAATCACATGCATTATGTTCTTTCCTGTCATTGTCAATCTAAGCCAAGGTGCAAGTTATTTCAGCTTCTTTTGATAACCCAAAAAGTACCTTTTTCCAAACCTTTTTTAATTCTCAGGATTTTCTGGTACCATTAGCACCAGCCCCTGCTGCTGGTGACTTTAAAAGCTAGCCTCTCAGCAGAGGGCTCTGGTAGCACACATGAGGTATTCTGAGGCAAAGGAGAGTGTGGGTTTACATTTACCTGGATAAATGGTGTATACATTCTCTGTGGGAGGCAATTTGCTGTTCTTCTCACTAAACAGTAATCCAGTGCGTCTGCAGCAGGGTTTTACACATACACAGTCATGCTATAATCACAGTGCTCAGTTCCTCTGAAAGCGTTATTGCTGCACCAGTACCTGGAAGATAATCTCGTATTTAAGAACAATTCAGTTTTGCCTGAACATTGATCTTTCAACTTGAGTGCGACCCAGAGCAAATGGTTAGAATGAAGAGTCAATTTGTAATTTGACCCAGGGAGTTGCGGGGTGTTCCCAGGAGTTTCAAATCAATTACTCTCGGTGCTACTTAACCACAGCTTGCATCTATTGAGCATTTCACAGCATCTCTAATTGAACCTATGCAGAACTGTGTATAAACAGTGTATGAACTGTCCTTTGTAATACATATATATTACAGGGATAAGCCCAGTGAATGTTGAGCTTTCTACATGTATAAGCACAACTCCTCTTACAACTTCTTTCTTCTTTCCCTAGACATCTGGAGGACTGTGGACGGAATGCATATCACAGCTCAATGCAGATCAACAGGCAGCCATACAGGAGCTCCTGAACTCTGCTTGAAGGGCCTTAATTATCATCTGCAAGAAAACTAACTCCAAATAAATGTTTACCCTATTGTTTAGGTTTCTTTTGTTTCTTTTTTGAGTAAAACAGAACTGTAGTGCGTGTAGGCCATACTTCTGCAACCTACAGGCAGTGGCAGCAGGAAGAAGCATTCTTTCAGAACGGTGTTTAAATCGGTTTCTATCCCACAACACTGAAGAAGTTTCCTGTAAACCCTACAATAGCACTGAAGAGTATTTTTCTAACGGTATTAGCCATCCATATGATGGTGAAAGGGAAACAAGTTGAATTTTCTCATTAGACATAATGAATTAAGAAACAGCTTTAAGACCTTGTATTCAGCAGTAGATGTACGTTATAACAGATAAACATTTCTCTACATCTAGTGTTAATTGTATTAATTGGAGTGTGAGTCTTTGTAGGGTAGAAAGTGCCCTTCTGCCCAACAAGTTAGTAGATCAAAAGATGAAAAACCGAAGACAGAAACATGGAGCATGAAGACCTCATTGATCGCACTTTCAGATTCCCAAAAACAACTTGTACAGTGACTCAATGAGGAAAGCTGTTCAGCTTCCAGCCCTTGAATGTGAAGTCTCTTTGGCATGTCTGACAGTATCTCATTCACTCCTCAATAAATGACATTGAAACACAAGAAGCTTGTGTAGAAGTCCAGTGATGTGTGGTTCTTTTAATTTCCTCTTGTGAAAAGATGCAAGTGACCAACTATACAAGTCATGATTTTATATTTGAAACTTTGTATATTGTTGCCTATTACAGATTTTATGCATTTTTTGTTTCTTGACTTTTTAACAAATTTTTTCACCCACGTGTGTAGAATGGAAACTTAACTGCATTCCTTTGATGACAGTAAATTTACATATCTTGACTTAAAAATGTTTATCATGTTCAGATGCAACTGCATTTCATAACTTATAACATGTAGCGTCGTTCCAGCTGCAAATGTGCAGCCCAGTGATACCACAGTAGTATGTATTTTATTTAAAGCAATCAGATATAATTGGTAGCCTGACCTGAAAGAATCAAAAACTGTTTCAGGTTTTTTTTAGTACTCCAAGAGCAATACACCATTTACCAGCTAACATGAAGCTAAAATAAACATAGAGTATCTGATTTCTAACAAAAGTCAGTGTGAAGTTTTTGTGCTTACATTACTTTAAGATGTTAGTGTATGTGTTGATCTTTATAAGCGCCAGTTCTTTACTGGAGCGTTTTTCAAGTCAGTCTCAACAGTCCCTTACAATACCTACATCTTTTAAAAGAAAAAAAGTACAGGTTTTCTTCCTTTATAACAAGAGAATGCAGACAACTACATGTAATGAATTCATAAGAGCTTAGTTTTGCCTCTGAAAGTGGAGTAAAATGACACAGAACGAGGAGTATCAAAACCCATCTTAGATCGCTATCCAAACATTTCTGTGACTTAAAACTGCCTTAGCCATATGGGCTGACACTGTAGCTTGTTTAGAGGTAGCTGAAATAACACAACACAGTGCCTACTGCTCCAGTTCCCACTTGGTTAAATATTTTTAATCTTGTATTTGTAAAGTTCAAGCATTCATACATCTGGGAAATGAATTCAAAAAGGTTAGGTACTGTGAGAGAACTACTAAGTCAGATCACTTTTCTCAAGTGCTGATACTACAAAAATTAGCCTATTTCATACCCTTGATTTTTCCTGTTTCAAAGTATTCTGTTTGTATTTCCCCTAAAACATCTATTAGTTTTTTCCTGCAGCTTTCTTGTGCTGTTTCCTCAAATCTTCAGGCTTAGAATTTCTTATTTCCTTTCTTTGGACTAACAGTAGGTGGAGAAATTGTAGTGCATGTGCTTTTATCCCTGAAACACCATTGTCTTTTTCTGTGGAAACGTTTGAGTTGCTCTCCTGATGAGCAATTCTAATCTTCCTTGCAGTCCAGGTAAAGGGGAACAGATAGAACCAGGAGCTGGGGTTGCTCTGTGTGGCAGGACAGCGTAGAGCAGCTTTGTGCAGATGCTTCTTCTGTGGTAATAATTTATTCGAAGAGAAGAGCACCGCATCAGTTCCTTGGAGTGCACAGAGGTCTCATCTTGCCTGTCCCCAGTGACCTTGTTAGGGGTAATCCAAATCTTCTGTAGCATTTTCTTAACTCATTGAGCCTTAAAAGCTCTGAATTCACTTTTCACCAATTTAAAATCTCTGGATCTCAAGCTAGTTTCTCAAGTCCCTTGCTTGATGCTTAGAGGAATACAGAACGTACAGGAATACAAAACTTTCTAAGCTACCAGCTGTTCTTTATCTTCCACTAGCAGCGAAGTGCTGTTGCCCAAACAATATGTAGTACAACAGAAGCTCTGCCTACAAGCATCAAAAAAAAAAGTCATTCTTAGGAAGGGCGCAAAGGAATCTGGCTGTGGTTATTGATAGGGGAAGGGGCATAATTTTATGTCACCCATCTTTCTTATGTAGAACTCCAGATCGTGCTTCATTAAAATACTCAGCCACCGCATTTGCCAAGAGAAAGCACGATGAGTACTGTGCAGCAGCAGCGGTCTGCTTTGGCAGAACAAAGAGGTGCCGAACCCACCCAGGCGCCCAAGCAGAAGCGTTCCTTCTTTTAAGCAGCAGATCATCTGGAAGCTTAGGTGAGTCCCTGTCTAAGCTCTCATCTGTTTTCATTGTTCTGAAGGTGAAACTACTTTTGTTTGCAGCTCTAGCTTGTTCACAAAAGCTATTATTAATGCAGGCAAATGTCCAGTCTCCTTTGCCTGGCTCTGTCTGACTTGTAGAATTGGTGTTTTTGACACGGTTTGTGTGCTGCTGGGGCATGCCTTGTTACCTTTTCTGCGAAAAGAAAATGTCAGAGCGATCCTGAGAACATGGGCTGGTATTCCACACGGAGCAGTTACGCCAAATGTCTGTTGTTTCCTACAAATCTCATAGCCTCATGTATGGAGTACAGGTGTGAGAGTAAGACGTTGCACAGCGGGAATTTTTTTGGTGAAATAAAGAATTAAGGAAGGTGAATTTCCTAATGAGTCTGTGTATGCATGTATGTACGGGGTACGCGTCTGCACTTGCTCTTGACCTAGAGCTTTATTTTTGCCTTAGTGGTATCCACTGGGCTTCACACACTCACCAAGTCTTCCAAATCCAGTGAGAGTGGTATAAGTAATAATAAAGGCAAGTGTTTGCCACCCAATATTTTTTTCAAGTGTGAAATATTTTCCTGTGCATCTGTGGGAAGCAACCTTAGCTTTTGCTGTTTTAATTATTCACTCTTAATTTTATTTATTTGTCAGCTTAGCAATTGTGCTTAGTTACACAGCGCATGATCTCTTCAATGCTAAGAAATGCATTTGTTGATTTCAAGGAAGAAGCAGACAGGGTCTATGCTTCTGCCTGGTAGAGATCCTGTTTTTTTGTCACAAAGACGTTGGCATTGCTTCAAGGAAGAACATCTCTCAGGATAGTTTATAATCCGTTGAGACTTCAAGGGTCTGGCATAAATATTGGGTAACAGTCGTGGGATTGATCTCACCGGATATTAGATATTAGGTATCTGTGACAAAATTTACACGCAAGTACTTGTCTGCAGCTCTCCATGGTGGAGGAAAACAGATGTCTCGAGATCACGCTCTATTTCATCGTAAGGAAAGGTTTGGCACCAAAGGAGATGACTGTCTGAGGGCTACTGAGTTGCTGCTGATAGACGAGAAGTTGTGAGCATCTCCAGTGGTCCTCGGATTGTGTTTACAATTAGCAGTGCGACGGGTCGCTGAATAGCCTCAGTGGCTGGATTTTCTGGAATATTTTTTCCCTACTAGTATCAATCAATCAAAAAAAAAAAAATGCCTCCCTAAAAGTCAGACAGTCCCCCTCCCGCTTTTCCCAAACCATTGGAGTGTTTCACGTTGACAGGTAAATTATCTGCTAATTCATCCCCATTTAATGTGTGCTTTAGTGGACACTCTTGTTTCCAGAAGGTGTGAGGTACCCCCCTTGGCATCTCCATTTGTCACCAGGTTAGTTAGATTTTGGCTTATGTTAGCCTCTGGATCCCAGTAGCAGTACTATACCGCGTTCGTGCCTCTCTGCCACTTCTGAATTCATGCTCTCACAAGAAAGAGGAAAATTCAGGATACCCCTGGAAGCCGTAAGCTCTTAGATCAGGAAGAGGTTTCCACAGGACCTTCTGATGCAGAAGAGATGTGAGGAATGGTGGGACCTGTTCAGGACGCGTGGAAGCTGTACGTTTCATGCCTTTACATCCAAAATGCTGAGCATTTTGGTTGTAAAATGCAGCATGGTTACCCCAGTAAACCAGCTGGGGTTTGTTGCTCGAGTTTTAGGACGTGTTTTCTGTATCAGAGTGCTGGCTTTTCGAAGGCAGCACCTCGTGCCTTTACAGCCCCCGAGGCCCAGCTGTTTGGTCTTTGTGTTCACACATACCGCTTGCAAAGTTGTCTCTGGTCTATTACTTGATAGAGAAGAAACCAAGTACGCTCTCAGCCACGCAGGAGCAGCAGCCTGGCGTGACGATCTCAGCATGCTGTGAGGTTGGATTTCACGTGAAATCCACTCAGCCCTTTGGTCTGCAGACAAAAAATGATGACTTCTGCTCTGAGGAGACTGTCCACTGCCTCTGTGCGACCTGTTCCTGTCATCGTGGCTCGGACCTGCAGCGTAACCTTCTCCACACGTTTACAAGAATGGAAGGTAAGACCTAGTACGTTCATGCCAGTTTTTGTTTCTGTGGTTTTGCTTTCTCACACAGGGTTGCCCATGACCTTTCTTCAGGTCCAGGGAATTTCTGTAGCTGCTAAACCATGAAACCAATGGGTTGAGTTTGTACCACTCCTGTTTTAAGAATAATTTAAACTAACTCTAGATGCACACAAGTATTTGTAGCGGGGGTTCACTTATTTGGCATTAGATAATGAAAATTTAACAGCAGTAAATGCCTTAAGGGTTTTTGGTTTGGGTTTGGGATTTTTTTTATTTGTTTTATTTATTTATTTGTGGTTGGTTTGGTTTGGGGATTTTTTTTTTTTTGTTCGTTTTTGGAGGATGCAGTGCCTCCTTCTACCAAAAGGAGGTTCAAAGCTCTTCTGAGGCAGCAAAAGAGCAAAGCTGGTTGCTGAAATGGTATTTGGGATTGTTACAATAAACATTTTCTGAGTCTTCCAGAAAAGCGTGATGGATATTTGCTGGCAGGCAGTCCCTGTGGGTAAATACTGAGGTATTCCTGAGCTAGCAGTGACTGCGGGGAGTTGTGCGTTTGCCTCATCGGTGTGACACTGAAGGTCCTTGCTTGTCTCCCATTTTGTCCACACCATTACCAATGAGCGTGGGGAGAGAGGAGGGGGAAGTTTCTTCAGCTTCATATTTCTGCCCTGAAAGTGTGACCGCTTATCTTCTAAGTAGCAACAGAAATTCTTGGCCTGCTTGTTTAATGTATCTGGTGTTGTTTCTTTTGTGCGTGTAATAGATGCTGGTAGCAAATCCGTGTTCTTTAATAACTGCACGGTCCTATACTGAGGTGATAGGATTGGTGTAAATTAACTAACAGGTTTATTATTCAGTTCAAATACAATATTTAAAACCTAATACTAATTTTCCAGAAAAAAAAAAAAGCTTTGAATAAAACTCATGTTTTGCGTTCAGACCCGTGATCACAGCATTGTGTCGTGAGCTGGGGAAGCTAACCTTGCCAGAATTACTTTGAGTAAAATTGTGCAACGTCACCATTTTTTGATATCTACTGAGAATAAAGTGCCAAGAAGTGTGTGGGCACAGTGGCTGTATTTCACCAGTTCTGTGCTCCAGCTAAAGTTTCTTCTGGCCAGTAGATGGAGATGATACAACTGAATACTGGAGAGCCACGCGCCGGTACGAGGGAAGTGTGCTAATTCATAGCCCCTGGTTTTGGGGAGGGTGTCTCCAGCCAGGGCCACCTTACAGGCAGGTGTTAAACAAACTGCAACTTGTGCTTCCTGGCCATGGGCGCACGGGGCAGGTAGCGCGTCTGAAGAGCTGCCCGTTGCAACCACAGAGACAGAAAATGGGAGAAAGGGGGAGAGTTAAATCAGGACAGATTGAACCACATCTTCCCCATATCCCCATCCACAGGGCACGGAGGAAATGAGTTTCAGCCGAAGTCGCCTGCCAGGCTCTGGGAGCAAGTGAGGAGGAACTGCGGCTGTCTGGGTGAGCTCCTGGGGCTCCGTACTAACATCAAAAAGTGTGGGTTCCTGTCCGCAGAACGAGCAAAAGCTTACTGATGTTGCTGGGGGCGGCACAGCGTAATAAGAAAATGCATCTCAAGTGGAAAGTTAAAAAGGGGTAACTGGAAAGGAAATAGGTATGAAATCCAAGACGATGGAGTTCCTTGTTTGCCCTCATTGCTAGTAAAGTCATTTCACATAATATTTGTTACCCTAGGGGAAAAAAAAAAAAAAACAAACAAAAAAGAACAACAAATAAAACAGCCTACCCCAAACCAGCAAGGTGCTGGGAACCGGACTCTCCTCTCACCACTCTTATTCCTGAACATCGAATACAGCAGTTGCCCCTCTAACTTCTTTTTTTCTAAGATAACGTTTAATAATGTTTTACAGGTCCTGACATGAGAGCAGTGGATGATTTTTGTCTTGCCTCATGTTTCAGCCATCTGACCTGTGGTGTTTGGTCTGCTGGAGGCCGAGTCCATCGCTGGTCTTATAGAAGAGATGTTCTGTTTTCAGCTGGTGCGCTTTAGGGTTGTTTTATCTTCTCCTTTAACACAGCAGCCAATGTTTTTCCTTATGAAACAGGTACTGAAAATTCAAATACCTTCCAAAAAGCCAACTTCTTAACAAAACTGGACTTGGGCACCTAAATATCTTCTCCTGCCCTTATTCTGAATTACCAGCCCTAATTTCAAAACACAACCATGCCTTTAGTGGATCATTTAAAAGGGAATCATGATTAGCTTTCCCCAAATCTTAAATTTCTCTGGTAATACCGTCGTTATGGTGGCAGAGAATGATTGCTTTGGTAGGAGAAAGGGTACGATTGAACGGCATTAGGCTGGTGCTCCTTGTAAGAGCTCCTCTTCCCTTCCCAGCTGGGAGCTCACCTCTGCCTCGGCTTCATACGTAGTCTTGATGTCGGTGCCTGAAAAGAGGGACAGCGGAACTAGAAAGGCTGAGAAAGAGGAGAGGAGTTTAATTCATGAGGAGAGCAGCCATCTGAAGTGAAACGGAAGAGGTCTGGGCTCTTCAGACTGGAAAAGACGACAACTCCAAGGGAAACAGGTGTGTATCCGCGTGGTTATGAACATAGGGGAGTGGGTGAATAGGGAACAATTCGCTGGTTGTCCTAACACAGGAGAAAACGGTACCCAAATGAAGGTATTGGGATATCTAAAACAACGGGAATGGTGTTTTAATACTTTGTGACTGAAGCATGAAGCCCATTTCTAATGTGTGCGTCTAGAAAAAAAGAAAACGTCAAAAAAGAACTGGAGCAACTCTCTGCAGGTAGGCTCCTTGGTGCTTATTGAGCACGGTGTCCCGAGGAACCCCATCCCTCAAGAAGTCCATAAATTGTTGGCTGTCAGGGGATGGGAGAGCACGCGAGGGAGAGGCTCACTCTGCGTTTGCCCCACGTCTTTTTTCTCCTTTCCCGTATCTCCTGCTGGACACACGGTGCTCTGCTCAGACTTCACGTGGCCATTCACACCCACGACAGCATTCCTGTCCTCGCTTTTCCGCCCAGTTTTGCTCACACCGGATCTCTGTACACCTCAGATGCTCTTTTCTGTGTTTGCACAAGGCTTTGTGAGATCTGAACTCTTCTTCGGCCAGGCCCTATAGGATAAACTAGAATAGGAATCACATCATATGAAATGTGTCTTGGTGCTAATATTCACGTTCGCTCTGGGGTCTGACAAGGACATGAAAAATGCCTTCTTATCTCGGCGGTGCTGAGCGGTACATGGATTCCAAACAACAGACAAAGGAGAAACACATAATCAAATAAAAGCATAATAAAATGTTCTACTTTTGCTTCTCTCCGCGCTGTTCTCAAGGAGCCAATGTGTTGAGGTTTCTTTTTAAGGTATTCAAAGGTGGCAAATCTGAAATGCTGAATTTCAGTAAGTAACCCGCAGAAAGGATCAAAGTGCAGCAGAAAGTAAGGCACGCAGCGAGGCTCTCCGCCTTCCCCTGGTAGAAGATTAAACTGTTTGAATGTTGGTGCAGTTTATGAGAACTGCAGCTCCTTTGTTACCGGCCTGCCTCTTTAGGAGGAGAAATTACAGCAGGAAATAAGGATTAAGATTTCCTCTCCGGTGCCAGAGGGAGATATGGCACAGTACAGATGTGCAGTACCCAGCGCTGTCAGCGACTGTGGAGGGAACAAGCCAAACGGGCAGCGGAGAGGCAATTAGACATATCAAAGGAAAGAATGCACTTGGGAGTCTGAAAGCATGAGTTGATAGGCATCTGTAGGATAAAGAACCGGTTAAATTTAGTACAGACCATTATTAAAACTCCCGGCACATTAAAACATTTCCTGCGAACTGTTCTGGTTAAGCCTGCCCTATTTCGGCAGGGTGAGTTCAATCCAGTTACGTATTAAGCTCATGCTCCTTTTGAAAACTAATATTTTAAAAACAAGGTTCTCTTTTTTTTTTTTTTTTCTTTTCCTCTAAATTCTCCTGAAAATAGCAAATGATCGCCACAGAAAATTAAGATGTTTTTAGAGGACAAACGTATCCTGACGATCACTGATAAACCAGAAACTGTAGTTTTCAGGTTTTCATTCTCAGAGCAAACTGTGAATCTCACATTTAAAATAATTACAGAGTGGAAACCCACAGAACAAACTCAAAGACTACAGAGCACCATAATACTGGTGGGAATGCCGACATATATGATATGCAGGCCACTGAGGAATCAAAGAAAATTATTAGTAGCAATAGACATAAGGGTATTTTTTTTTTCTCTTAATTATATTAAGAAAATGATCTAATTGGAAGCAGTGGTAATGAATTACAAACGTTCGTTTCGTGTGGAAACGTTGGGCATGGGAAAAATGCATAGCACCTTCGCCTGTACCCTGCATCTCAAAAAAATTAAGAGATTATACACAGAAGCCTTCCCTGTCCACCTTCCAGCATCAGAAGCTGGGGAAGAGGACAGCATTCATCACTCACATTAAAAACTCCCAGGAACAGCCCAAGCTGCCACAGATGCAGGACAGGTCAAGTGGGACCTTGACAGTGACAGAGCAGAGACAGAGCAGAGAACACATATTTACGGGGAAGAACATGAAAAACAATTCTGCGTGTCGGCATCGGCAAATTGATGGGAGACAAAGCGTTGACTTAATCTACCTGACCTTCTAGGAAACTTTTCCTTCCTGAGTTGAAAGTAGAATAGAGCAAAAAGTATATTTAGCATTGAAGATGTTTTTTCTCATCAGTGAAATGGAACAGATACTTAATATTTTTCAGCCTTCGGTCCACTTTTTAGAATGGTTGCTTTATTTTCACCCACTGGAATTTTATTTCTAAAAAAAAAAATAAATCATTGCAGTGCATAAGAGACAAAAAGCAGGGAAATAAATGTTTTTCAAGTCTCTAATCATTTGATTATTTGATTTTATTAAATGGAAATTATGCAGATCTTGCTGAACTTTCCACAGTGAAATATTATTTCTATAAATTATTTAATGCCTCTCATTTGCTGAACAGAAAATTTCAAGGATTCCTTTTGAAGAATGCATTTCATTAACGATATTAAACCCAACTGTAAGATAGATGGTCTTGTTTCTCTTCACTCTGGTGCGCTTCTCCTATGAGAAGCAAATAAATTACCGCCCTCAGAAGACCTGGCTTCTGGTCTGACATTTAGAGGAATTGGCTAATTTCAGAGCCTGCGTTCGGAGATAGCGAAATCATATGCTGCGCGGATGTTTGCCTTGACAGGTTTTACAGTTGCTCCCTCCAGCCAGATTTAGATGTTCTAAAAATTAAAGCAGAAGAATATGACGATGGATAAGGTGGTAATTAAGTCACCTGTTGTAACTAGCTGATGTAGAAATAAAATGTCTGTCTTCCAACACCAAGTTAGAAAGGACCCAGGAGAAAGCCTGGATGTGACAGAGCATCAGATAAGGTTCCCCCACTACCACCTGTGAGTGGGGATTATCCAGGAAGGATTTATTCGGGCACACGGGTATGTTCCAGATGTATTACCCTGCAGAAAGTCACAGCAAAAATATCAGCAGGGGGATGGAAGGGGAAGAGGAGAGCAAGAGAGTTATTATTTTCATGGGAACTGTTACGTCTGGCAATGCTATGAGCCATTCGTTTTTTTTGTATTTGCAAGAGGACTCTTCTCAGCTGTGATTACTCATGGCATAATTCTGAGGGGCTTTAGAAACAGCGTTGGTTTTGCTGTTTTAAAACAATATTTGCTTATATCAGCCCAGGTACCTAACTGGTTCTTCTTCATCACAGTGGTAAATGGTCGCAGATTCATTTAATGCATTTGGTTGTAAAGTCCTTCTGGAAACCATCACACACGCGGCTTTTAATAAACAGCTTGCTCTGTCCAAAAAGACAAAAAACACTGGAAGGAAATAAGCTATTATGCAGGGAGTTGTACCTCAAACCCTGAATGCTAAGGACACGTTCCCCTGAAATTTCAAACAACAGATTTGGTTCTCCTCTCAACAGAAGTATTGAAAGATTGATAGGGTTGGGTGGTTGTTTTCTAAAAGCCATGCGCAGCAGGGAGATCACGGGCTTTGATTCCTGCCCAGCACTGCATCTTGCGTGGCAGGCTCCATGCCACTTGATGAAGAAGCCAGCTCTTCTTCAGTATTATTTTTATTTTGGTACTCAACATGTGAACTCATTTCATATCTGCAAATATTTCCTCTTTCCATTATCACTTCTCTCTCCTTACCATGACAGAGGAGATAAAGTGTTTCTGATGGGAATACTGGCATGGGAGGAATACCTATTTTGTCTTGGTATACAGTGCTCTCTTTCCCTTCTTTTGGGAGAGAAGGTGAAAATGGTTTTTAGGAAGGGAAGCCTGAACAGGAATAGCAAATGGATGTTCAACTTTTTTTTTTTTTTAACAAACCTCTGTTTTTTTCTTTGTTTTCTATTTTCTTGGATGTTCCCATGTTTGCAATTTGAAACATTATTCTTTTACAGATAGGAATAAATTATTTTATTATTATAGTTTTAATTTACATTGCAGGACTTTGGCATTTTTGTCCATTAATGAATGCTTCAGAATGCTCAGAGTCTCTTAAAAAATGAGCCTTTCTTTTCCCCTTGTACGTGCACAAGGGAAGAAGCAATCATGAAGTAAGCATACGTGATGAAATCGTATGTAGGTTTGAGGAGCAGAATTTTTTCATTAATTTCAAGTGAACTTTTTCAGGCTTCAGGGGTGATTCATCTATTAACCATTTCACTGGTGATCATCTTAGCACATATACGCAGCTAATGTAAAAAATGCATTCACACTGAAACAGACAAAAACACTGCACAATACAAGGTAAATATGAAGACATAACAAAAATGATGTTGTATAATAATACTGAAGCATTGCCGAGAGAGAGGGGGGCTTGTTCTATCAGCTTGATATGCAAAAGCTCTCTCTGTATAAGTTTGGAAGTACTTGGGAACATTTTGCATATATCCTTGAAAGGTTCTCTTTTAATTTATAGTTTTATACGAGCATGCAGTAAACAAAATCTGGTAATTAACTGGCTGTAAGGGCTTAAGCGGCCCCCAAAGTTAAGACATGCTTGACTGCTAGGATTATACAGTATTATAAAAATTGTTAATTACCATTGCTTCTAGCTATAGTTTGATGTTGCATTCTGATGTAGAAGCAAGAAGACATGTTAGTTCAACATTACTAACCTTACCAGAAAAGCTAGTGGTATGATAATCTAAGCTGAGGACTGCAGCAAGAGCATACCGCAAACAAAAGCCAGTGAAGTGGGGGAAGTGTGTATGCTAGGAAACGTGTAATAAAAATAATGGTGAAATGAGACTGAAAAAAATGGATGGAGAATTCTGTCATGTTCTTGCAACTAAATTAGCAAAGACATAGGAGCTAACAAGTTAACTCACTAGCAGAGATATGTGCTAACGTTATGAGCGCTAACATTAAGATTTGTGACAGAAGGCCAAAGACTGACGAATCAAACGCCTTAGGTTTCCAAGATTGAGCCATAAACCACACTTACACAGGAACATACTGATAAATCTAGCACAAAAGTATTTGCTGAAAGGGTCTTTGAAACTAAATTTCAGGCTCCAGGGAAAACATCTGTGGAATGTTTCATGAAAAAAAAAAATACTTAGGCAAAAGATGTAGCTGAAATACCCAGATTTCTACTGGGGCAGCATCTTAGCCTCCCTCCTTAATAAAACAGAGAAAAAATTTTGAACTCAACACATTTTTGAAGTCGTTTAGAAAACAGACACAGATTAAGGCCAGAAGAACCATAGTCTGACATTAGAGTAAACCAGACCAAATAGCTTAATCCACATACTTGGGTTTTGAGTACAGCAATTTAGTATGACAAAGCACACAGGCAGGCAAACAAGTTATCGTACGGCAGGTAAAAATGTGAATTTGCAGGCACTCTGCCGTAACTACCTGTGTACGTACGTGCACTCTAGAACCTCACAGCAAATAGGAGAAAAGTCTCTCAAGACGACAGAACCCTTGTAACACGTTGTCCCTTCTCAGGTAAGGCAGAAGTGAACGGTGGTGCTGGTTTTGCTTGGTTTTGCTTAGCCTGAAATTCAGTTACAGTTCTTCCCTTCTGTTTCAGTGGATGCAGACAGACCTTACGTGTTTTCTTTCAGAAACATGACCATTTTTTTCTCTAGAACCATTTTTTTCTAAATTCAGCTACTTTTCAAGAAACCGGATGCTGTGTCTCTCTCAAATTCTCCTTTTTATTTAATGTCCCAACAAATTCTGTATCTTGTTCAACAGGGAAAAAAAAAAAAGTGACCTTATGTACTACAGGAAGCTAACAGCAACGACAAGAGCTTTTCTTCACAATCACACCGGAAGAGTACGAGCTGCTGCCATGTGTAGTTTACAAGAGAGAAATCCTTTTCAGAGAAAAATACAACAGCTCCGCTTAGAACTGTAGAGAGCATCAATGGGAATGGCTGGGTGAGAGCTGACTGTGACTGACCAGATAAACACTGTGAGAAACAGCAAAGAAGCTTGTTTAGATGTCAGTTGCTTGTTGTGCTTGATATTTCCAGAAGACTTAAGAACAGAGTCAATTAAATAAAGCAGATGCAAGCTTGTCTGTGGCTCCTGGAGAAATGACCTACACGTTACCATCACTGATGACTCAGTAAGCTTACCATTCAAGATCATAGTTTGCTGTCACGTTTTGGAGCTCAGTAGTAAATGATCAAGTAGCTGCAGGGCAACCTGTTACTTCTGTGTAGCACGGAGAAAAGTTTCAAGGTCGCTCAAACTTGGAAGGCACTGAAGACGACCTCACCCATGTGATGTAGATTACAACAACTCTTTGTTAGGTGTGAATGAGGCATCAGTGATTTGGAAGTCTACGTAAAAAGCACCAGGAAATTCTACATGCTACGGTTGACCCTGGTGGTACTGCTCTTCCTGCAACAGCACCTTAATTAGCGGTTAAAGCTGCTGACAAAGTAAGTATTGGAGGGGGGGGCGAGGGGGGAACTTATTAATTATACCAGTGTTTTTAATCATGGCTCTTGTTAGAATGAGCGGGTAGCCTTTCCTCTTTGTCTTCTATTGACAGACCGTCCATTTTGTGTGGGAAAAAGTCTGGGCATATGACAGTAATTACTACCTTATCAAGTATTGACAGCTAAGGACAATTTCCAGTAACCCATGTACCTGGCTAAGGTTTTGGGGCTGACCTAGGAAACAGAGATGTCTTGATCTCACAAGGTTGGCTGGCCTATTTTTACAGAGAGACCAAGGTATCTGTCGTGAGGTGTTTGTGCGTAGAGGCATTGCTGTTGACAGCAGAGGAATCTGTCTTTTGGGGATTTAGCAAGGGCAAGGCTTAGAGGAGAAAATATTTATGGTGTTCATGTATCTTTTCTCTGTACTGCAGTGATGAATATATGCTATCTGGGGATAGCAGTTGGGCTCCTCAAATGGTGCTAGGTGCTCCGAAGAGTAACTTTATAAATACACAATTAATTTACTGCTCCCTCCCAAGTCCGTGAGAGAACTTCTAAGGCCTGAAGTGTTTCCTCTGCATCACTCATTTGTGTGCTCTACCCCTAAGTCATCCTGAGGAAAAAAATACTGGGTAAAAGGCAGGAAAAGGCCAAAAAGGGAGGCGCATCCTAATGCTTTAAGAAATGGACAGCGGTGTTTTCAGAGCTGATGTCTGCAAACGTTTATGCTGGTCCTGCGTGTATATGGGAGCTTCTTTGCCACAGCTTTAAATCTTCTCTGAGGGAATGGATGCGCAGCGGCTCTGGAGGAGGTGTAGTGCCCATCCCCAGCCCTCGCCTGGAGTTCTCCTTTCAGCCCACGTCCTGGAGCGGAGGCTTTTGAGACAGCCCTTGATGCTCCGATTGCTGCTACCTGTTAAATTTTACTGCGCTGTAATCTGCTGTTATCTAACGAGGAAGCAAGTAATGAACATAAAACGTGAATATGCCACCCATACACCACCAGGTCCTTTCTCAGGTGTCTCAGAGAAGCGCTTGGAGTACGAGGAGCGTGGAGCGCTACCTCTTGGTAAACCCAGCATTTATTTCTCTTTATTTTTAGGCCAGGGAACCACGGGGTCCTAGCTCTGCGCACCCCCCTTGAGGTGACACCCCCGGACCCAGCTTTAACCTCCTGCCAGCCGGGGCCGAGCTCCCCAGTCCCACACCGGTGGGGGCCGATCCCTCACCCGGTGCCACAGCGGGGCAGCGACCCCCGAGCGGCTCCCCTCGCGCCCTGCCCGCCTCTCCCCTCAGCCTCCCCTCAGGCCGCCCGCCGGCAGCAGGGAGGCGGGCGGGCGGCCATGGCGAGGCGCCGCCGCCTCCCGTGAACGCTGGAGGGGGCTCTCGGCCGCCTCCCGCCGCCGCCGGCTCCCCCTCCGGGCGGAGGCAGGCTTAGGGGAGGCGCGGCCGCCCTTCCCGTTCCCGCTCCCCCGGGCTGCAGGCGGCAGCAGGGGCTGCCCCCCGCCGCCTCGCTCCCTTTCTGCTCCGCACCCCGGGCGGCTGGCCGGGCTCCCCCGCTTGCTCCGCACAGCCGGACATGGCGACCCTGCTCCTGCGAGCCCCCCGCTGCCCTCCTCCTCCTCCTCCCGCCGCCTTCTCCTCCTTCTCCTCCCCGCGGAGCTTTTAATGGCTCGGACCTCCGGCGGCCGAGCGCCACTGCCCCCGCACCAGCCGCAGCGAGGAGCCCCGGCAGCCCCAGCCCCGCACACGGTAAGGGCGAACAATGGGACCGGGCGGGACCGGCGGCGGGCACCGGGCACCGGCGGCGACAACGGGGAGCGGCGCCCCCGGCCCCGCCGCCCCTTCCCCGGGCGCTGACAGCGCCCTGAGGGCGCTGCTCAGCCCGGCTTAATCCCATTAGCAGCGCGGGGAGGCACCGGACGGACCGGCAGACCGACCGGCAGACAGACCGACAGCGGAGGGGCTTTTGTTCGCCCCCCGGGCTGCCGAGCGAGCCCCGAGGGGGGCACCCATGGGTGCCGGGCGGAGCCGTGCCCGCCCCTGCCGGCCCCCGAGGGGGGTCCCCGGGGTCCCCGCTGCCACCGGGACCCCCCGAGGCTCCGTGGGGCTGCGGGGGTCCTGGCCCGGCCTCCCCCGAGCCCCCACCGACCCTCGGGTGGGGTTTGCGAGTTTATGTCCGGAGTGGGAGCTGGTGGGGAGTAGGCCTTATCTTTTGTGCTTCTGCCTCTGGATTTCATTTAAAAGCACGCAAACTCTGCGGAGGTGTTTTTGTTTGTTTGTTTGTTTGTTTGTTTTTAAAGTTGCTGGGTTGGCTTGGTCGCTGGCATGAAATAAATGAAGCGGGCGGCGTGTCGCTTCTCGGTGCCAGCCTTTGCTCGCAGGGTTCCCTTCCAGGCGGTGTGTCCCCGGGGAGTGGGAGGACGATGGCCCCGGTGTCCCTCGCTCGGCGCTTTTATTCTTCCCGTCTCCCAGCTACTTTGACTCTTGCTCCTTGTGTCGCTTCCAGTACGTATTTACAGTGAGCGGCTGACGCTGGCTTCGAGCCAACAACAATAAAACTCTCCAGCGGTCCGGTTAAGCAAAGCCCCAAACATTCTCCAGAATCAAGACCCCCCCCCCCCCTTTGGTTTTAAATGTCCTTATTTTTATTTTCCATTCCCCATTCCCCTCGACTGAGGGACGTTTACTGGAGATCTGCAGCGTCTGGCTCGGGCTGGAGCCTTTCGGCAGCTCTCTGAACGCGGGGAATCCTCTTAGCCTCGCCACCGCACGTGTGCTCCGAGGGCCGCCACCGGGCCGGCCGGGTGCACGCCGGGACGGGTAGTCCATGGGCCGGGATCCCCCGTGGCCTCCTGCCTCGCTAATCCATCGCTCTCATAGCCATGCTTCGGCTCCAGAGCCTCCTTCTCTCCTTGGTAAGCAGCGAGGATGAGGGGTTGTACGTAGAGCGCCGAGTTGCGACTGCTATTTTTGCAAGTTTCGATGCCGGTAAGTCTGCCCAGACGCTCGGTTCGTTTTTTTCCCCGCAGACCAAAGCTCAAATTTAGCTGTGGAGGGGATTGTTGGCAGCAGGGCCAGCTGTCAGCCTCGCGGGAAGGGGTTAGAAAACCGGACTGCTCTGCTTGCCTTTTGCAAAGTCTTCGGTATGGGCAATTAAATTGTTTTTTTTTTTCTCCTGCGCTTTGTTGTCTTGGCCGAGCCAAATGCACAAGGAGCGCGGGCAGCACGCTTCACACACAGTAACACGCGGCTTCAAGATGTCAAAAGTTGGGAAGAGACCGAACGTGGAACACCAAAGCCTGACTTTTACTTAATGGCTGGATTTCAAATTGGAAATCTTTTTTTTTTTTTCTTCTCCCCAAGTTGACACAGTTCATTAGTCATTGTGCAATCAGCGTCTTCAAACTTGCTACTTGCAAGCAATTTTTTTTTTTTGAAAGAAGATTGTGGGTGATGAATGACCAAAGGGGAAATGCTGCTTAAATGTGACAGTATAGAAAAAGAAAAAGACTCGCTTTAGGAGATTTGTTTCTGCATTAGAATTCAGATAGAGAATTCTAAAGTTATAGAACTATTCAGTAATTTTTCCCTGCTGATTTTAGATTGATTTGACTTAGGAAAAAATCCAAGCTTGCACTTAAGAAATTCATCTATGGTGAAAGCTGGCATTTCATTTTAAAAAACATAAAATGCTTGATGGTAATGAAGATGGGGCTGCCAGTGCTGGCAGTTTTTTTGTGTTACGTATGTTTGGTGATGGAGTTGCACAAAACTTGCTATTTTTTTTTTTTTTTGGCTCGAAGTATCTTTACATTAAATCACTGGCTTGCTCTTGGGCTGGGGTTTCTAAAAGAGGCTGACGAACGCAGTAACCCCCCAGACTGGCTTCTGCTAGAGCAGAAGGCTGGGGAAGGGTGCTCCATGGGACGGTCTTGTTTTCAGTGCTTGCGGTGGAAATCCAACAGCTGGCAGAGAAACTTCAGGGCTGGCAGCCCTGGGTGTGGAGAATCACCTGCAAGTTGCCAGCTGTGCCTGCGTGTTCTGTGTTTTCACACTGGTCCATCCCCCTTTCCTAAATTTCCCCTCATTGGAAGCATGTCTCTGCTCTTACACAGTCCTGCCTTCTGCTGCTCCTGGGGAAGTATGGTTCCATGTCTTGCTGACCGTGGTGGAGGTCTGGATCCAGGGCTTTGATACAATCCACTCATCGTCATCTTCTGTTAAAAAATTAGGAAGTGTTTTTTGCAGCTGTAGGATCGCAGTGCAAAACGTGATAATGCACCTCAGTGATGTTCTAGGGAATATTTTTGGTAGTTAGATCCCTGTATTATGAATCTTGATCACATTCTAGTGCACAGTCAGAGTATTGGCATTGTCTTTTTCGTACTGTGCTGTGGAGTTAGTGGAAGAGATTAAACTTATGGGTTTGGGGTTCTCTTGTTCCCTCCTGCCCCCATGCCCCCATTGTTTTTTCATGGTGCATGTCTATGCCAACGTCCTTATTTTATATTGCCCTTTTTTTAGGAAAGCACGATAAAAATCCTGTTTGTAGAATTTGTCCACCAACTTGCCTTGCTTGTTTTGCTTCTTCTTTTAGAAACTGGCATGTTTATCTTAAAGGGGCCTTTCCAGACTTGATTTCATGACCTTGAAAGGTTGCAGCTTGTATATTTCACATGGTGGGGCTTTTTTTGGCGGCGGTTTTTGTACTTCACTGACTGGTAGGTACCGAGGGGGCTGCCAAGTTTATAGTTCACAGACGGGCTGCTGACTTAGGCAGAGTAAAGGGGCGACTTGCTTTCCTGGTTGTAGAGGCACAGAAGGCTAATTACAGAGGTATAAAAGGTCACCGGGCTCAGTCAGCTTTGGGTTTGCGCAAAATTTCAGTAAATTTGGCCTGCAGAAATGTAGATGAGTCAGACAATTAGGTCAGTCTCCGTCAGATGCGGGCACTATCTTGTTTGTAATCAATTGCAGCATTATGAGCTCTTTAGCCTTGTCTCTAATGAAACGGAGTTGATTAAATATTGTGAGAAAGGAAAACGTGATCCGCCTTTTGGGGGGACTTGATACGCAGGGTATGAAATTCCTTTTTTTCTTTTAATCTGGACGTGTAAGTGGGGGGGAATTATTTTGAGGGTTTGGATGTTTAAAAAAGGGCTTAATGAGAAAGAATGGTGGCTCTGTTAGTTGCTGTTCAAATAAAATAAAACCTTCTGGCGAAATTCATGGAGGTGCTGGAGTACTGCTTTCTCTTGATCCTGGGGGGAGGAATTGTGATTTTTTTGTAACGTGCCCTGGGATTTTAGGTGGTGAATTCTGTACAGTAAATCTGCTTCTGTGTTGCTTTATAGAGTGGAGCAAACAGCATAAATCTGAAGTCATGGAATCTGGATACTGAGCTTCACAGTAGAAGAGTGCTGCACAATGCATGTTTGCCACTGGAATTCTTGCAAGGGGTGGATGGTATCTTAATGTAAGGCAGGATGGTGTTTGCAGACTGTGCTTTGTACCCCAGGTTATTAAGTGGGTGTCATGAGGAAGCCTACTGCATAGGTGGGAGACAGTGCTGCTGCTTCCCTCACTGATGGTGCCTTGCCTTGCTCTGCTGCTTGCCTTGAAAAATATATGTGTATTTTTTTCTTTCTTCCCTACCCTAGCATCGAAGCCAGAGTCTGCTGTCCCTTGGTGCAAGATTTCTAAAATGAGTAGTACTGTTCACGATGATTTCAATCCCAGTTTCCTTCCTTTGGCTTTGCATCGGGGCCAAAGTGACGTTTTGGAGCTTGCAGGGTGACTGATTTGCCACAATGAAAGCACGTTAAGAGGTTGTTCCACTCTGTTTGGCACGTGATTCTACTGTCTTGTGAAACTCTTTATGTTGCTTTAAAGTTAACTTTCAAGCTCTTTCCCTTGTTGGGTATGTCAGCACAGAAGTGAAAAGATGTGGTGGGGCCTTCCCCACCTCCTGCAGGACACCCCAGCACATCCCTGGGTATCCTACCCAAGGTATTACAGAAATTCTGCATCTGGAGATGGAGATACTTCTCCTCATTGTGTCTGAGGAGAAGCTGTGACTTTCTGAACTGGGATATTCTAGCAACACATCCCTGCTTGAAGCAACAACTCTGAGTTCAGGCCATGGAGGAAATGCGATCACTGCTTCTAGGATGGGCTGCTAGGGTACCTGGATTGTCTGGTGCAAAATACAGCCAGGGAAGAACACATGGTTTGTGTTTATTTTTATTTTTTTCTAGGTCAAAAGATGACTTACTGGTAAGCTGGAAAACCCATCAGGAATAGCGAACAATACCAAGTCCCATGTGCTTCCTTCTCCCTCCCAGGGGCTGCTGCTTCTGCTGGCCGCTGCTGGGCTTTCTGCGTCCTTTGCTCCTGGTTACTGCAGGACCGGTTGGTTGATCGCTGGTCACTGCTAATACTGCCGACTGCGTCTCCTCAAGCAAGGACCCTTATTTTCAGTCACCTGCACCCCAGGCACAGGTCACGAAGAGATCTGTCAATTTATTCAAGCAGCAGATGTGGCACTGGGCTGGCGATCAAACAGCACAAAGAGGGCCCTGCTGCTCAGTAACCTATGTACATTTAATTGGCTCTTTCTGCCCGGCATCACGCGTTTTTTCTGTTGGTTACTCTCCCTCAAATAATTTTTTTTCCGTGCCTGGATTAAGCGCTCGAGCCTCAGACGTCGTGTTCATTTCTTCCATACGTCCCTGCCTGTTGTTTTTGGACGTGTCCCAGTCCCCGTCTCCCCGCTGAACAATACCAAAGGTGTTCTGCGGGGACCTCTGCTAGCCCCGCAAAGGAACGCGGGCAGGCTGCTCATTAGTCTTTTATGTCTCTCCTTATCAGTTTTACTGTGAAATTCCCTATCGCTTGGGTTGCACATGTTGGAATAATGAGGCTTCCTGTTCGGCAGGTCTGCGTGGCATTGGCTCTGGCCTGAAAGTTCAGGGGAGCGGAAGGGTGCTGTGAAATTATTTGAAATGGCGATCATGTTTTTGGTAGTGGCCTTTTTCCCTTCCGAGGTGGGTTTCAGGCCGTCTTGCACAAATTGGGGCAGGGATTCTGAGCAGGCTTTCACGCTAGGTACACGTTTTCCCCGATGTTAATAAATAAGTGAAAATGAATCGTAAAAATAAACCTCTTCTAAGAGGAGAGGCTGGGGGGTATCAGTCTGTTCTCCTTTGGAACAGGGCTTCCCATCGTTCGGCAGCTCTGGGAACACAGCGGGTATCTGGCACGCTTGGAGCATTTCCCTGGCCACCCTGCTCTTGGATGCTCGTGGGGAGGGAGGACGGGGCGTCTTTGGGGGTGGAGGAGAGGCTGGCTTCTCTTCTGCTCTTCCATTGCTCTCCCTCGTTTCTCTTCCAGCCTGCTTTGAATTATCCCGGAGTTTGCTGCTCGTGGCGTACCATCAAAGTGAAATGAGTCTGACTTGTTTTTATTTTGGTAATTCTCTGCAGCCTTATGATTGCAGTAACAGTGATTACAACTGGGAAGGCTCCGGCCAGCTCTTGCTGTGGTGTATAATAGCGGTGTCTTTTTCAGATTAAGGAAAAGTATGATTTGTTTAGTTTGTCCTGCCCGGGGTTATTTTCTCAAACATCAAGGCTAAAAGGGAAGGTAAAGGTCTTGTAATAGTAAAAGTCTGCAGAAGTTACTGGGTTGGGTTTTTTTTTTTTTTTTTTTTTTTTTTTTCTTTCCTTTTTTTTTTTTCTCGGGAGAGTTTCCTATTTTCTAGTGAGCAGTTAGTATTCAGGCCCTTAACAACATAACAAGCATTAAAGAGAAAACGGGGAGGGAGGCTTCGGTTCCTGGACCTTTTAGAGATTTAAAAGTGTGTAAAACTTTATGTACCAAGCAGCCCGAGTGCATTATAGAAACTGTACTTTTAATGTCAACATGTAAGAATAGCCTCCTTGGAGGTAATTTTCAGCCTCTTTATCTGAAGACCTATGCTCCTATCTTGTCTTCATGGAAATTCCTCCTGAAAATCTCCGTTTAGCATTGAAATACATTAATGTCTACCTCTGATATAGTAAATATCCAATATTTTTCTTGCTTTTTGTTTTTTTTAAACGGAGGCGTTGGCATGTGCATCTCAGAAGGCTAACGGTATGATTGTGCTGTCGTAACCAGTGTTCATTAGCCATTTTTTACAGCTTAGCTAAATTAACTGGTGTAATGTGTAAAGTAAAATTGTTTAATGTGTAGTCGCAGAACCATTTTTTTCCCTGTGTCCTTTGAAATGTTGAGCACGATTGTCAGTACTGTGAAAAATGAACTAGAAACCATGAAGAGAAATATAAAAGGAGCAAAAAGGAGAGGATTCCTAAAATACACAGTCAATAAATATTGAACCTGAAACTAGCAGAAAATATCCTAAAACTGCCTCAGTAGCAAATAAATACATAAAACAAAGAGAAAGCAGATGGTGTGATGGTGTTCCAGTGGACAGAAGGGCAAGCGGCTCCGCCATTTGAATATAAAAAAGGTTTTAAAAGGCATTGTAATGAAGTGCTGCAAACAGCTCGGCCTTTACTAATAATATTTGAGTTTCAAAACAAGTCCCAAATGGAGTGGTTCTGGGGATATGGGGTCGCTTTGCCTAAAATGAGCGAGTCAGAAGTGAACTTGGAAGAGAGGACATCTAGCAGAAGAGAAGTTGCTGGTGGTGACTTGATGGCGTGGGTTTTTCTACCTCCAGTTTTCGTTGTGTTATTTACGATTGAGGCTTGGATGGCCATGCCGGCTCTTTGTTTCCAACTAATCTCTATCTGCAAATTTTTGGGCAACTCCAGGCTTAATTAAGCCGAAGCTTAAGTAGCGCTAGATGAGGGGAGACGCCGGTGGCTGCAGCTGAGGCCCCAGCAGCCCCTTGGCTGGGGCATCATGTCGGCGTCAATGCCTTGTGCCACCAGTTGTGTGGTGAGCAGCGGGACGGTGTCGGGAGGAGGCAGGAGGGATGTGCTTGGGACAGCGGCTTTTTGTAGGACAGAGACCTAAGGAAGGGGATCACAGAATTGTAGGGGTTGGAAGGGGCGTCAAGAGGTCATCGGGTCCAACCCCCCTACCAAAGCCGGTTCCCTAGAGCAGGCTGCCCAGGTAGGCGTCCAGTCGGGCCTTGAGTATCTCCAGAGAAGGAGACTCCACAACCTCGCTGGGCAGCCTGTTCCAGTGCTCTGCCACCCTCACCATGAAGAAGTTCTTTTGCATGTTGGTGCAAAACTTCCTGTGATCCATTTTTTGGCCATTGCCCCTTGTCCTGTCCCCACAAACCACTGAAAAGAGGTTGGCCAGATCCTTCTGTCTCCCACACTTAAGATATTTGTAAACATTGATAAGATCCCCTCTCAGTCTTCTTTTCTCCAGGCTGAACAGACCCAGGTCTCTCAGCCTTTCCTCATAGGGGAGACGGAGAGACGCTCCAGGCCCTGTATCATCTTTGTGGCCCTCCGCTGGACTCTTTCCAGGAGATCCCTGTCTTTCCATCGGGTGGTGGAAAGCAGGGAGCTGTGGTGCTCCCCAGCACTGAGCACTGCTCTGGTGGCTCTTGGTGGGCAGGAAGCAAACATAGTGGTAACAAAGCCTCTTTTGAAAGTGAAATTTGTGTGAAAAGCCTTGGCCACACTGACACCAAGTGCAAGGTCCCATGGCCACCCAGGAATGCTTCCCCTAGCCGTGAGCAGGGCGCTGTTATCCAATGAAGTCCCAAAGCAGGAGCTGGGTGTCCGCCTGAAGCTCGTCCCTGGTTATCCAGCTGCTGAAGAGCACCCCAAGGGCAGGTCCTGAGCCTGAACCGAGAAAATGTCGACTGGGCGATACCTGGAACATGAGCATTTCCCCCTCAATGCTGTGTGCACTGAGTGCATGCTAAGGCACCAGAGAAATCACTGGAGCAGTTTCTAGTTGTAATAACACTTCAAGGATCATTGGAAGCAATGGACGAGCAAATGACACTTGATGGTAGCTCTCTGCTTGAGAGAACCAAACCCAGGGAAGCCACTCCTGTCTACCCGAATGAAGAGAAGGTACATGATGGGGGAGAGCCAGGGACTAGTAGCGGCACATGACAAGCGTATGACCGAAAAATTAGTTCATCGCTGTGATGGAGTGGTGTGTGTATCTGTTTGTACATACACTGAGAATGTGCAGGTCAGAAGCATTTTCTTTTCTGGAACCAAGCCACAGACTTCTTGGTTTTCCTCCAATTTTAAAAAGAAAAAAAAAAAAAAGAACGACAACAACAAGAACAAAACCCGCACCCTGTTTATATATTGAAGAAATTCAGACATGTATTTGAAAGAATTAAAACTGAATGCAGTATCGTCCATAATTGTGTATTTGTTGGGGTTGCGTTGACTCTTAGATCCATTGGTGAAATTTCATGGGACACTAGATAAAACTTGAGAAATTTCCTTCAGATTTCCCTTAATTAAAGTGAGAGTAATGTTTGAAAATTGCATTTAATGTTGTTCTTTCAACTATGTAAAACAGAAAATAGGCAATGTGATGAGAACAGAACAGCTAATACATGGGCAAAGAATAACCCAATTAAAGCTGAAGTAGTTAACTGTAAATGGTGAGTTGTTTGAGTGGGGATGGGTGGATGTAAATAGCAGAACTACATTTTCCCTTCCAGTGTTATGGAAAGAAATAAGAGCGAGAGCTGGGTATACCCTTTCTTCTCTGGGCATCTCTGCAAAAATCTGTGTTACTGAGGATATTTCTAGCTGGAGGATAAGACGATGTCTGTCCTTCAAGAAATCTCTAAGAGTTTTTAGGGTAAACGTGACTCAGTAGAAAAAATCCCGAGGAAGAGTGTCTGTTCTACTTCTCTGCCTGTTTCTGTCAAAATAAAATGTCCCCTCAACCCAAGCAAAGTTCCTTCCACTTAAAGGTATTGAAACTGAAGTTTATGTGTGTGCCATGAAGGGAAAATGTTAGCTACACATCTACACAACGTCTACAGGAAAATGTAAAATGCTTCTAGAAATCGTAAAGCCTTGCTTCATCAACTGTTCTGGGCTATCCTTGGAGCAAAGTGCCTTTTAGGGATTGCGATTCTGAGAAGGGTTCCAGCTTGGCAAGGAAAATGCGATTTGGAGACCTGGAAGAGCAGATTAATCAGAATAATAGGTCTGGCCCTCACAAGTAGGTTGAGCCTAATGAAATTAATATCTGAGCATTAATTATAAGACCGATCTGATAACTTATAACAGGACCTAGGAGGATATTTGAAAACCTGCAGATAACTCCAGGATTTTTCTGTGGAGGCGTTCTCAGGAGTGCTTTTCTCTTCCCATAGACTGAGTTGCAGTAAGCAGCCCTACTGTGCGCGTGTGCATATGTTTCCTTTTGCAATCAAGCGACTGCTTGGCTCAGCTTTGAGGAGGCTGAAATGCCTGAGAGTCGGATTATATGATATCAGCCGGGTAAAAGTTTCCTGAAGTCTTTTGGCACTGCCTGACTCTTGTGAAATAAAATACACTGCAGCAATTTATAATTTGTCTGTGTGTGCCCTAACCAATGACTGAATTTATTCTAAGCATTAGCGTGCTTGCCTGTGACAAGTCTTGGAAAAGTCTGGTCTTTCATTAGACTTCCAGGCTAAATTTAATTGGAATCTCGTCAGGAAGAAAAGCTAGTTTGGTCGCTTTTCAAAGTGTTCAAGGAAAGTTTCATAACTCCTTCTTTGGTATTCCTCCAGTACGGCCTGATCCTGTTTCATCTGCGAAGCTAAAAGCTTGAGGGGACAATAAAGACTCAAATCAATTGGAAGTAATTGCGCCGAGATCATCAGCATAGTTTTGTTTAATTTACAGTGTTTATTTAGCTCTCTCCCGTCAAGGAAGCTTAATCAAATTCCTTGTGCTGCAAGGAACAGCAGCGACCAGGGTGCTTGCTTGGAGGGCTCTGCCTCGTGTGCCTCGGCTGGGAAAGAAGTCTTTGTAGGAAAGAAGTTTCAATGGAAAAGAAATTTTAATGCTCGCTGCGTGGGCTGGATGGAGCAGCTCCTCTTGGTCGGGCGTGGGGCCAGGGCTGCCTGCTGGCTGCTGCTCTCTGCGCGGCTGGACCTGTCCCACCTCGGTGTCCTGAAGCATCAAGAGAAGGGCGCTCCGCTTTTGTATTCAAGTCGCACATCAGCAAGCATGAAACGGGTCCGTTGTTAGTACAGGTAAGCAGATATCCCAAGGACACCTCCCTGGCCTTCTGGAAGAGACAGGACAGCCTCTGGAAGCAGCTCGTGGCTCGCTGTGTGCTTGCAGCTCTCGACAAAGTCGGGGAGTGTGGGGGCAGCTAGCTTCCTAAGGTTGTCTGCAGGGAATAAGAATCGATGGGGACAGTTCACAAGGAAAAGTCCTGGCCTTTGAATTAAAAGCTGCAAGGGGGATTATCCTTACCCAATATGCCATCAGTTCATGTTTGAGGGAAGAACAGTAGCCCGTTTCTCATGCTCATTACTTCCATCTACCCTTTATTTTCCGCATCTCTACCCCCATGAAAATTCATGCGTGTCTGTACTCTTGGTGTTTTAGTAGCGCGTAGAAGATAATTAATTTTCTTTCTTCTTTTCTTCTCGAAATAAGGGGCAAATAAATCTAACACTCTGCAGTCTAAATCAGTCCTTTAACAAAGGTGGGTCCCTATTTCTATTTTTATGAGGTTTTCAGGTAGTAAGAATCGTTTGGTATTCTCCTAACCTGGTGATACTGATTATTTGTACAATATTTACTTAGCTTTTCCTCTTGAATTCCTTGCACATTTTTGTTTCCAACCCCCATTTTTTAATGCACTTACTGTCTGTGACTGCATTCTGCAGTATTTAGCCATAATGTCTGTATTAATCTTTTTCACTGATCAGACGACGAGATGGAAGGACGCGCTGTTTATGTTTTGTAAAGTTTTGGAGAGCCTATAGCCAAAACAGTTGCTGATGCAGAGACCTGGAACTTGCTAGCTGTTGACTTACATCCTCAACAAAAGTGTAAGCATGCAGGTTTTGAATAGTACTATTTTTCTGTTATTCCAGCTTTCTTAACAGTAAGTAAGGAATGCAAATCTTTGGAGACTTATGTGGGTTTGGATGGCCCAAGAAGACTATTTTTGATATAATTCTTTAGCAAGATGCCTTTAAATATTGCAATAGATCTTGTATATGATTGGTATGGTTTGGATAAACTGGCAATGGCAAGCTTGGGATTGGACAGTTGTCTTGAGGGATGTGTTGGAAGCTTTTTCCCTTCCTCCCTGTGGCAGCATAAAGTCAACTGAAGCCTTTCTTTGTGATCATCACAAGATTAAAAGTTTAAATGGCCTTTAAAAGCTTTATATTGCCGTGTAAGTTCCATGTATACCTTGTTCTGTGCGATTAAGAAGGAAGAGCGCATGCATTGACTGTGAAATAGTAATCAGTAGCCAGATTCTTTTGATCTGTCTCAGATTATGGTTATTTTTTAATCAATCATTCTTCCACAAAGAGAAATCCATCCATTATTTTTGTTGTTGTTTTTTTTATCACAGGTGTACAAGTCAGTATTTTTTCCTATCACTTAACCTTGAGGAGTAGCCATGGATCATTTACTTTGTGGTGGACAGGACGCTATATTCTGACTGATAATTACCACTGATATTATCTGCTTAAATTTTTGTTCGGTGATTTGTGAAGTGAGATTCCCGTTTCTCGTTTCCATTGTCTGTGTAGCTGTATTTCAGTTTTAGGTAACTGCAGGCTACAGCCAGTGTTCGTAGGCATTTTGGCAGTTGTCCTAAATTGTCTTTTGTGTATCCATAATCTGATTCAAGGGTACTCCCTATAAGGGCTGATGTTTTTGTTCAGGCTTCTTTCAGATGTCATAAATACCACTGCTTCCATTAAGAGGAGGAAAAAAAAAAGTACTTGGTAGTTTATGCTCTTACTGCTGGGGATTTTTCCTGCTGGTGAATTGGCCTATGTAAAAGTGCTCTAATTCTTCCTGAATCTTTAAACTTCCTACTCAACTTGCAGACCACATCCTTTATATGCCCGTGTGCTTCATTATCCTGCAATTGGTTCGTTCCTTGCTGCTCCGCTGTGGCAGTTCCTGGGGTTCCCCTGGAAGCTTTTGTTCTGCACCCGGTCGTCCCACTCCAGCATGGCGTTACCTGCGGGAGGGAGCTCTTCAGTGGTTTGGCTTTCTCTTAATTGGCTTTTGGGACAGATCACGGGTAACCTAGGTACTGGATCATCAGGTCTGTCAGTATCTCTCCTTGCTTCTGAATGTTAATATTTTGGCTCGAACTTTCCTCTCTCTACAAAATATTCTATACTTTTTTTTTCCTTGAAATGTGTTTACTTTACGCTGAGCTAAAGCAGTTTGTGATGAATAACCTCAAGGTTCCCTTTTGTTACCATGTACTTAGTCATTTTATCTGCCTTAGTAAGGCATAGATCCATGATGGCCTATTTTGGTTAGTTTCTCTATGTTTTCAGAGCTTAAGGTTGATAGCAGAAAGATATTTTGTAATTTCTTGGGCATGCTAGAGACAAAAAGGGGAATAAAATACCAAAAATGTTAATGGAACACAGATACTGCTAGAAATGTGTTAAGACTATGAAAGCTTTAAAACATCAAACTTATTTTTAAAGAACGGCCTTTAATAAGGAGTTCATTTGTATACCTCTGAGAGCCTTCAAGCAAGCTTGATTTTGCTGCAGGAATTTCGGAAGGTGTCACTATCCCTTGCATCCATTATCAGGTTCTCCACTGCCTGGCAGTATGTCTGTATTCCTTGTTGACTGAGGCAGCCACTATTTTTTTTTTTTTTTTTTTTAATTAGATGAATGCAACTTTGAAGGCTGAATGAATCCATAAAGAAAGCTGCCTGAAAGATATCTCATTTTTGCAGAACGTGCTAGAAGTTGGAGTCACTTTGTAGGGCTGAGGGCTGTGATAACACACTATTTCCTTAAAGCAGTATTGAATCTGGCTGTTCTGCTGGTCTTTCTTGCCTAGAATTTACTAACTTTGGGGAAAAAACTTTAAATGGAATGAATATTCATGCCTCTATTTTTTTTTTTTTAATTACATTTTCTTCTATTAAAAAGAAAGAAAAGAAATCCTGGTTCTTTTCCTTAACCTAAAAGATCTAACAGCTTCATAAATAGATGGTGTTGTTTATCGGTTTCCCCATCTTAAGCACTTGAGACAGATGGGAAGCAAGCCACAAGTCTCCCAAACTGCGCGCGTAGTTCATATTCTCCACCTCTGACTAACTACTCATAGCAGTAGTTGCGAGACTTGTACTTTGTTGCGAGAAGGGTGAAAATGCCAGGGTCATGACTGCGTCTGCTTTGTTTAGTAATAGCCTCGATGGTTTTTCTAGCAGCTTTATTTAAAGTTGACTCAGTGAGCAGAGAAGCGCTTAGAAGCTGAACTTTCTGATGCAATGGTACAGGGAGAACTGCGTAGGCTTGGAAATGGGGATGAAGCACAGGATCCATCAGAACAAACCCAGGAGATAAAATGGATGGGAAAACGTTGGAGTTTGGCCGTTGACGTGGTGGATAACTGAAGGGTGGGAGTAGTTTGTCCTGTACCCATAGGATGCTCCTGCTGACCTCGCTGCGCTGCGTGGACTGAGAATAGTGCTGTTTGCTCTGGCTGCTGGAGGTGATCTGGGGACATCTCACTGGGAAAAGGGAAGGATTAGGGCTTGCTGGACATCAGCATGTGTGTTGTATGTGGTCTTTTTTTTTTTTTTTCTTTCTTTTTTTTTTTTTTTCTGTAGGCCTGTATTGCAAAGATTAAGTGTGTTGGTGGCTGTTCAGTATTGTGGTACGGTCACTGATCAAAATGCTTCTGTAATCTCTAGCAGTAAGTAGAGCTTATCAAAACTATTGCAAGGCTAGAAAATAAATAGACCGGTTAGTATTTAGAGTTTGTTTTAGCATGGTTACAACAACATACTTCCTGGTGTGAGCCTTTTATTCTCTCCATGTAAACAGGCTGTCTTCCAACACGTACTTTTTCTGTGTTTTACTCCTGGGTAACCTTCTCTCTTCCATGAGGGTCTGCACCATAAACCAGAAAGGCTGATGTTCAAGTTGCATTGTGCAACTTGAAATTTGGTCTCTGCTGGCTGAAAAAAAAGAGAAATTGAGGCATATTTTCACTTCTGTAACCGTAAACAACAACCAGATGTAGAAGAAATGTGGAAGCCATTACCATTTCTTTCCAAACCAGTAGGGAAGCATCCCGCTTTCTGAAGCGTTCTCTCATTCTTATGGGCAATTTGTGCATAGATGGGTTGGGAATCTCCTGGTTGTAACGCAAAATGTTCATTTGTGGTCTTATCATATGACATCCCTGCTGCAGCAGCACAGCTGCAGAGGGAGCTGGAATGAGGAGTTGTCAAAGCACCAGAAAACTGGAAGAGAAAATTTTCAACTCCTTGGATGTGTTTTCTTGAAACTGCGGTGAGAAGATAGATCACAAATGCTGACAGCACTTTTCTGGTATTTCACCAGGATTTCGAGAAAAAAAAAAAAAAAAATTCAGTATGGAAGCAATACCTTGGAAACCTTAACTTAAAATCAGCAAGGTGAGATGGCTGCGGCATGTAGTACAGGGCTTGGGAGGAGGCACAACTGTGGACGGTAAGCAGGTTGACAATAGGGTAGATAAAAACCAATGTAAACATATATTTTTTAAATGTCAGGAATGAAACTGGCAGGTTAAATTTGAACCATTATAATTACTGCTTCAAAGGCCTTACCTGTACCTGTTATTTTCCCTTAAATGCAATGCTTTGTATCAGTGACTCTCAAATGAAGTAGGTCAAAAATGCACCTTTTTCAGTGCATGAAATCATTTAAAATGTAAAAGGCAGCTGAAAGGGAGATGGCCTATAAATTTTTAGTGTCTTTATGTTGGATAGAGCTCTGCTTTTTACATTTTTGGAAGTGCAAGTATTTTCATGTTTTGAGATGCACAAAAGCTTTTGCATTGCGCATTTGATTTCTATTTGGCTACCAGGCGCAGAGCGAATATTCTCATTTTGAATGAACTCAGGATTGAGAATTCATTTGGGAGCTCAGAAAGCAGGAGAGCTTTCTTCTTCCTTTATCCTTTTTTAATCTACGAACAAGATAATCAGATGGGAGAAAATTAGGATTATGTGCATTAACACTTAAAGTACATGAAGAACTCCGGCTATCTAACTGAAGGCGTTGCGCAGATTAGGTATCTGACAGGTTTACTGTTTGTTAGGTACCTAAGAGAATTTCACAATATTTTGGTAAATTTGACTATTAGTGAATTGAAAAATTAATTACAGTCACCAAACCTTAATCTTTCCGTTGTATAATAAATCATTTTGTTTTAAATAGCAATCATGTTTGAGATACACATTTTTTCATTTTCTGATGCATTTTTAAGGTGGCTTTTAGGGCATCTTAGTGTTTTAAATGTAAATTTAGTTCCTTCCAAGTGCAGTGTACTGAAAGCCAGAGTAAAATTAGCATCCCGGTATAAAGAAATGAATCAACCGCTAACTTATAACACCAAGAGTGTATAAAAGCAATAAATGTAAACACAACTATGTAACACTTGGAAATGTGTATAAATACTGTGTAACTGGCTGGTTATGGAAAAAAGAGGTACTAAAGGAAATGTAAAGACCATAATTGCAGATGAATCTTTGTGGGACATATCAGTATAGAAAGGAACTTCGAGGAAGCAATCTTAGTGGAAGTTTTTGTGCTTAACTAATACGTTTACTTTTCAATAATGACTTAAACCATCTGTGTTATCCTTCTTTCATTTGGACCATAAACCATAAAGATAATTAAAAATTGTTCAAAAATTGTCTTAGAATGTCTTTTTCTCTCTCTCTCTTTATTTATTTATTTTACTTTTCCCAAGTTTCATGTAGTGGTCACGCATGTATTTAGTATTCAGTAAGGTGAGTCGAACTGTCAAGGTACAGACTACACCCTAGCATTATTTTTCTTAAATACTGAAGAACAGCTAGATAAGAAGGCTTTTTGTTGTGTTGTTGTTTTGTGTTGTATAGAAAAATAGCCATTTATTTCCAAGTGAGGCCTGTGATACTACTTCTACTAGTTCTAGACTGGGAATTTCAATATCTCATCAGATGTATGCACCTTGGGCGTGCCTTAGATGTGCTCATCTGTGCATGTTTTTGAGACTTTCACCTCATTTTCCCCTGCAGACTACTTTGTGCAAGACTGATTGTGTAGTCAGGTGAGATTTCTGTCCCCCTACACACGTGAACTTGAGTTTTCTGACATTTCACATGTTGTGGGGAGAGTAAAATAAGCTACAAGTAGGTCCTCCCAAGCACAATTCCTGGAAACCGTAGGCTGTTGTGGGCATGTTTATTTTTTACTTGTCTCCTTGCTGTGATAACCTCAACATTTTGAGGAAGGGAGCAGACAGTTTATTTAAAAACATGTTATAGCAAAATGCCATTTATGTAAGCAACAGCAGATCCATTCACGCTTCTGAGCTCAATTTTCCTTTGTGCAGAGTAGGAAGACTTTCTGTGACTCTGACCAAACGATGCTTGGAGTCTAGATCTACTCTACCCTGTGATATTAGAGAAGCTTCTTCAACAGTGCAAGTCTTGGAATAAGCTTAATCAATCTCATACACACTTAAAGAAATTGAAAAGGGCTGTGAACTTTTTCTGAACTTGCCTTTTCAGAGTGAGCAAGAGCTCAGTCCAGTCTTCAGTCTCCATTTTTCTTTGTAGTCCCAGACTGTTTTTCCTTCGGGTGAAGCTGGAGGATAAAGGAACATTCTTGAAAATGTGAAGAGTAGGGTGTTTTTTTGGTAGGTTTTTCAGTGTTTTTCTCATCCCCTTCTTCTCCTCCCTTCCTCCAACTTCTCCCTTTGTGGCTCCATACAAACCTTGATTTTACAATAGTGAGGCTCTGTAAAATTTTACTAGTGTACTATTTGATACAAGAAGTTGGGCAGCTTAGTATAACTATGTCTTTTGACTTCTGTTAACGGTATGAAAATTTCAGCACTTCCTCTTTTTGCAGTTGGGCCTGGAAGGGATTGTTAACTCTGGTGGCAGTGATTCTCAAAATACTCATCTTTGATTTATAGCTAGTCCCAGACCCTCCCCAGCAAGTCTGGCATGACAGTAGCTTTCCATCTGGGTTAAATGAGAGTGCAGTTAAATACCCTTTTATTTAGGTGCAACAATAGTCTCTGAAAGGTTTTTTTTTTTTTCTTTTTTTTTTTCCCCCTTAACAAAGGTCTTGTCAGACCAAACACAGAGGCTTGTGCTCAGCAGTTGCAGCACTGCTGGTGGTTGGCTTCATTGTCTGACTGTTTCACTCAGAGTGATTCCTGAAACACAGAAAGAAGCATATTTAAAAATCATGTCTTTTATGACAGTAAATGGTCTGTTATTGATACCAAGACGGTTTAGCAAATTTGCCTGGAAAGCATTCTTAGCTACAATGTTTTGACTTGCTAATTGAACCTGAATATGGAAAAGGCTTGGTGACTGCAGAGACACCTGGTAGATACTCTGTGTTGAACCTCCAACAGTCAGAGGAGCAAAATCTAGAGGCTGTATATAGAAACAAATGGGGCAGGAGGGTCAGAATCCCCAAAATAACTCTCCAGGCCATGGTACATAACACCAAACATCTCAGGAATATATCTGCTGTTGGGCAAAGTGAACGACCATGGTGGAGTTTCCTGCTGGTGAGGAGGTCTTGCAGAGAGCCGTGAAGTTTGGTGCGGCATTATTCCCATTCCTTCGTAAGGTTTGTTTGAAAAATACCAGGATCATAAGCTGCTGAAATTGGAAACATGAGAGGAATTTCAGGGGCTGAAAAAACCCGGGACAGACAAATGTATCTTGACATTAACTTCAAAGGGTCCGTAATACAGAGGAAGTTGTTAAGGCTGATTTTGAATATATGTTTAGTACAAAAGGGGAAGAGTTAGTGTTGAAAGCACAGGAGCATGGAACAAGGTAACTACTGACCTGCTAAGTGGCCTGAGGGAAAAACTGGCCTGGTCTTCATTTTGTAAGGGCTTTCAAATATCTTCTATTTGGAATAAACAGATGACCATACTAATGAAGTCTGTTTTTCCTAAATCTGTTACACCAGACTTGGAAGTGCCTGGTGGTGGATGCCGTAGCTGGAACATCATGATTCTAGGTGTTTATAGGAAAGTACAGGTCATGATATTTAATGGCCGGTCTCCGTCCAGTTGAACTGGTTGGCTAAAAGTGGCCCTAGAATAATAAATTACCTGCTGTTGAATGATCTGGAGTTACGTATTCTGATCTCTTCTAGCACTGTGAAGTTCCAGTATAGTACCAGTGAAACATTCATGGGGATGTGACTCATTTTGCCTATTTCGAAACAAAGCAGCAGTACTTTTACCTAACCATAGAATCATAAAATCACAGAATCATTAAGGTTGGAAAAGACCTCCAAGATCATCTGCTCCAACCATCCCCCTACCACCAATGTCACCCACTGAACCATGTCCCTAAGCACCACGTCCAACCTTTCCCTGAACACCCCCAGGGATGGTGACGCCACCACCTCCCTGGGCAACCTGTCCCAACGCCTGACTGCTCTTTCTGAGAAGAAATTTCTGATTTCAAACCTGAACCGCCCTTGGTGCAACTTGAGGCCATTCCCTCTACTTCTATCTCTAGTTACCTGTGAGAAGAGGCCGACCCCCAGCTCCCCACACCTTCCTTTCAGGTAGCTGTAGAGAGCAATAAGGTCTCCCGAGCCTCCTTTTCTCCAGACCAAACAACCCCAGTTCCCTCAGCCGCTCCTCACAGGACTTGTGCTCCAGGCCCTTCACCAGCTTTGTAGCCCTGCTCTGGACACGCTCCAGAGCCTCGAAGTCCTTAATTTCAGAATTATTGATAGCTCAGGGACGTGGAGAGAGAGAGAGAGAGGCAGTACCTAGAACTAGACTAGAGACGTAGTCCTAGATGCTTCTACGGTTTTGCAGAAATTCATCAATAAAGCAGAGCATTGTGGTAACGTGGTGTTAGCACAAGAGGCAGGGCAGCAGTTGTGTGTTGTTGGTGCTCTGAAAGTGTTGCCCTTTGGTGATGTAACTTGACTAGTTACCTCTATAACTAGATGCTGTTTCAAAGTCGAGGAGAGTCACTGAAACAAAGTTGTCTGGGTGCCTGGATTGGTGTTTGCGGGGTAATCACTGAGCTGAGGCAACTGAGCTGCCATCTGACAAGGGAGTGTTGACCCCTTCAGGCAACAGCATGAGGCACATCATTGGCAGAGCTTTGGTGCTTAACAGGCTGCTCAGATGTATTTCAGGTCATGTTAAGAGTTAGGGTTACTGTTGTCTTCAGCTCAGGAAGAGGAAAATATGGCCAACTGCTCCCATGTAAGCTTGTCATAGGAACCAGTAGCAGCTGAGTGTGGTTTTCTGCAGAGCTTCATGTGGTCAGCACTGCACAGCTGAGAGCTTGGACTCTAGGTGAAGGTGATCTCCTCCAGGCTCTGTGTCTTGGAGTGATTTGTGCAGAACAGGAAAACCACCACCCGCTGCAGAAGCCACAGGGTGGCAGAAATAGCAGCTGAGCCCGACGCAATGTTCGAACAGATGGGTTTGTTGCGTTTGTAGCAGAACTTGTGTGCCTGCGTGCAGAACACAATAGGAAAGCAAAAGAAATGGTGTTTTAAACCGGAGAGTGCAAGAGGTGAGATCTGGCTGAGCAGGCTGTTACCTGGAAAGAGGGCTCGAGTTGGAGGTTTCTTTCTGATTGCTTCCCAGTGTGTTTCAGGGGGAGGATTTTCCATGTTTCAGCTCTTGCAGCTTCTCCCAAGAGAAATAGCACACCTCAGCTCCTGATACTTTCTACGTTCGTGAACCAAAAATGGGTGATAGTGAGAAATAGGAATTTATTTCTCACTGGAAGCACATTTAGTATTTCTGAACGAGAACCAAAGTTCATATACTTTCTTTAGGGCACTTTAAGCGTGTTTTTAACAATGGATGAGAAATCTGCCGGGGTAGCTGCTAGGCACAAAATACAGCTGTATTTGTAATGTGGTGGTGAGGATGTGCAAGTGGGCATATGTCTCACCGTATGAGTGGCAGCACAAATCTGTTAGTGCTTCATAAATCTCATACAGAGGCCCTTTTGTTGTCATCTTCCAGGTTCATAGTTTGCCTGCCATCCATTTTAGGATATTCTCCAGAGGAGAGCTGCAGGAGTGGTAGGGGACATGAAGGCAGAACAAGCTTTAATGCTGTCTGTAGTGCCTTCCCTTGCTGATCAGCTTCTAAGTCTCTGCAGGAGAAGAGTGGACTCTTCTTCCTCCTTCATCTTCCTCATCCCCTTCCGCAACTGCTTTTCAAAGGCTGTGCAGCTTCCCAAACAACGCTCAGATTTGCTGGCGCAGCACCATAATTGAACTGGGCCAATTGAAGCGGGGGACGGGAGAGCTTGTGTAACTTGGCTCTAATGAGGCTTTTGGTGCCAGGACATGAAACAGAAGTTAGTTAATTTTCTTGTTCGTTTTAGGTGAAATTTTGGGTTAGCCACACCAAATCCAGTCTGGAAACACGTGTAGCCTAGCAGTGTTCGTGTAACAGGAATATGTGCAATCAGTGCAGCTCTCCAATGGAAAGCAAACCTTTGTCTGGCTTCTGGCTTCAGCAGGTGCTGCTTATAGATGATTCCTCACAACCTGGGGAGACGAGCATGAAAAAATTGACTTTCCAGGGCTGCACAATCTGCTGAAGACTCCTGGACCTGTAGCATAAGATTTTACCCTGATGATTCCAGCTAAAGATCTGGTTTAGCTCAGCGTTCTACCTCTACCAGCAGCCAGTAGTAATGCTCGGGGGGAAAAGTCTTAGTAAAGACAGCAATCCCTCCCAGCTTTTGGCAGGCTCCAGTTCAAGGACTTAGAGCACGAAAGTCATGTCTGCACCTTTGTTTAAGAGCTCTTGACAGACTTTCCTTTCTAAATTCATCAATCATGCACTAATCTGTTTTAAATTTCTGCCTTCACAACATGCTGTGACAATGAGTTCTGCAAATAATTGTAGTGGGGGAAAAGTACCTCCTTCTCCTCTTGTTTAAAAACAAGTTGCCTGGTAAACTTCATTTTATACTGCCTAATTCACGTACCCGGAGACATGGTTTCCTATTTGTTTTCTTTGTAATACCATTCATGGTTTGATGACTGCCATCTCTCAGTGGTGTTCCCTGCAGTGCTGGGTGTCCCTGACCTGCTTGCTCCTGATGCTCCCTTGGCTCCCCAGCCAGCACTGAGCTTTGTGGTCTACGAGTGAGTCGTTCCTCACCTTAATTAATCTGTGGTGCCTCCAGGGTTTCCACTCACTGCATGGCTATTACTTTGTGTTGTACGTGTATAAATACATGATGAATCTATCTGCAGCTCTTCACAGTTAATTCTCCTGATTCTGTAATCACCAACAAACTATCATCTTGCTGCTTGCTATATTTTCCATGCAAATAATGAATATATTGAGCAGCACAAATGCAAAACCAAGTCCATTGTGAAAACTGGCCACTTATTCGTGCTCTGTTTCTTTTCATCTAACCAGCTGCTAATTTGGAGAAGGGCCTTCCATCTTCCAAACTGAACCATGACAGTTCAATTTCTTTAAAAGCTTGTGGTGAGAGACATTGTCAAATGTTTGTTAGAGATCCAAGCACACTATATCATACATACCACACTTACCCGTATACGTCATGGGAATTTTGTGAGGTATGGCTTTGTTTATACCAGCCACGATGGCACTTCATCAATGTATCACGTATATGTTTGCATACCTGCTAATTCTGTTCTCATAGTTTCTGTCAATTTTCTTAGTATTGGTGTAAATCCGTAACTATTAGCCTGTAATTCCCTGGAGTCCTTTCATTGAATTTGGCAGCACATCCTCACCTTTTTATCTCTCTCCTATTAAGGGCATCTTAGAGACAAGCTAAGCAACATGGTCAGTAGTTCAGTGTTGTTCAAGTTCCATTCAAATTCCTGGTCGAATAGCATCTAATTCTGGTAGCCTGCTGCTGGTTCTAAAGCCTAATCTAAAGATGCTGTATTTTAGACATTGTCTTACTCCTGTACAGCCTTCTTGCTCCTGCATGTACATGGCATTTTCCTGAATTCCATGACAGTGGTGGCCAATTTGCCTCCATCATCACTTCGACCAGGTTGGGCAGACCTTCCTTCTCCCTCCTCACCGCCCCAGGTGCTTCCTAGGCGTGAAACGGGAGCTTGAAACAAGGAGCTGCTGGAAAGCAGGAATATACAACCATGTGGAAGCACCTTTCTGCCTCAGTCCTGATGTATGTTGGCTTAAGTGGGTCCAGAAGCCTTGGCAATATTTATAGATAGATAAATATCAGCTTTTATTGCTTGAATTATTTTTCATGGAAGGTGTAGCTGAATGTAGATGCTTCCAGTCCTTATCACCGATCGCAATTCTCAATTTCAATTAGAATAAACGTACACAGATGATGAGCTTTTCAACAATTTTACATAGATAATGGATTTATTTAGTATTTTAATACAGACTTTTCTGTTTTGGATTATGTTCATAACAAACAAGATTTTAATGCAACTATTCAAATGTGTAGGACCCATAAAATTTAGGATCAGAGTGAGGGGAGATACCTGTTTATTGTTCAGAAGAGTTAATGTCCTTTTTGGTTTTGAAGCAGTTTGAAATTCAGTTTCATCCTCATTCTTGCAATTGAACTTCAATATTTGTAATGAAAATCCTCAATCATGTGCCATATCTATTCTGGATGTGAATCAGACTTATGCTCATGTCTCTAAGGGAATTCTGTTGCTTTTCTTGTTTTCACCCTGGAAAGGAAGACGTGATTCATTGTTCTAGTCCAAGGATATCTGACGTGATACAGCAGTACTGTTTCTCCCTCTCTTACCTGTTTCTTTTTCCCCCTTCTTTCTTTGTGTGTAGATATTTTTTATTCTGCTTCAGTTTGTGCCTCCTCCCCTCCCTGTTTTCCTCTAATTGCTTTTTGCTCTGCCCATGCAGGATCCTGGCTCGTGTGTGTGAGATTTGCGCAACCGTTTTTATCTAGCTTTTCCCTTTTTCAATGGCTTCTGAATCAACTTCCCTCCCTTGAATCAATTGAGGTAATGTGGAGCGGTGTTGCTTAGCAATGCTGGGAAGCTGATACTGCTTGGGTGATGTGCGTGCTGCAACTTGGCTGAGCAAAAGAGGCTACCGGTCCTCTGCGGCCCGTGCATGGAATAAAATCTTGTTTTCTGCTGTTTTTAGTGTTCTTGCCGTTATTTTTTATTTTTATTTTTTTTCCATTAGTGTTGCTGAGTAGCAGTTTGATGGACTTACAGATGATCCTTCCCACTTCTTCCTGATATTTCCAAATGTAAAAAAAACTTCACAGCGTGTAGAATCAAAATATACTTGGGATGCCGCTCTTTAAAGAGTGGGTATCTAATTAACTGTCTTGAGATAGGTATGTTTTCCGTCTTCCTCCTCCACATGCCAAGCAAATCTGTTGTGAAAGCAGAGCTGAGCTTTACAGGATGTTTCAGTCCTCCAAAGCAGCAGAGACTGGCAGCCAATTTGGTGTATGTGGCAAAGGATTAAAAATAGGATGAATGTGATACCTTCAACCGTGTCGGAATATGGAATTGGCTTATTTCAGCAGCTGATGTTAAGGGCGTGAGTGGAGGTTATTAGCTTTGAAGCGTTTCTCTAAAATTCTCAACATCAACAATTTTCTCCAAAATTGTTGATGTTGAAATTCTACATTTTCAGTGGATGGATTTTAGTCTCACTTTAAATGGCTATATATATATATTTTTTTTTTCCACTGTTCTGTTTTTTATTTTCCAAAGCCAAGGGAGTGCACATAAAAAAAAGGTTGATTTCTTTCTCTCCTTTCTCTTCTTTTAATGAGAAGCGCTAAAAAAGTACATACAGGTGGATCAAACATCTTTGAGCCACATTTTTACCAGTTGGTTGCTCTCATTCTTCACACAACTTTGAATAGCAGGGGATAACCCTTACTTAAGTCATGGGGTGGGGTCGGTGTGGAGGTGGCATTTTCCCCTTTCAAACCAATCAGGATACACACCCAAGTTTCTACTCATAATCTTGGGGGCACTGAGGGAGTGTTCCCTTACCCTTGGTGAAGAAGCAGTGCATTCTGACATCTTTTCTTTCTTTGATGGCAATTCTGTTGCCTGCAGCTGTACAGCAGGTAGAAAAGCTTCCTCTGAACAAACGTGGGTGCTGAGGGCGCAACCGCTGGTGCCCAAATACACCCAGAAGTGGATGGTGGTGGTGGAGAGGTTGTGCTCCAGAGGCCGGTGACCTCCAGTGGTGTTTATTAGGGCTGTACATGATTTGTTCCTACATTTTAGACTGAGCGCTTGGTCTCTTTGATCAGCTACTCCTACCCCACTCAACCGGCACATTTCCATAACTGACGAATGTGTTCCCAGCTAGTTTGTTCGCTCCTGATTTAGACTATTTAATCCGTAGTACGCGCTCATTTATACTTGTCTATAAGGAACAAAACATGGAGCTGCTGAGGGGATTTATAGCAGGTTCATTGCCATGGTTTCAGGCAGCCTCACATAGCCTAAAAATAGATACAGGAAAGAATATTCTCTTCCCTCCTCTCCCTCCCCCAGCTCTCTCACTAATTGGAATTTCCTTTTTTGTTTGTGTATTTTTGTTACGGATTCACTGACTCGCAGGTCAAGCAAATTTGTCTGACGTCGCGTTTGGACGAGGAGAGCTCACTGTGGTACCAGCCGCAGCGGGGAGCGGCCGCCGCCATCACGCGCCAAGGCCGCCGCCTCCTGTGGCTGCCTCTGGCGCTGGGCGGTGTGGGCGGTGTGGGCTCTGGCCGGCTGTAGCTCACTGCAAGATGGCACTGGGGTCTCGGCTGTTCAGGGACCGCCCTGGGGACGCCCTCGAAATGGATCAGCTTAGATTTGTGCTGTGTCGGCAGGGGAGAGGCGCAGAGTAGGCAAGGCTGTGCCTTCGGTGCCGGTGCTGTCCAGGTGGCCGCTGTGGCGCACGGTGGCTCTCCTGCAGCTGGGGTCCTGCCACCAGCTGAAGGACCAGGGTGGTAACTATGGCAGAGCCAGCTCTAAACCACCCCCTCCACCAGCGTTTGGTCTGGCTGTTTGTTGGTGGCGGAAAAATGAAGGCAGAGTGCAGGCTGGCATGTAGAGTGGTCTCTTCTGAGGTGTGCCCACTGGACTATTTTTGTCTTTGGGTTGGGGAGCTGATTATTATTTTTTTCTCCCCTCTTCCACAGAGGTGTTGACTGTTTCTGTTAGCAGGAGGCCCAGATGCGTTCAGATCTCTCTCCCCAGACAGGAAGGGCATGGACTGGAATCACACCGATGCCGTGGATTTCCTGCATTGCTTCCTGTTGAACTCAGGGCCAAGAGCTAGGAGGGGACATACCGTGTTACAGGGCCCGTCTGCGGCGTGCAATTCCTGGGGTTTGCTGCGTGCCTTCTTATGTTGGGAAGCAAGTAAATAGCCCCACAGCAGGCTTAGCAACTTGTATCTTTCCGTGACAGGCTTTGAGGCAGGGGGGAAAGCGTTGTGGGTTGAATTACAGCGTGGGGAAGTCCTGCGTGGGCTCTCAGCAGGTTGTATGGCAAACGAGGTGTCGGTTTTTGCTTTTTCCTGAGCAAGGCTTTGACTTCAACCAAGAGGAGCTGCGGTAAGTTTATTGATTTGCTTGTGTTGCCACTAGTGCTGGGCTTTTTTATTCTTCTTGCTGCTGCTTTTGTGGTCATGGTGCCCTAACCTTTCTCTGTGGGGACTAAATGTCTCTGTTTAGGGCTGATGTGATGTCAGGGTGTAAGTATGTTGGTGAATGGCTGCAGAGCATTGCTATTTCCTTTGCCTTTTGGCCTATTATGTATAGGTTGCAAATACTTTTGAATTTTCCCATGTTTCTGAACTGATCAGGGCTGTGACTTCTTTTCCCATATACTCTGTTGGACAAAATCTGTGCATGTAAGAAGAAGGTGGTTTAGGTGAGATAGGACTGGATAGTGATTCTTCTCCAATACTGGGCACTAAAAGGTGTCAAAGACAACTTTCTATTGGGAGGATGTTAAAACTCTTCCAGGAGAATGTCTGTATGTAGGGGCAGAGGGTCAGCTACAGCCTGGTAGCTGAATGTTTAATGTTTTGCTGAGGTCATTCTGTTCCCTGCCCGCTTGTGGTCAGTAGCTGCAAGGTGTGTCTGTGCTTTCCTGCACCTCTGTGTGGTATTCTGCGGTATTTAGGGGCCTGACTTGGGCAGCTGGAGAGCAGGAGGAAAGCAGCCCCCTCAGCTACCTCCTCAGCCTTCCACAGAGGCAGGGACCTGGTCTGGACTCTTCCTCACAGCACAAGGTTTGGGGCTGGAGGCTCAGGGTGGCTGTGTTGTTGTTGTTCTTATTGTTCTGAAGGACTGCTCCTCTCCATTTGGAGCAGAGGGGAGTTTGACATCATTTCAAAGGATGCACGTGGAGATTTCCATCAAACACAGGGCTCCCCAGCCCAGCCCAGGCCAGCCCAAGTTACAGAGCCAGGCCATGTTAGTGACCCTTTGACATTCTCATCCTGTCTGATGCTAGAGGGGAAAATTTGCCACACCTGTTTGGCATTTTCACATTTTTTAAGTGGACCTCCCTTCTTCTGCTGTAATGAGTTAAACACCTGGAAATACTGTATGCATGAGTTTGCATTAAATAAAGCAACCTGCATAATATAAGACAGAATCACAGAATCATCTAGGTTGGAAGAGACCTCCAAGATCATGTAGTCCAACCTCTGACCTAACACTAAGTCCTCCACTAAGCCGTATCAGTGCACAGTGGGTGATCACCTCTTTCCACTCCCATCTATTCAACACTTGTGTTTAAAATACAAGTATATAACATCAATATACAATATAACATCCACTTGTGTTCCCTCCAGCCCTTCCAACCACTTCCTTGCTGCCAGACACCACTCCCTGCACACTGGGGGATTAGGCTCAGGTTGCTGTGGGCATCCACAAGAGTAGAGAGGTTGAGGCAAAGCCAGTGCCAAAAGCATCCTAAGCTGCTATTTAAAGGTTTTAAAAAAGGTCTTATTTGTTTACTTGTAGCCTATGTAGAAATCAGAGTATGCATATCCAGGAAGTATGAAAGTTGAGGATACTGTTTTCTGGACTCTCAAGGTAGTGTCAGTCATGTCATCTGCTTTCAGTAATGTTCACTCAAGAAGTCAAGGCATCTTAATACTTTATAATACTAATATAATTATAGATTAAATACTGTTTAAAGACCACGATTAATGTTTCAAAGCAAAAGTCCGTAGTTAAAAGCTATAATTCTCCCTTTTTGTGATTTCTGACACAATCTTTAATTCTTTAGTTGCATTTTTCCCCTCTCACGATCTCTGTCTTGTTTTTTGGTTATGATAATTCTCCTACAGCGATGCACTGTTGTGTGTGTTACGCCATCTGTGAGAAAAGTCTAATTCTTCACCTTTTGCAGTTTGGAAGAGGAGGGTTGCTAAAGCTTCTACGGAACTGGATTCAATTATTGACAGAGGTCCCTGTGTTGTTAGGAAGTGAATTAAACACCCAGAAAGTGGTTAAACTCTTGATAAAACCTGAGATTTGTGAGCTAATTTTCAGAAAGCCTCATGCTCCTGAATGCAGCCTGTAGTTAAAAGATCTGTAATAATATCTAAGGAAAGCTGCAGAATGTGAAATACTGGAAGAATGATTTCAGCCTCAGAGTCTCAGTTTGGGAATACAGAATTGGTGGATTTACTTTGGATTTCGGTTTGTCCGACCTAGATCAATAAACAGATTTAGACTTCAGACTCCCTCTGGGTCAGTATCTCCGTATCTGGAGGACCTGGGTTTTCTGTCTGTAATTCCCCATATATGAGGTATGGCTAATGTCATTCCTTCCCCTCTCACAAGGGTATCATGAAGTTAAAGTTAAGTACTTACTGAGAGAGTAAAACAGCCTGCTATACAGAGAGCGCAGAAACTCACTTGTTAAATTCTGTCTTAAGAGCAGAGTGCGAGTAGTTAATAAACCTTAATGATGGAGCAGGGAGGGAAGAATAAATACTGATTACCTTAATTGATGGTGCTATCCTGTACTGTGAATGAGGCTGAGTGGTTTTTGGCGAGGTCAGGAAGGGGAAACCTGTGCAGCTTAGGATGTGCAAGAAAAGGGACTTTCGGTCTGATGGCATGTTTCAAACCAAACAATTCCTAATTCTTAACTCTTCCTTTAAGGCATGCAATTTTCTCTTACTTAAAGAAAAAGTGAAAATCCCTGCTGTTTAAAAGTGAAGGCTCCCATTACAGTTGTAAACGTTATGACCTCACCCAGGACTGCTGTCTCTCCTTTGAGCAAGGAGATTCACATCCATGGTAGGTGGCTGTGCTCTCCCATGGCTCCCCACTGTACCAGGAGGACACAGGAGTGTTCACCTCAGTTCCCACCCCTGGAAGCAAATGGCCTTAGTCCTTTCTCCAGGAGCATGTTTTTTTTTTTCAGGCCCTCATCCCAGTCAGCTCCTTTGCCCACTCGGATCTGGTGTGGGGAGGATGAGTGACCAGGTTTCCCCATGGAGCTTGTACCTGCAGCAGTTGGGGCACCCACGAAAATGCAAAGATGGGCTGGGCTTCTCTCTTCTCCGGTGGAGATGGGCATGGTCTGGTTGTCACCGGGGAAGCGTGCGAAGTTCAAGCATACTCAGCAAGGGAATGCTCTCGGGAGATATTAGTTATTCACACTTCAGAGGTCTTTGTCTACTGTGGGTATGCTCTGTGCTACTATCAGATGCGGGCATAAAAGCTTCTTTCCGTGTTCAGCATAATCTAAAGTTACTTGAGAGGCAAGAGCCAAGAAAGGAATATGAGTATGTAATATTCTCACAGGGAAGAGCAATCCAATACCCAGTCTTCCTGCTCACGTAGTGCACCAGTGCGTCCTGCCACGCTGCTTGCTGGTAGCTGCACCTTGGTGGTATTGGAAGGCTTTTACTTAGGGGGAGGATCCGTCAAAATCTGTCAGGCAGCATTCGCTTTGAAGACCTGTGTTCGTGCAATGTCCATCTTTCTGCTTGATCTTTAGTTGGCACCTTCTACATTGTAATATCCTAATTAAAAATAGAACAGAGTCTGACTCTTAAGGCTCTCCGTTATATTCAGATTGCAAAGACTGTTTCTGGCTGCTGCTTCTGACCATATTTTAAGGAGGATGGTGCAGACCGATGGGCAGCTCTGGCAGTATTTCTGCTTTCTCTGCTTCCAAAGGCTGCAAGGAGGAGACCAGAACAAGAGAATTGATGCTTTGCACTAGCCCCTTCAGTGGTAAAAAGTACAGATTCTACAGATAATGTAGAATCTTCACACTTCTAAGCAAGTAAGTAATTAGTTTTGAAATGTAACAGAATCCACAGGGATGTAAGATGCACTGAAACAGGTTTGCTGATAAAGGTGCAATGGTGTGGTTGAACAGGTGCACCCTTCTCCAGATCCAGATCCTAAAATTTGCAGTAACAGTGCTGTGCTTTGGAATAACTTATGCCATCTTTCATTGTGAGGTAAGTTATGGTGGGAAACTGAGTTTGTTTTGCAGACATAACATCACCTAATGGCATTTTTGGTCTGTCTTCTATGAAAAACAACCCTAGTCTCTCCCTGTGGAGCTTATACAATAGTTACATTTTAGCTGGATATAAAATGAGGAGTTACCTGTGGCAGCAGTAGATCTGTATCTCTGTCTTGTAGTACCTCTGACAGCTGTTTGTGGAGTAAATGCAGCGTTACCAGTTATCTAGGGACAGAGAGGTATTGTATCTTGAACGATCAGGAGAGCTGTTGTCAGACAAAAGGGACAGACAGTGCCGCTCAGCACAGGTAGAGTTTCTCCTTGGCTCTTTTAGTGGTCATACTATTAGAAACAACGAGAAATGAGACAGAAACCTAAGCGAGTTCAAAAGTTTGGTTATAAGTTTTACAATTATTTCTGAAGGAAAAAAAAAGACATCATTTTTGAACGCTATAGGATATTTCAATTTAGATACTATACAATCATGCCTCCTGGCCCGTTCATTATATGTCCACCAGGATGCCAATGAGTCTATTAAGTTGTTTTCCAAGCAGCAGTACATAAAGCAATTTATTTTTCCTGATGGTACGAGCATTTCTTACTGGGAGCTGTGTCATTACCATGTGCGGTGCTTTGTTGGTCAAGCATAATGAAGGCTTGTGGTAGAAGAACTATTAAAAAAATAAAACCATTCTATATTCAATTATATTGAGCAGTTCTACAAACACAAAAAGGCTCTTTCAAGAACAAATGTTTAAATATTTAAAACCTGCAGGATTTTTTTTCCTGTTTTTATAGCGGCTTGTATACTGAGCACACAATTGAGACCATAAGTATGTTTTTCCTGGTGGAAGACCATAGAGTGTGTATATATAATAATTTTGTGGGAGTCTGATCACAAGCTCTGGGCAAAAAGGAAGCTAGTCAAGACCATTATGGCTTCAACGTAACATGTTTGGATAGGCATCTTCCCCGGGTGCATGATGCTGAATATAGGCGTCATTGTCCTCTGCGGTTTTGAGCTGCTGGGCCATGGGGTGATTTTGTGTAGTGCATTGTGCAAGGTGGTCCGCTCCCAAGCTTCTGCTCTGTCCTTGTGCTGTATACCATCAACGCAACAGATCATAACCAGTCTGTTTCTCAGTAGGAGAAAGAACGAGGTGTCTGCATGCTGACTGCGGCATCTTCGGCTCGGTGGCTGTGTGCTCAGGGAAGGGGGAGAAGTTCCTCTGAGGGCTGCTGAACGCCCAGGTTGGGTTTCAGTTCCTGACAGCTCTCTGGAGGAGCCACTGAGAATACCTCTACTGTCTATTCGTATTTGGTTCAGAAAAATAATCTACCCCCCCAAGCCGCTTATTTCTCAAAACCAGCACTGTACGAGATTTTCCCCCAGCCGCTGAGCAGTAGTATTACCGTAGTGTGTTATTTATTCTTTTGACATGTTTTTATTTCATGGAAAAACGTTTGCGTTATACTCGAGGCTGGGTATGAGTTGCTGGATCCCTTTCAGAATTCTGTTAAATCTGGAAGGAAATCAGATTACTTTCTTCTACTATAAGCACATTCGGCTTGGCTTTCACATGAGGTGTTGTATGGGTGAGTGAGCCCAGAGCACTCCAGCTGGTGCAACAGCTTTATTTATGCAGAGTGATGGCATGAAAGGGTTTTGAAAAATGCTTTTAATGGTTTCAGGAGGGATTTGTATTACTGTTGAACCACCAGACTGCTTTAAGTTCTTACCCACTTCACTTGTATTTTCAGCTGACAAACTGTGGGCTCTGGTGGTGACCCCCCATTGATCAAGAAACTCCTCTAGCTGGGAACACAAAATATAGGTTTTCTTAAGCTCTCTTTTGTATGTTCCTAGCATGTACCATGTGGGAATAAAGCTTCCACAGTCTCTCTGTCCATAACGAGCTTTTTACCATAGCTTTTGTACCCACGTGGCATGCTTATGTATCTCAACTTCAAGATGGTTTCGGTCTTCATGAAGTGATCATGTGTACTTTGTCACTTCTACAGCACATTATGTTCTCAGGACAGAACTAGCTGGGTGATTTCTACATGTATTTCATGCAGTCTTTACTCCTATTTTTAATGGATTTTTTAAAATTGCATTTTGTCGTTTGTTAAAGCATATTGAAGTTTTACTTTTTCATAGGTTTTAGTGGCAGAATTGACAAAATAGTTATGCAAAATAGAAGGGGCTTCAATGAAATCATATATACGTAGATGATATCAGTGGCTTGCAAATTCCTCCTAAGCATCATTTCTTATGCAGGCAATCGAAATGTAAGCAGGAGGGGTTTGGACAATATTCAAACTATTGTTTGAAACATCTCCGAAAGCAGGTTGTGAATTTCGTAGTAAAAAAGAAGTATCATCTCTCCATAGGGTAAAGCAGAAAAGATGTGGTCTGTTTGGGACAGTAAAGCATCAGGAAAGTATTTTCAAAGAAAAATAGTGTTGATCTTCACATACAAGTAAGTCATGAACCACTTACATAGTATTTAAGCAATCATACAATAAATGAAAAGCAAGAAGGCAATATTTCATTCAAATTTTACCCTGTCTAATAGTAAACCGAGTGTTTGTGTAGCAATACCTGCTGCTGGGCTGTTAAGGGATTCATGGCTCCAGGAGCTTGACTGGAGCTCCCCGTTTTGCTTAGACTCAGTCATTGGTTTCAAAGGGAAGGCGCAGTTGTTGGGGGAGAGTCACTAACTATCAGTTGGAGCTGATCATTCCCATTGCTTAGCAGATGAGATGCTAATTTGCCTTCCAGGAATAGCCGGACTTACCTGTTTGCACAGTGCCTTGGAGTTGGTGATGTAAAAGCTGAAGAAAAACTTTAGAATTGGCTGTCTTGGTTTGAATGTGATATTAGCTTTCCTGACTGAAGTAAATAGTATCGATCAATGGTACAAGGGTACATGATGAAGAATAAATAGTGGAGGCAAGTCCCTAGTGCTTAGGGAATGGTCGCAGCTAGTCCCAAGAGTAACTTGGGTGAAGAGTTTTCTGAGGAGTTCCTTTAGGAGGATGAGCTTCACTTACGGTAATTGCTCACATACACACATATATATATGCATATGTATATATGGCTTTGCTTGTGTGAGATGCAAGGGAAAAAAAACAAAAACGTTCCTTGCCTGCAAGAACTTTCTAATACAAGGTTGTCTGGAAAGTGGAGCACAAGAAGAGAGTATATTTACTGCCTTGTTAATGTTGTTGACAGTCATCAAAAATTATTCTAGCTTTTTTTGTTGTTCCTTTAAATACTATTTGCAGACGAGACTGGCTTAAATCACAGAGCAATCTGTATTTATGCTTAAGGGATGAGATTTTTCAGAGACAATTGCAAAAGCATACAGAAATGTATTACTGCACTTGTTGATAGATCTACTGACAGGTGTGTAGTTGAGGAAAAAGATAGCGTGCATCAGATTTGTGCAGGATGGGACTGCTCTTTGCTGACATCTGGCAAAAGATCTGGAATCTGGGACAGCTGCTAGCACCACAGAATTGCAAACAGCTTGAGGACCTGAATGTAATGAAGATAAATGAGCTTGAGCTGGAAGCTGAATGGCTCTATAGGTAGGAGTAGTAATGAACGTGGGTACTCTGAATGCTGTACAGACGGGCTTGCAAGAGGTGTTTTTAATGCTGCGTGCTGTCCTGTACATACATATACATTCATTATTCTGGTTTTCAGGCTACATTACTGGTGTGCTGAGGAGTTTGAGCTTTTGTAAAGCCATTTATCCCTTTTGTAAAGTTTCTGTGTTCCTTGACCCAGTTTCTATGGTATAGTCATGTAGATGGACAGACTAAGTGCTCTAATTTGTAGTGCTATCCAGTCCACTTACTGGTACACAAGTTAGCTAGAATACAAAAGCAATGCCAAATTTGGGAGTAGTAACGCAGTAGCTAATGGTCTGCCAGCAGCTCTATGCCATTGTGTTGGGGTCTGGGAATTTGACATTGGCTTCATATTCTAGCTAATTTGGTATTATCAAGCAAAACAGTGAGGTTTAGAGATTTCAGAGTCTGACCAAGATGGGTAACTTTGTGGGCTGTCTTTATTTTCATGACAAGTGATGATTTTTATTCTCTTACAGATACTCTGCCTTATTTGAAGGCTTTGCTTATTGCTGCAAATTTTAGCAAGTCTGCAGAATGCTAGAGTATCCAGTTCTGAGGCCTGCAAAAAGTAGACAGCCATGGTGGTTTCTTGGACAGGCAGGTATTAAGAGGTGGATTTTTCTACGTCTTTAGGGGCAGAAATAAAAAATAAATAAAAATCCATGTTTAAAAACTAAACACGGTTTGGAAGCTCCATCTCCATCCTGTCATCCTATTCTTCACTGCCTGTACAGGGGACTAAACATGAGTCTGTAATGCTGATCTTCTGTACCATACATCACCTGGAACCTCCCTGCTTCTGACTTCATGAAACAATCATCATTTAGAATGTTATTTTTTTCTTTTTCTTTTTAAATCCCAGAAGATAATCCAATGAAACAGGAGAACCTGCTTTTTAGTAATATTTCTTTCTCTGTCTGAGCACTGTGGATGTGAGCAGGAGCAGACAGCAGTCAGAACAGGAATCCAGAAACCACCTTCTGTTTACATTTCATTTAGAAGCTGAGCAACTAAGCTTACCCTGCACCTGTGCCTGTACTACTGCCCTTCAAGCTTGAAATACTTTTCTATTACAAGCTTTTGGTATCACATTTCTTTGCTTCCACAAAAATGCTGGTCTCTTAGCCTAATGAAAAATTTCTGGATTTAAGTCAGATTTCTAATGTATATTTTTCTTTGTGAGGGTCTTTGTGTAATTTCAGGTGTGTATGATGTTCTGTGCAGAATAATGTGAAGTATGAACATTTTTTTAATGAGGCAGCTGTTTGTAGTTTTCAGTAGTTCCTTAAGAAAATTGGACTTTAAAGATAAGATTTTCCAAGAAATCTTTTGATATTCTCCCATGAGAAACTGCCAAAGACTCATAATATGATGGTGACTTTAAAGCTTTTGAAAAAATCCTCTCTTCTCTGTTGCAGACTTCTGCTTCCTACCAAACGTGTTCTGTATTTTAAAAAGAATAAATCTGTCATGTCCAGGCATTCCAACACAGATGTCCCACTTGAGGACTGGTGACTCTCACTCAAGAACCAAATTTTGATTATTATTGTTTGCCTTGAACATAGCCAATTCAGTTGTTTCAGTTGGCATGACTTGAAAATTTGCCATTTATTTCTGTGATGGCTGGCCATTAGCATTGTGGCTGTTAGAAAATGACAGAATGGTTGAGGCTGGAAGGCACCTCTGGAGGCCATCTGGTCCAAACCCTGCTCCATCAGGGCCACCCACAGCAGGTCACCCAGGACCATGTCCAGGCAGATTTTGAAGATCTCCAGTGAGGAGACTCCACAACCTCAACTGTGCTTCGTCATTCACACAGCACAGAAGCGCTGCCTGGTGCTCAGAGGGAGCATCTTGTGTTACAGTTTGTGCCTATTGCCTTTGGTCCTTGCACTGGGCAGCACCATAAAGATCCTGTCTGTGTCCTCTTTCATCCTCACTTCAGGTATTTATAAACATGTATGAGATTCCCACCCGAGCCTCCTCTTCACTAGGCTAAAAAGTCCCAAGGTTTCTCAGCCTTTCCTCATAGGGAAGGTGCTCAAGTCTCTGAATCATCTTTGTGTCCCTCTGTTGGACTCTTTACAGTATGTCCATGTCTCTTTTGCACTGTGGGGTGCCCAGAACTGGACACAGTACTACAGGTATGGCCTCATGAATGTTGAGTAAAGGGTAGTCCCCAGCATGTGCTGGGGCCTGGGGTTGTTCTTACCCACGTGTGGGACTCTGCCCTTCTCCTTGTTGAACTGGATGAGATTGTTGTCAGCCCACCTCTCCAGCCTGTTGAGTTCCCTCTGGATGGCTGCATGGCCCTCTGGTGAGCCCGCCACTCACCCCCGTTTTGTGGCATCCGCAAGTTTACTGAGGGTGCACTCTATTCCATCGTCCAGTTCCTTAGTGAAGATATTCAACAGGATTGGGCCTGGTTTTGACCCTTGGGATACACAACTCATTACTAGCCTCCAACTAGACTTTGTGCTGCTGACCACTACCCTCTGGGTCCAGATGTTCAGCCAGTTTTCAATCCACAGTTTTTGACTCGGGTGTCACCTTACATCAGCGGTACCCCTGGTACAGATGAACTCGCACTATATTTGCTTAGTTTGTCTGCCATGGAATTGTGAAGATCAATTGGGATAACATTTCACAAAATACAAAAATTTGAGACATATTGGCCCTGCATCCATTCCTCATCTTTTCAGACTAAATTCAATTTCTGTCTTCCTGTTCCACTTTGCTTGTTATTTTATTATTATCCCTTTTAAAATATGGATCCAAGAAACTTTCTTTCCTATTTGATGTTTATGGTCATTCTGGTACATTAATGATAATGTAGCTTTTCTTGACAATTTTTCCTGAGGGTATAGAATTTTCCCTTACTGAAGACAGTGCAGATCCATGACATACTTTTTGCCATACATTTATGCCTACTTTACTGTTGTCCAAGGGGAGAGAAGAGGAATACGAAGAAGCAGTGCATTGTATGAAAAATTGTCTTGGTTGATAAATTGGCCTCAGCAGCAGAGGGGCTGAGGTGCAGACATGTCCTGCCACCTCTGCTGTGGAGGCGTTAATGTCTGGTGCAGGGCTGGGCAGGCCTTTGAGAGCAGTGGCATCTTCAGTCTCACAGATTAGCCTCAGCTTCTCTCACAGAGTCCTCCACATTCAACCTGTATATATATATATCATCCTGTCTTTCCTCATAACTTACTTAGTATGATTTTTTGGGGGTCAAATTCTGTGTTTTTCTGCAAGATGAAGGTGCTTGGAACCGAGGAAGAATACTTTACAGGAGTGTTTCCATATAATCCTCTCTGCAGCTGAGGCTTTCCAAAAATTTTACAGGAAGCTGAGCACTATGAGCCCTTGCCGGTAGGCTGCCTGGATCGCCCCTTTTTTTCTTTGCTGCTCCACATCCATCATGCCTTGGAAGGCCTGTTTCAAATTTGTTCTTTTCTAGTCCACTGGTGCCTTCTTAGTTCTTACTAACAGTTTATAAGTCTTTGAGACAGTTTGAGTGGTCTCATCTGGTATTATATTGACTACATTAATTTATTTCAGTCGTCTCATTACCGAGTGATCTGGGAGACGGTGGGCTGGCTTCTGAGAGGCCTGGACTGCAGCTCCGGCCTGGCCGCTGCTCTGCTCAGTAGCCTTTAAGGCCAGTCATGCCCTCCGACCTGGGCTGCTTTCCCCACCTTTAAAAGGGGAATAATACACAGTGTGCTTCCTTCTGTCGTGTGCTTTGAAAGTGTGCTTAAACAAAACAGAAGTGGGAAAGGCCTCCCCACATGGTGACACGCTCCCCCAGCAACAGGAGCCTTCAGGCTTCAGGAGCTTTTTGCATCAAGTGTCCAACCTCCTTGTCTCACAGAAATGCAGAGTAATTAACAGATTAGGTTAGCCTGTATTCCAGCGGGAGTTCTGCTTGTGTTTCAAACATTGGTTTATTTCTTCTTTCATTTCTTCAGTATTTCATAATTTGTTGTAACCTTTTGTTCTCCCCACCTAGACAAAAAAGGTGTTGCTTCTACTCCCAGGTCCCTTTAGACTACTGCTAATTCAGTTTAATTGGTTTTTCTTCCTGCCAAAGAAAAATACATGGAAACATTATTTGGCCTGAGCCTTTCAAATGCTATAAAATGCACCTGTTCAGGCACAGTTTTGAACACCGAGAACTGCAATGACATTAAGCTGAGCCCCATCTTGGCCTTCGTCCAGCTACTGCGTGAGTGTGCACGGAACTTAAAATTTTCATCTGTGTAACTGGATTGTTAACCTGTGGTTTGGACAAAAACACGTTTACTAATTTTTCTGATGGCATTTGTACCTTTTTGTAGTTGGTGCCCTCCAGGTGTTTTAGGTAGAGTTATGTGAGATGGCTTGAGTCAATCTGCTGGCCTGCCAGCACCTGCAAGAAACACTGGCTGGGCTTAGCTCACCCTGGCCTTAGGTTTGCCAGCACACTGAGAGCGGATTTAATTTGCCAGCCCAGCAAAGAACAGAACACTGAATTATTTTCTTTTGGATTAGCAAGGTACATTGGCTCAGTGAAGAGTCCAAGGAGAGTGAGAGTGTATTTAAAATTCTCCATCCTCCATCCAAACTTAAGACTTCTCCTCATTGTGACAGACATTAGGTATCTTAATCCCCCCTCAGGTTTGCTTAATGTTTGCTTACCACTGTTCTGTTACATTCTGTGACCTTCTTGGTCATCTAGATCGAAATGATTTGTGGAAAGGTACGCAGTTTGACTGATGTGCTGCATTATTTTGTAGTAGGTAATTGTAATTTTTAAGGCTGCTTTTATGTGAAGACGTCATAAATACATTGTGCCCATGTTACAACAGCACCATAGTGAGCGAGACTAGCATCATACGTACAAAAAGTTATGTCCAACATGGCATGCTGATGTTAAGAGAGAGAAAAAAGGAAAGGTCTGCTTTTAATTTGCAAGTAGCAGATACAAGTGATCATCGTGGCCAATACTTCTTAGGTCTTTGCTTCCAATGTGAAATGTGCATATGTAACTGAATGGTTCAATATATATTACAACAGTTTCTATATTACCAGCTGTTAATAATAATAAACTCTCAGCTGTGTATGTGGAGTGGTTTGGCTTGTACTTTTCCTCCATGTTTCTTTGGGCTCCTAACTTCGGGTCTTTTTTCCTTATTTCACCAAGTTTATTGGCCTGTCTGAATGTGTTTGTGGGCCACTTGATCATCTAGTTAGAAGAACATTCACAGAAAGGTTTGAAATCCATAATAATTCCTTATGTTGAATATTTAATGGTATCTCTGGAACTGCGCTGGATTGATTCCTACGTTTTGGATATGATAAATAGAACAGCTTTCCTCTTTGTCCATTTTAAATGTCTGTACCTAGCCCAAAACTGCTGTAATAATAAAGCAATTGTGGAGTTCCTTTCTTTTGGTACTGGTGCTAGCCGTGGCATATGGTGGCTTTAGGAGAGCTCTTAAAACAGCTTTTGAATTAGCAAGGCTATGGACCTGTATATTTGTGTCTACTGGCATTTCCAGTGTTTAAAAGTACTTAAATGCCAGGAAAATTAGGTTTATTTGTAAGGAGGCCTGGAGTGTTGCTATAAAGCTCTCTCTCCCTGTTCTTCCTGGAATTCCTGCCTCCAACTGCAGTTTTCTTGTTGACACTTCTTGTCTCATAAAAGGTTTTAATTTAATTAATTTTAACGAATAAAATCAATTGAATCGATTCCATTTACGTTTTAGATCACAATGGCAATTGATGAAAATTTATGAAGTGCGTTTGTCTTGTGCTTGGCTGGGTGTCACTAGCATCTCTTCAACCCTGATGAGTAGGATAGTGCCGTTCCATTGCAAAACTCGCCGGTTTGCCACGTTTAGCTGTACTGACTGTTGTCCTCTGGGGAGGCTTCTAGGTTTCCTGCTGGTTTTTGTTCTCCTTCGCTTGTGCCTATTGAGTTGAGCTGTAGAGGTGTGTGGTCCCTAACTTTTCATTCCCTGCCCTCTCAGCTAATGCTTTTTTCTTTTAATCAAAGTCCTGTTTTTAAAAAAATCACTCCAAGCAACTTGCTGCATTAAAGGTCTGTGGGAACAGATTGGTCAGGAAATGGAAGAGTGATGTGCTGTAAATAATATAGCCCGCCAAAGACAGGATTGTTTTTATTCCCTCCTTATAGTATCTTATTACATGGCAATGGTCTTTATAGTATACGGTAGAACTGGTGAGACATTTCACTAGTACATAGGCTGTATTGTGCTCTCTGTTTTTCCCATAGGCTTCTCAATAATTTTAACCTCAGAGTAAAAGCTGGGCTGTGATTGGCAGTACTGTTCTTACAGCTCTGTTCAGCTGGAAAGTTACATTTCCATTCTTTCTGTTTGCTACATGTTTTTGTAACGGTCATTGATCAGCATATAAAAGTCACGGGGAATGGAAATGCAGTTACCAAGAAAGACAAATAGACAGTAGCAGCAGGTTTCATCAGAAATCCAGCTAGAATAGCAGATGTGGAAAAAAAAGGGGGAATAAAATTCTAGTATGATGTGTAACACTTGACAAGTAAAACTAATGATCCTTGAATTAAAAAAGAATGTTCAAAGCTGTGCCAGTTAATGAAAAATCACACTGAATCACTGTTGTAGCTCTGCTCTCTTTTTTAGGATAGAATATTTATTTAGCAAGAAACGCTGTGTAAGGCAGTGCAAAAGCCGCATGGAAACAAAATCAGCAAGCCAGTTTCTGAGGTTTCTTTCCATGGATACCAAGAAGACATCCCTGTTCAGTGAGCTGTGCTGGCGAGCTGGTGCAGGTGGAGCCTTCCTTAACATGGTGGGGAAGGAGCATGCCTTGCGGTTCCTGTGCTCCTTACAGGGCTCCATGGGAAGCCAGTTTTGCCTGTGCTGAGTAGCCTTGCTTTTCCCTACCAGTGATGTTATTCTGTTTTTTTTTGCACTACTGTGGTCTGTTCTCACAGTCCTTGACCCACCAGTGGGGCTGTGTCAGGCTCCACATTCTACAGCAGATCTGGTCCCCAAAGGAAACCAAATATTGAGGCCGTGTAATTGGGGTCATCTTATACCCCTTCAGCTCTCCTTCTTCACAGAGCCTTCAGCACAGTGGCAGCTGCCAAAGGGCCAGGGAAGGTTGGAAGGAGCAAAGGAGAAAGTGCTGACAAGGCCAGGAGGGAATGATGGCTGGCAGATGGTGAGTTGCCTCACCTGCTTTTCTCATCTTCCACCCATCTCTGGGAGTCGTGGGTTTGACTGCTAACAGCCTAATTTGTAAGTACATAAAATTAGCAATATTAGCAAAATTTGGGTTGTGTCATGGTCTGTTTCCAAAGTGGTCGTGTTTTGTTTTTCAAAAGGAATGGAATATTACTCTTTTTTCACTGTGCAATACTGCAACTGGTCTATCTTCCTTACTCTAGCAGGTGATTAGTCTTTGCATTTTAAAAATTATAAAGTTTGACTGGTTTTCCTGCCTTCATATGATATAAAATATATACATATATGTTCGTAATAGTATTACTTTGTGTTAAGGATCGTGATGTGGTAGTTTACAAGTTGTAAGTATATTATGTGCAACAACTCCTACTTATTAGTGACACAGTCTTCTTTGCCTTTATGTCCTTTTCAGCTATAAGAAACGTGTTTCTCTAAACATGGGTGAAACAGAGCAGAGACCAACAGCAGGATCCCGGTTGGGAGCTCAGGAGAACGCCGGGATCAGTACCTTGGAGCATGGACAGAAACCACCTATGACACCTCCAGGAAAACTTGTCTCCATCAAGATTCAGATGCTGGATGACACACAAGAAACTTTTGATGTTCCGGTAAGGATGTGGGCGTCAGGGTGACTAAAGATTGTTGAGGCATTTCTAAAAAGGCATGGTTTTAAACCAATTCTCTATATCTCAGCTCTGTGATTCTTTGGCTAATGAATTCATGTTGCAGGGAAAAGGGCTGTTGTATCAAAGGTAAATATATGATGGTGCAATAGAATTAGTTTCTGCTTGAACAGCTTCAAAAGAGATGAAAGGAGATGAAAGTTTTCGGTGTTTTTTTCCCCTTCACATATTACATCAGTGGTTACCTCTGCTTTCTGAACATTTTATATATTTCTGTGGTGCTCTTTTGCCCTTGATCTAATAAACATAACACTACACAGATGACTTTTTATTCCTCTGGCAGGTCCTTACAGTGGTAACTTGAAATCATCAAAGTTTTCACCAGTTTATCACTCTTAAAGACACCAACTTCTCACACATGCACTGAGTGCAAGGAAAGAATCAAAGTAATCCCATCTAAAGTTTCTCTGTACAGTCAGCGCACACTGATATTAATCTAGGTTTGTACTTGCCAAGTAAGCAAACAGTTACTACTGCTTGTGTGTGTGATCAGAAGAATTAGTTTGAATTAGTTTTGATAAAAAGAACACTGATGTTTTATACTATCTAGCTGCTAGTAATTTTAACATGCCACACTTAGGTGATTAACGTGAGGTTGTTGAACACCGTTACTGTTATGAAAGGGTACTAGAATGTATATTTTTCCAAAGTTCTTGAGGCTTGTTGAATAGGAAACTGGAGACCTGAGTTCAAATTTCATCCTTTGTTACATGCATTTTATGTCACCATGGTAACTTCCATGCCTTCATAGGCTCAATTTTCCCTTCTGTGAAATGGGGGGTAAGCAGTAAGATACGCTGATCTCAGATGTGTAGTACTGTATCAAATGGCTTATGGCAACTGGCAAAATATCATCCCTGTGTTGAAGTTGAAATGATTGTGAAAATGCACATAAAAAAGATTTTTTACCTGTTCATAACATGTTTTTCTGATTGTTTTGTGTGCACACACATGCTTTTCCATTTGCTCTCTGCTGCTGTTCGTGACCTGACTAGAATTGCATGTGCAGTCTCAGAATTTCTAGAAGCAGGAGGAAAGTTCTCTAGATGGGTGTTTGTAAACTGAATTGTCATGAAGTTGAAATGCTTATCTATGTAGCAACTTGTCATGGTTTTGCGCCCTTCAGAATGCCAGTCAAGTATCTACAGTGAACAGAATAAAATTAGCAGTCTTTGGGTATGCATCACAGTCCAACTCATTGAAAACGGTGCATTGAGAGTCCAATTGGTTTTAAAATCAAATCTTGTGAAATCTGCCATGTTCTTTGATGATAAAGTGTTTTGGAGCAGATTTCTGTGATTCTAAAGCCTTTTGTCTTCAAGTTATGAATAGTCAAATGGAACAATACTCATATTTCTCAGTCTCCTCTAAAAGGCATCAAATTTTTAGGCCCATCTGACAGAGCTAAAAAAACTTTTAATAAATGCAAATTGAGATGTTTATTCATGTTGGAAAACCCATGTTCCCATTTGTAAGTGTGCTGGTTTTAGCCAGATTGGTGCAGTATACACAGAAGAAAGTGACACCATTTCAGCAAAATATTTTAGGAGCAGCAAGTATGGCTGTGGGCAGAAGATGTTAAACATGTATGCCTAAGCACATCTGTGGGTTTGCTTTTCAGTGGAGAAGTCAAAGCTTTTTGCATGACTGAGGGTCTGAAACTACTCCTTCCAAAACTTTAGCTCCTGGCAGCCACAATTATGAAAAAAACCTTCAAAATATGATACAAGTGCAAAGTGAGCAGGTATTGTGTTTCTCACAGTTTCAGGAATTTTTCTCAGCATTCTTTTCTGCATTAGCAAATGGGCCAAACTTTGAGTGACTTTATTGCTGCTTATTCTGTACCTTGTAGGATGGTAGAAAGTGTAAGTTGTATCACTCTACTGTTTGCTCATGAGCTCTGTGCAAAAATAGAAACAGATACTGGTGCTACTCCTTCCTCATTTCTGAGAAAGAGATAAAATAATTGGGACTATCTATCTGCCTGGTCCTCCTTTCTTGCTACTCTTGGAACTTCTTTTAATATAGGTTCAGCCTACCCATTAGCTAAAACTGGAAAAAGGTCTTAGGCTGTGGGATGTTTTTATTGTCGTCTTTGTTTTTTTTTTTTTTTTAATTATCTTCCAGGGGTCAAAACTCAACCCCCTTGTACTTAAGCAATCCCCTTCCTCCCACCGTATGCAAATGACCTGTTTTTATGAGTGCAAAATCCTTGAGATTTCCGTGTCTCTGTATATAACAAAACAGCAGAAAAGGATGACCTACTTCCAGTCCCCCTCCCCAACGTTCCTGCTCTTTGGGCTGGTTAAAAGTGATGTAACTCTGGTATCATTTCTTCTTCACCAAGGAGAAGTTCTGACCAACTTTTGGCATTAAAAGGAAGAGGTCCCCATAGATTCATATGGGTCTGTAAATTATATTTTGTGTCAAAAACACCCGTAAAGTGTATGGAGAGAGTGGAGAGACTTTGTGTGGGAGACTTGAAAAACAGAAGCCCTCAGTGTAGGCCTTTCCATCAAGCTTTGCAAATGCAATACTGTGAAAGGAAGGGCATGTAAGCAAACTTTTTTTTGAGAGAATATTTCATTGCTGAACGTCCAAAAATTCCTACACTTCAAAAAGCCAGTAAAACATTGAATAGATAATCCTAGATTACATGTCCTCAGATCTAGTTCTCGTTGCCAGCCCAATTAGCTGTTCACGTGAAACTTTTTCAGGCAAAACAGATGCCTGAAGGGAGGTACAGGAAGGATAGGCACTGCTTCCACCTCAAAAAAAAAAAAACAAAAAACAACAACAAAAAAAACCAACTTGGTATTACTGTCTTCAACATGAAAGGGAAATATAAAAGTTGTCATCAATCTTTTCAAGCACGTTTCTCTGTGTTCTGCTATGAGAAGATAAAGTGTGGAGAATATCCTCCTCCCTTCAAAGTTATTCTGCTTTTTAAGAGTAAATTTCTGTACCTTTAGTTTGATTCTGTCCTGAGCTCTCAGACAAGAGCTGGCTTCAGCTGCAGTTACAGGTGGTCAGTGCCTGAAAATCAGGCCACAAGATCGAAGTTAATACCAACAGCACTCACAGCTGTTGGCCATGGTGTTGGCTCTATAGAAAGGTTGCATGCAAACGTGTAATTGATTTTTGTTCCTTACTTTTTTCTTCCGAGTATAACTTCCAGTTTGGCTATGTTTGCTGAAAAGTAAGGTAGGTACGCCAACTGGAAGACACCAGAGGTCCAAAATAGATCAGTCTCTTTCAGCTAACGTTCAGTTGAGTTATGGCTGTGTGATAGAAATGCAGTCCTTTTCTGCTAGGTAAGAGAACAACAGCTTTAACAAAAAATGACTAATGTGAGGGAGGAAGAATTTTTTCACATTTGTACACATAGAGATAATAAATAGATCGGGAACATTTTGAAAGGCTGACACTTCAACCATATGACTTAGGTAATGCAGAACTGCCGGTTACAAGTTGTGTATTATACCGAGAGGTTGGAGTGTACGAGCTTCAGTTAGTTAGTTTGAAGAGAATTGGGTTAATTGTATAGAAACATAGCAAAACTAATGGATTTCATGTGTTAGTTTTTATCCAGTCTCTCCTGTAGATTCAAAGCAGTTCAAGTCAAAAGGAAAGCAAGTTTCTAAGGACAGGAAAAAGAGCTGATGGTTGCATTTACTGGAGATCATTCTGGGGGAATAATCCCTTAATGTTTATACCACTGTGCAATTTATATTATGTTTATTTTTATAGTTGTTTCAATGACAGAAATAATCTGCTCAAAAACTGTTCCTAAGCGGGAAGAGTCAGTGCTGTCCCTTTCCAGGTAATGCCAAAGGCCTGACTGATTCTCACGTTAGGCTGCTGTGATGACTCTGACTCAGACCAGGTTTAACCATGACTGACAGGATGCCTGTCACTGATCATATCCTTGTCTGGGGGTGAACGATGCTGATTTGACTGGAATGATACTACTGATACTAAATGGAAAGTCAGAGCTGTTTCTCTCCCATTAGCATCAAAGCTGAGATCAAAGTATAACACAGGAGGTAAGGATTCTTCTTTCAATTAGGCTCCGGTCTCTTTAATTAAAAACAAACCCAAGTCATCTTTATTGTGTCTGGAAGAAAATAGTTGCTGCCTTTTTGTGGCTGTCTTTCGGAAAGACCAAAACATGCTTGCCTGTCAGATTACCCCAGTTTATTAAACATCTGTTTTCTGTCTCGTGTAAACCTTCTTTCCCTCTGGAAGTGTTCAAGCTTTGTGAAATATGCAGGGTTGGGAAATGTCGTTCGCTTTGAGGGATTAACACCTGGTTTCTTAAGCGACAGGAGTCTTTTAATAGAAAGCAGAGTGAGGGTATAATCCTTAGTAAACATCAGCTGTAAACATTTCATTTCAATTTGCTTTTCTCTCAGAAGAGAAAGACTTCCTCTTCTCCGGAATATCTGAGAATAAAGACCAAATGGTCTTGGTGTACAAGCATGTATCTTCTACTCGAGTTCAGATGTTGTGCGTTGGCAGGGAAGTTCTGTGCCTGATGCCTAGAATTTTCATTAAAAAAAGGACCTCATAATCCTGCCTGGGCTGTGTTTTTTAAGACTGATGTTCTGGGGCGGGCTTTCTGTTCGGTTGGTTTTGTTTGCGCAGCCATATAATGGTGGTTCCTACTTCCTCTGTGGGGAAAATGCCTTCTATTAAGGGTACTCCCTGCCAGCTTCAGGCCAGTGTAAGTGTGCCAGGAAAAGCTTAATGTTAAAAAGTCTAACTGCTTACCACAGCACACGTAATCCTTGCTGTTAGAAATTTGCACAGACATTGCGCTATTCTATTAAATCTGAAATTTCATCTCCGCTTTTATAAATGTTTAAATTATTTTCTGTTACATTTATGGGCTACGGTAATTGCTTTGTCCTAGCTATTTGCCCCTCTCCTCAATACACATATTATAGCCATTAAAGTTTCTCAGAGAATAAAACAGTTTTTTTTTTTCTTTAAAAAAAAAGAGCATTAGACAATAAGGCAGTGCAGAAACGTGAAGCAGTGTTTTATGCTTTCTTAGCCAGCTTCAACTGTTATACGAACTGCATTTTTTTCCAGCTTAGGAAATGAACAGCAGGTCAAATGTCAGTTATTCATCAGCCTGAGACTTTCTTTTCTTCTCATGCCTGAAATTATTTGGCCATCACTGTCAGACCGTTTCCAATGAATATCAACTGTTTAAATATTCACTAATTGTCACACCAACCCCGCTGGATCTTCTGAAATTAGAAGAAAAAAAAAAAAGAATTATTTTTTCTGCAATTCTGAAACAGATCAGCTACACTTTCCTCAGCTGAAGAGTATTAGTAGCTACCCAGTATTAGTAGATACCCAATAAAGTCTGATTTTTGCTGACAGATGATTAGAACGTCCTTGATGAAAGGCTGGAAATTTTGGCTGCTGTTGTTAATAATTTATGTGCTTTTCAAAATGGAAGAGAAAATAATCCAAAAGCAAAATTCTGTAACCCAAGTCAGCAGGCTGTTTAAACTGCTGGGTTTTGGTTTGGTATTTTTTCTTTGTTTTGGTTTTGTTTTGTTACAATATTCTGTAGAATTGACAGAACGAGTGAGAATATAATATAATTGCCAACAGATCCAGCGCCTTTTCAGGCTGGATTGATGTATTTGCAGATAACTGGGAAATGAATGTAATTGCGTTGAACGAATTAACCTCTGTGTAGTCAGGGAAGGCTTCTCAGATGCCTTTGCCCCCGGGGTTCAGCCAACTCGCCGTGTTGTGCTCACTCCGTCCCAAGGCAGAGCGCGGCACTGGCAGGGGCAGCCTGGCCCAGGAGGCAGCACGGGAGCACTTCCAAGCACATCTGTTCCCAAGCACAGACCACATCTGTTCCTGTGGGTTGGTTTGTGGGGTGCTGGTGCGATGCTCTGCGTGGGGAGCGTGGGCTCCCGGCCCAGCTGCAGGCTGCTCCCCTGGGCCACCCGGCTTGGAGGCGGCGGCTGTCCCACGAGCAGCTCAACGTCTGCACCCTTCCTCTTCTTCAGGAGCACGCGTGTGGGTGAGTGGGTAGTCAAGGGGAGAAGTGGAGATTCAGTGCATTTCCTCCTTCGGTATCATGGGAGGGATGTTCTGACTCGGGTCAGAGGAAGGAGGGGAGCTGGCCTGTTGTCTGCTTCCTTCCTCCCCCCCCCCTGAGAGCCAGAGTCATCTCTTCTGGCTTTAAAGGTTTTAAAACTAGATGTCAGTCTCAACTAATCGCTCTTCCATTTGTAGTTAAGAGTGGAAACATAGTACCTTCAACAGGCTGTTCATCATGCCCGTCTCGGATTTGTATTTTAGGATGAGATTAATTGCTCTCTGGAGCTGCTTGTATATCCCTGTAAGGGGAGCACAGGGCAATGGCTTAGCCTTCATTTATCATCTAGGCACCTAACTTGTTGCTCAAATTCCTTTGTTTCCTTTTACTCCCCATCCATGTGAGGCGGTGAGTGAGTCTTGCCTGCACCCCATAGCTGGCAAGCTATGCTGGCTGGCTCAGGTATGCTGGGGGGAGCAAATTATATCTGCAATACCGCTGCTTTTCTCTCTCCTAATTGTTACAGGGAAGCAGCAAAGGAAAGCATGCTTTGGAGGAGCAGTTCATTAGTGCTGTGGTGCACACGCATGCCATGATTAATTTACTTAAGCCTGTTCTTTGCCAGCACAGGGTGGTCAAGCTTAGGTTATTTTCCTTAAGCTCTGTATGAAAAGCAGTTGTCTTTGCTTCTGGCCATATGCTCCTGAGGGGCATAACAGATGAGCAAGATAAGCATTTGGGAGAAAATAGCTGCCTTCCTTCTCTACCTGGAGAGTGATTGTTTGAGTAAGTGTGTTGTCTGCAGCTAAAGAACTGCAGCATAAGTGTGCTGCTTTGCAAGAGCACAATCTCATGGTAGACTTCAGGCATTTCAATGCGCTCCTGGCTTGCGCTCCTGCACTAAAGCTTGAGCAGAAGATCAGGGAAATGGGGCTCAGATGCGAAGCATCACTGGTATGTGATTATATCACACAGCATGATGAATGGCAATTCAGAGCACTGTGAATTTCAGGAACTTAAATTTCAGGTAAAAGCATATTTCCCTGAAACTTATTCTCTCATCTGTTTGAGAGATGGAGGAACCTTTATCACGGAATCCTTTTGCAGTTGCTTTCTTCCATTATTTCGAACAGAATGGCAAGCTATCCATGTAAACAAAGGCTTAAGCAGTACAGGATAAAAGAATAGCAAAATTGTATAAATTGCCCATTCATTTCCCTTTCAGTGCATTGTCTGTTGAATATGGTCGTGTGTTAACAATTTTTGCCTGCTGATAACACAAGCTGTTGAAGTGCCTCTCTCCAGGTTTATTTGTCTGCTGTTGGTTCCTTGCTCTGCATCCAATCTTGCCTTGCCTTTTAGCTTGGGATTTTCTTTTTGCATTGGGATTCATCTCGGTATGTTCATCGGGGGTTGTCATCTTTTCTTTCCTTAAACCTCAGATCTGCCACAAGCCCTCTCTTCCTGCCTGCTTCTGTGTGGCGCCTGGGCTGCTGAGCTGATGGAGCCACAGCCTTAGCAGCCACTGGAGGTGGCACTGGCATCCCCCCTGCTGCCCTGGCAGGGATGCTTCTCTGGCCCTGTGGCAAGGCCTGCATAAAAAGCTTTGATTTCCCCTGCTTAGCTGGAACAACCAGCTTGCTACAAGATCAGGTAGGTGACAGTGTAAGTACAACAGAGCGTATTAGCAGTGGTTCAGATTTGCGTGAAGGTGCTGTAGAAGTACAAAACTGCAGAAGTGGAAGAGAGAACAAGGAACTTCTCTGACCATTACAATACATAAGAATGCAACTTTATATTGGTTTGCATATTCGTGCTTCCTTGCTTGACACTAAAGCATACCTTTTATAGCTTATCCTCCTTGTCCTCTGTCTCTCCGCAGCTCCTTTGCAACTGCTGGTTGAATTCCTTGCCATGTGCTTTTCAGACTAACAGGAGAAAGCAGTGCAGAAAGATTCAGGAGCCCTGGGCATATCTCCTTGTAGGTCTTCAGCCACCTTAATTCTGACAATGACCTTCTTCCTTAGTGCAGTGTCAGGATGTTGGTACTACAAGTCATGTGCTGGGCTGTAGAGGGGAACAAGTGCCATCACCTTTAAATGCTGGATCTGCAGTGTAGAACTAGGAATCCTTTCTGTAATGTCAAATTCTCATCCATACCCAAACTGTGTGAGATGATCTGTCCAGCATTTACCCAAGTTAATTTGTGATTTGGAAGTGAAATTGGACCAGCTGAAAATAAGCTAAAAAAAAACCTGTAGTGCAGATGAAGTGATTAAAGCATTATCTCTCTGTTGTTGCATCTGGGCTCTCTCTAAAGGGGCTCCACCAGCTCCCAGGTTTGAAAGCCTTCAGAGGACTCAGCAATAACTGTAAACTTGTCTCCATTGCTCCAACAGGGTGCCCTGACAGGGCTGTGATTACAGTACGCTCACACGATTAAACGTTGCCTTTTACGTGACATTGCATAAATCACATAAAATGCATGGCTGGAAGTGTCTGCCAAAGTCTTTGTACCTATTTGAACAAGGCTAGTGTGTTAAAATTGCTCTTGGGTAAATATGTCAATTTTTGAATAAAAAGTGATGCATGAGGCACGCATCAAGCACAAGATAACTCAGCAAATACAAACAGCAATAGCAGAAGTAGATGACAATATCTCTCTCTCTTATCCCCACCCCCAAAAAGGAGACTTTGACTGATAGAAATTGCACAAACATAATGCTGCCAGAATATGAATAGTAAATGGTGAGTTATGACTTAGTGCCAATTTGCTTTTTGATGGCCTGTTGGCAGATGCAGATATTCCTGCAGCGCAGCAGCAGGCAGTTTTTCTCCTTGTTTCTTTCGCTGTTACCTTGTCACCTAGTTTTCCAATTGATCCTGGAGTCCTTTCTTCTTTTTATCTTCAGTTTGCCCTGCTTTTATATTTGTGGGCCTGTTCTCATACTGCAGTATCTTCGTATGGTTCTCACTACATTTTTTTTGTAATAATCTCCATTTAGTGGATGGTATTTGTGTGTAGATGTTGCATGGTATTCAGAAGCTTGTTCTTCCTGCATAGAGGGGAACATCTTTGTTCGTAAAGGACTTCTCACATTTCGGTGCTTCACTGCATAGTTCTATGATGCTTAGTTTTGTTCCCTTCTCCCGTCTAACCCCCATCTCATCTAACCCACTTCTAATCTTTTGGTTTTGTCTTTTTTTAAAAAGAGAAAAATGTATTGTTATTTTTCTAAATGGACAAACTGTGTATCTCTTCATAATACTTTGTTGCAGGGATCTCTTTCTGGTCTTCCACAAGCGGTGGGTTGTAACAGATCAGCCGATACTGGATCTGGGATAACTCAGTTAGTGGAACACCTTCCCTTTCTGGTTACTGATGCGGATACACATCAGCCACTGTACGTTGTCTTGGGTTGACAGCAGTAACTGGAAATAAGCTAGGTTACTTTAGGAGGTTATAGGGTCCAGGGTCTCCTCAGGGAGTGTTGCCTGTTGGAATTAATTTCAGATCCCACTATGAATTAACCAAGTAAATACATGTGAACCTACACAAAAGAAAATGATTTGTCAAGCATGAGGTAAAAAGTCTTCTTACAGGACTACAGAAGAACCTTGTCAAGTGGTTTCCCAGTGAAACTTAGTGCCAAATTTACACTGATTCTTGCTGCAACCAGAAATAAGTGTAGCCCAGTGCTGTCTGCTCCTAGGTGTTCCAGAGTAATTCAGAAACGTTGGTCAGTGGCAAAAGAAAATGCTTTTCAGTGAAGCACCTGATTGCTCATTGAGAGTGTCCAGGTTAGGACGGGCCTCTGGAGGAAGGTCCAACCCTTTAGCTTCAAGGCAGGGTGAGCTATGAGCAGGTTGTTCAAGGTCCATACAACAACATTTCAGACACAATAACTGTAAGGATTCAGGAGTGTTTTGGCATTTTTTTTTTCCTTTGAGAGACTTAATTGTAGCTCAGACTTAACAGTTGAAGATGCATCACTGTTAACTCTGCGACTGGCAACCCAGAGGTAGAAAGCTCCGTGTTTCTGTGTGGCAAATTTGCATTTAAGGCTACATCTGTGTGCTAATAAAAGAAATGAGGTAGTACTCATTTTCTAAACATCATAAGCTTGCTTCTTTTCTAGAGTTCAGCAAAGCCTTCACATGAGGCAATACTCATTGTATAAATGAGGTGCGTCATAAGCTTGCTTCTGTTCTAGAGTTCACCAAACCCTTCAGGTTTTCTTTTTAATTTTTTCCTTCATGTCAAAGAATTACTTTGTGTGCTTTCACAGACCACGGAAGCTTCTAAAAATAAAATTAAAGTGGAAAGAGGCTGGTTGGAATGGCCGGTTGTGCCACCACATGTTCAACTTCAGCATTTTGGCAATCCGAAGAAGAGCAAGGTAGAAACATCAAGCTGCAGGTTTTGTGAACAGGGGAGACTTCATATGTGCAGCTGCTTTTAAAAAGTCAACAACAACAACAAAAAAAAACACCTGAAAATCTTGTGAAATCCTTCTGGATTCAACAGCTAGGTTTTTCAGACGTTTTGTATCAAATCAAATGGGATTGCTTTTAGAGAAACAGAATTAGGAGAGGGTAACCTTGGTGCTTCACATAACCTAAGCTGAGTCTAGCCATTGTTATTTCTTTTTGTATCTGTTCCATGAAATAAACAACTTTGAAGAGGTATATGCCTTTCAGTGGAAAGGTCACTTCTCTGCAGAGCATTTCAGACCTGTGCTGCATACGTTTCATTACGGGGAAGATCGCATCTACAGAACTTAGCCAGGAGAAGTGGCTAATGGTTACGGAGGAAAATGTTCAGCATTTTCTTGGGCTGAGGGAACAATCCTTTGGGGGGGGGGGGGAGGGTGAGTTAACACTGCTGCTGCTAGTTTAGCTGAAGTAACTTATTTCCTGCGTAGATACAGCAGCGTTTCAAACAGAAATGTGGTGTTGTTCTGAAAAGGAGAAGGGCATATTTCAAAGTCAGAGATCTCTTGGAATATGGACTCAAAAGGTTTCATTGCATCTCCCACAAAATATTTGGAAATCAAGCACATACATGATCCATTTGAACCTGTAAAAATCTTTTTGAAAAGACGGGTTGAAAATACCAAAATTGTAGTAGACTAACATGTCTGGCACAAAAGGCTTTCTTCAGAACTAAGTGGTTGTATGTTTTATTTTTTGTCCGCTCTGAGCTGCTTTTATGTAGGATGTTGTAGGGGAAGAAAAAAAAGTTCTTGAGTTTCAGCCATCATGGTAATATTTTACTGAGCATTAAACTGCAAGTTAACTCCTGCAGCTAAGAAGTTCAATAATTCACTGGCCACTGCCTCTTCATTACTTGAAAACTGAAATTTTGGATGAAATGGAGCTTGTCAGCCTGACAATAAAGTAGCATGAAATTAACACAATCTAATACTTTTGAATCTGTTGACGGCTTACATGTTAACATTCACATTTTCCATTTCAAATGAGAAAGTTATTTTAGCAAGAGATGCTCGTTTTGGGCATGCCTGGCTAATTTGACTGTGAATTGTAATTATTCCAGCAGATAAATAACTTACACCCCTCTCCCACAGACATCTTAGCTTCTTCACTCAGAGGTAATTCAGTTCCTTTTTGGCCATCAGATCCCCACATTGAGATTAACCAGGTGAACAGAATTGTAGAACCATAGAAGTTACTCATTACCTTTTGCTTTCATCTGGGGACACCTGAAGGCCCTGAAAGGCTGTGCAGTGGTGCTGCAAATTCCTTTGGAAAGGTCACACATGCAGAAGGTGACCCCGTATCAGAGAACTTCTGGAAATGGTCCTCGGTTTGCTGGGTCCATGGGTGCTGGTTGCCAGGGGCTGAAAACCACTGCTCTAGCACGCAAAGTCCTTGGGCAAGTATATGGGCATGTTGCTTCAGTGTATAAAGTATTTTTTCTTCTTCATTCCTCACAATTACATGCTGTATTTTGACCCTGAAGACCACTGTGGCAAGGAGTGGAGTCTTCTCTTTAGAGGGGGTGCTTTTGCCTTTGCTTTCAGGTTTCAGTCCAGGAGCAGGTTTCTTTTGCATTCCTGTACCTGTAGCTAGGAGCAGGCAGTGAGCTTGCCACTAGGCCCATGTGTTTGCACACAACATCGTTGTCAGCTGGGTCTCCAGACGTGTTTTAGGCTGTTAGAGTGAGAGTTGTCTGACATAAATCTGGTTTTGAGTGAGGACTTGTCCTGAGCTGCAAGTCAGGAGGTGCATTTCTGGCCTTTGGGGCTGGGGCTGCTCCCACATCCTCTTTGAGTTAGAACTGCAAGCATAGCCCTGGGATACAGCTGAAGATGTGGCATCTATTCTGACAGGCAAGGTAGCAAACTTACTGGCTTCATTTTCTTCTTACGTTCCTTTTTGGGTACCTTGTCCCTTCTTCCCTAATCATTCTGCAGAAAAATGATTCTGTAGAAACATAAATGCCCTACTGAGTAAGGCTGCTTGTCCCTCTGGCTTAATAATACTCTGTCTCCCACACGGACGTGTGAGTGGGCACGCCTGCCTTTCCCTCCTTATTCCCAATCCCTTCTGAACCTACTCATAGTTCTGACCTCTACGGTCTTATGCAGCAGCAAGTTCAAGCAGTCTGCTGCTACTTGTGTAAAGAAGCACTTTACCTTCTCTAAATTGATCCATTATTTTTAACAATTGTTTCCTTAATCTCTGCTTTGTAAGGTTTGAGCTGTTCTATTTAAATGGCACCACAAAAATTATGCAGTTATTATTGGAGATGTTTATATTTTAGTGAATTACAGTCTCTTCAGTCACTGGCTGCAGCAAAGCGCTGGGTGAAGAAGATGCTGTGGAGGCTGCATGCAAAAGCGTGATGGAAGAATGGGGGGAAAGCTGGGAAAGTAGGGCTTCTGAAGATGCAAATGTATGAGAAATGAAATTAAGAGGAGGGAGAACAGGGCTGGACTTGCATACAAGTGTAACTTTCCAGATTTATTACTTTTTTTTTTCAGTACTTGACGCGCTGGTGGTCTGATGCATTTGTGCCTTAAACATCACAGCATGACCCAGTCACATAAAGAAGCAGCTCTCCAAACCAGCAGTGACTGTACAGCAGAGTCAGTGGCAGAACAGGAGACAGGATCCCTCCCTCCCTCTTTCCCTCCCTCCTCGGTGTTTAATTGCCTCCTATCAGATGCTTACGCATAGCAGAGAGTTAATGATGTGGCTCTTAAAAATTACTGCAAATTGCAAGTCTGCTACGTTAATATGATTAATTGGAACTAAAAGCTGTAGCTAAGATACTGCTAAGGCACGGTTGTTTATACAGCTATAAAGTTGAATGTGCAGCCATAGCAAAACTTTCTGTGCCCTTCTGTCCCTCTTCTGTCTGCTGGCAGAAAGCAAATGGTTGTCTGGCTTTATTTTTGGTGGGTTCAATGTAGCTATCAGAAGAAAGATCTTTTAAATAACATATTGAAAACAAATTGCAGTGTTTCAAAGGACACGGGAGTGAAGAAAATAAATTCAATAAAAATACCTAAAATAACCAAGTCAGCACAGGCAGTTACAGATATCCCGAAACAACGGATGCTTGACTTTCAAACCTAAACCTAAGTGATAAATCTACCACTGAAGTGCTGCAAATGAGCCTAATCCAGCTCTGCACTTCTGAACATCGTAAGCTGCAGAAGTTTAAAAAGAAGCACAGGCTTTTGAAAAAACAAGTGATTGAGAAAGAACTGTGGTTTGGGTTTATTTTGATTTTTGAACCCATTTGTCTGAGAGGTGGTTCAATGTTTTCTCTTGTCAGTACATGGAAGTTTGTCTGCTGCGTGGCTTCACTTCTGCACCCTGCCTCTCCCTGCTGCTCCAATTTTCATGCTGGAGCCCTATGGCTCTCTGAGCCCCTTCTGCCCATTTTGGGGCTCAGTTTCTTGTTTTCTAGACTCTTGCTCCTGTTTCAGCCTCCTGCGGGCTGCCCAGGAAAGAGCTGCCACGCGTATGATGCCGAGTATTGCTTGCAGTGGGTGCTGACCCTTGGGAAGGAGAGGGCTGGCTGGCTCCTGCAGGACAGGCTGCCTTCTCCAGATGGGCCCAGAAGAGAAGCAAGAGCAGCTGGAGCAAGTTTCCCAGCATCTGGTTGAGATGACCAAATTACCAGAAAGATAAGTTTCTTGCTGATTTGGCAACAGAAATTCCAGTCCTGACTGGGTTTGTGATTCACGGAAAAGATCAAGTAAGAATTGGTGAGGCCAGTCCTGCTTATTCTTCTGTTCTTTCGTTTTCAGTTTCTCAGGGATGCAGTGTTTGAGATAGAGACATTGAAAGGGAATGATCATGTTTAAAACAAATTCGGAAATGTTTGGGTTTTCTTGCATTCATTTTAAGAGAGTGGAAACATTTTCCTCTTTGGTACAAGAAAGCTTTTATTGAGCCAAGCTTGAGAGGAGTCAATACAAGTTTGTAAGTAGCATGAAGGTTTTTCAAGTTTGCATGAACTTCTGTCACGTGAGCCTTTGTCCCGAACAGAAAATGTTTAGCCTGAAGGTTAAGATGAATTAGGTGACTTTTTATTATCCAAAGAATGAAGGCTGTGTTAGTGTCCTCATTCCTGCTCCTTTGCATATGGTTCTTTCATCCATTTAGTCTGTGCTAGGAAAGAAAGAGGACTGTTCGAGGAAGGCACTGTAGAGCACTCTGTCTCCCATCCAGCAACAGCTGAATACTTTATGGAAGTATATTAAGTCCCTGACAGGAGAAGGTAGCCAGCTGGCTGCTGCAGCAGGATGTTCTTATTCTCCCTCACAGCTGAAAAGGAGGAGCTGGCAGAGCGCCTGCCGAGCTTGCAGGGAGAGAGGGAAGGCGCAGACTCATGCAGTATTTTAACTAGGTGGGCCCTTAACCAGAAAAATAAAGGAGAAAGCACACTTTTCAAGTCTGCCCAGGCCACCAGCTGGAAGGTGGTGAAGGGCTGGCTTTAATATGGGTAATTACCGCCCCAAAGCCTCCGTGCTTTGGGATAGGTTAAGAGTCTCCTTGCTGAAAGGTTGTGAGTCAAAGAACTACGCCAGTATTTGTCTTGCTTGAGACGGCACGCAGAGTGGTGGTGTCTCGCTGTGTAAAACGGCGATGTGACAGTTCCACGAGATCTAGAGTTCGGATGTTCTTTTACTATCCTTTCTTCCCCTGGTGAGCACGCTTCAAGCCCAGATGTCAACGTGGGCTACCAAGAACAGTAATTGAAAAGAAAGAAATTCACATTATAATAGGCAAGCCCTGCAAAGAGGGAGCACTAGACCAGTGCTCACCCTTTCATTATGCCAGATTTCGAAGCAACATGAGGTACTATCCAGTCTGTCATCCATTTCAAAAAAGCAAGCAGGTGAAAACAGCTTTAAGGGATTTTTTTCTTCACAACCAATTAGTGCAGAAATAGATGTGCTTGGGGGTGGATGAGCAAACGTGCTGAACTACAAGTGTTTGAACCAAACCAAGCCTTAGGTCATTGTTTACAGCCCATTCTTCCCAGTGTGCTTCCTTGGATGAACTGTCCCAGGCAACGCTGTGTGGGTGCTTCATTGACTGATAAAGTGAAGCTCCTCATTTAAGCACTGAAGCTGGCAGTCCAAGAGAAGTTTTCAGTAATGTAATGAAGGAACCTTGATGGCTCATACTCAAAGGACAAACCAGACCTGGGTTCTGTGTTTGGAGATGCCGTTCAGTGACCTCTGCTGTATTTTGGAACAGACCATCTCCCAGGTTTATCACAAGTCCTGAAGATAAAGATGATATTAAAGATAAGTGCTAAGGCCTCTGTGGATTTTTGATGATGGAGTTTTGTGTACTCAAAAGGTATTTGAAGCACACATGTCATGGAGTTTCAAACATTACATGTGTGATGTGTTCAGATAATTACAGAATCCCAGAATGGTTGAGGTTGGCAGGAACCTCTGGAGGTCATCTTGTCACACCCTGCTGCTCAAGCAGGGCCACCTAGAGCAGGTCACCCAGGACTACGTCCAGGTGCCTTTTGAACCCAACACAACTAATCCAGGCAAACAGTTCCAGTGCTCAGTCACCACCATATAGTTGTAGTTACTTGGATACACGGTCATACTGAACCTCCGTGTCCAAAACCCAGGTCTCCGATTATATGAAGATGACTAAGTATCTGTGTGGTCTGTGTTGATCTTCCAAAAGGCAGGAAATACCGCTGTGAATTGTGAATTTTTTTTTTTGATTGACTTATTGGGAAGAGTTGGCAATAAAAAAAAAAAAAAACAGACACACACACTTGAATGCTGGTATCAGTTTACTTACTGTCCCTTTCCAAGCTGGCAAGCAGGCCTGAAGTAAGCTCTGATATTTGTCTGCTCGTTCACAGTGAATCAAACATGTTAATTAAAATATTATTTCTGACCCCTGCATGAACTGGTTACGGCACTGGTTTAAGATTACAGGTTGGTATAATGGGTGCTGTTTTTAGCGCTACCTTAGCTGCTGTTTGTCTGCTTGACAAGATTAAAGATCATCTGACAGTGTTAGATGCAAATAACCAACCTGCCTCAAAATAGAAGAACATATTTATATACAGAGGTGGGGGAGCCTTTTGTGCGTCCATCTGAAGTCTGGTTTTCCTTGACCTTAATTAGGAGCAAGCACAGCCACAATGGAAGCATTTAAAAATATGGAAATACTTCACGTGTATAACGTGGCTACTAGCTGAGATTCTGAAAGTAACCGACTGTGTCAAGTGTACCGTCTTCTTTGCTTGAAGATTCATTTTGCAGCTTGCAGACCTGCTTCAGCTACTGCGAGAGCTCCGTGGGCAAAGGTTGAGAGGCGGGCTGGGAATTTATGGTGCTTTTTCAGTTGCTTAGAAAAGAGGCAAAGAATACAGCTCAGGTTTCTCTTAGCAAGTTGAAGGAATTTCAGCCCTTGTTTTCAGACTCAAAACTGCTTGAGGCTTCAAAGCCATATAAGTGTGAAAAAGGGGGGAAGGAGGAATACACAGCAGTGCTAATCTCATGTTAACATAAAAGAAAGGGTTGAAACCCCAGCTGTAGGAAAACATCTGTGGTGGCAGAGAGGATATTCAAAACACTCGCATTCAGCTCTCTCAGAAGCAGGTACTGCATCATAAAGAGCTTGCTGTCCTGTTCAGCAGGATATCAACTGCATATTCAGTTTTTTAAAAAACCTGTGGCTATTTTTTCAGGTTTTCTTCCAATAAAGCAAGAAAGCTAGAGGTGATTTTTATTTAATTTTATTTAGTTTATTACAAAATCTGACCAGCTATTTTGATACTGAATAATCTGCATGCAATATATGATAAGAGTGGCATTTTAAAGAATTTGTCATTGATTTAGGAATCGTATATGAAGGAGAGAGGTTTACAATAAAAAGAATTACCTCTGGCATCATTTGGAGGAAGAAAATAAGCAGCTTTAATTGCTTATTTTTACATCTGACCCAAGTGCTGAGAGCACTTAAACATCTTTCTCCCGTTTTTTACTGTGTGTGTTGTCAGACTCCTAATGTCTCCAGCTGAAAAAGGAAATTAAGCTGGAATCCCAGTTCCGCCTGTTCTTTTGTGCAGCAGCACTTTCTCACAACAGGGCAGCTACTTGAAACGAAGCAGGAATGCCTTGTCAGTTTGTCTCAAACTCTTGCTAGCCACATGGGAAAAGCTCAAGAGCAGAGGGAAAATCTTGGCCTGGTTTGTCCCTTTTTGCATGGGAGCAGAGGAATTCGCAAACCTCAGGGAACGCCGGTCACTGGGTACAGGGACTAAAATGGTTGCTTGTTTCTGAGGGCAAGCTAGCTCTGCTATAGACTGCTGCAATGAATCTAGCTCTGTGAGTTGGGTTAAAAAAAAATATTTAATAGGCAAAATAAACCTGGTGATTATTAAAGTATCTCATTTCTCTCCTGCAGTGTAGTAATCTGTTTCAAATTCCAGATCACTGAGCAAAAAAAGCTAGATTTTATAGCAATCAAACAATAGTGCTATGTAAATATACCCTTTAAAGAGAGAGTGAGAGACCATGTACATATTAGTATATAATATTATAGGATCACAGGATGGCTGAGGTTGGAAGGCACCTCTGGAGGCCACCCAGTCCAACCCCTGCTCCAGCAGGGCCACCCAGAGCAGGCTGCCCAGGGCCATCTCCAGGCCACTTTTGAAGGCCTCCAAGGAGGAGCCCCCCCAACCTTTCAGGGCAACCTGTGCCAGGGCTCCGACACCCGCACAGCACAGAAGTGCTGCCTGGTGCTCAGAGGGAGCCTCCTGGGGGCCAGTTTGTGCCCACTGCCTCTGGTCCTGGCACCGGGTCACCACCAAAAAGAGCCAGGCCCCATCTTTTTCATCCCCTCCCTTCAGGTACTTGTACACATTGATGACAAGCAAAATTACATTATGAATGACATCCTTGGCAATGCTTCTGCTTTAAAGCTGTGGCAAAATTGCTTTACATAATGTTTTCCAATTTAATTATTTCCATTTATCCACTTTCTTGCATCCAGTATAGCCATGGCTGACTTCGTACAGCTGACCTGCGCTGTGGGTGTAGTTGCTGTCCTACACCATCTTCCAGGCTTTTTCATGCAATCTAAGTGAACGTCCTGTCATGGGAAAGCCTGTTGTTGGATATGTGGAAATATGAGGAGAAGCAGTATTTCTGGAGGAGGAGCTGTACGAGGCTATGGTTTAAGATTCCTGTGGTGATGACCCGCTCCTTTCAGGGAGATGGAGCTGCACGCTTTTAGGAATTTACAAATTTCCAGATCATTGATGGCTGTAGTGACAATTGCTCTGCAGGGCCCCATGTATCACTTCATGGCACAAGGGCTGTTGTGTCGGAAAGGAAATCTCACTGAATGCATTAGGTTACTTTTATTACTCAGCCAGTGAATTCTCAGGAGTTGACAACCTGCTCCTATGAGCCGAGAGCTGAGGGATGAAACTGCATTTCAGCTCCTGCCACGTGTGGAACATAAAGATACAGGTAAATTGGGAGATCAGGGTCTTTTATCAAGATGGCTTCAAAGGCACCTGTCATCAACTGGATAGGAACCTTTGACGCTTGAGCCAATTCCTGTAAAGAGGTAAGTGGCTGAATGTCACTCACTGTTTGAAACAAAGCAGAATTACCACCAGAAATCTTTATGGACTTGCACACCTATTGCTGTCCTTCAGCTTTTATTTCTGAGCGGTGAATGTTTTTGAAAATGTGGCATTACAAAAAAAAAACAAAAAAACACAAAAACAAGCAAACAAAGCAAAAAAACAACAGAAGCAGACCAGGAAAGGAGATTTTGTTACAAGACTCAATGTAAGTCATTGGAGAAATTAACGCGTTGTGAGATTTTGCATTTTTAAACAGCTTGGAAGATGGTTGAACAGGCACAGCTTTCGCTGTTTGTGCTATTATAAAACACCAGTTTTACAAAATGCTTTTCAGTACTTAAGTGTTAGCGTTGAAAATGGTTATTTGCATTTTGAGTTAGCAGTGAAGCATACCGTAAAACTCCGGAACTGCGCTGACTTGTGACGCTAGACACAGCAGCTGTGGATGGGGATAGAAAGTTCTGCTTAATTTTCAGATTTGAAATCCATACAGGGAAGAGGGAATTGTTCTCTCATTACTTGCGTTCACCCTTTGCAAAAGAAAAGAGACTAATGGATATGATTTGAAATGGTGACAGATTTTTATACCAGATTTTTTTTTATTAGTAGTTCCTTGGGTCTCAGCTGAGTACAGTAATCACAAAATAACCATTTTCTTTAATATGAGAAATAATGGATATTTCATCACCGTTCCTTGCAAAAGATTAAGTGTTTACATTCATTTCTAACAGTTAAAGATATCTGGAAGCACTACTGTAATCCCACGGGATGAGCTGCATAATCTGCAAAACCATCTGACAAATACATATTTAGGCTCAGGTAGTACTTTGCCCCCTAGATCCATACTAAGCGTGGGTTTATCTCGTGTGCCCTTTGTTTGGGATGCTTTTATTCAATAAACTGACTCATAACATTTACTCAGACCCACTCTGTTTAATGTGCCTTCAGTGCTGCTTTTTTCTTTTTCTTCTTTCTCCCAGCTAGCAAGAACAAAGTGCTGTGCAGGAATGTAAGTGCCTCTTCACTACAGAAATTCCGTTCCAAGAACCTGAAGTTGCCCAGCTCAAAGATTTTTGTTGCAAACACTCTGAGTAATGGTTTTAGTAAGTCAGAAATGCCAGATTGCTAACTGCATTGATTATTACTGACACATTAACCTTGAACTACTAAAACAGTCAGTAGTTGCTGTTTTGAATGCAAGCAGAAATATAGCTGGCATCAGCAGCTAACGTGCTGCTTTGCATTCTCTGTCTGTAGTCGGATTCTTCTGGTACCTGATGGCATTTACAGATGAAAATTCTTGAATGGCAGGTGCACTGTGGCTGTCAAAAATGTGCATGCACAGACTTACGAAATGAAGAGTGTACTTACATGGCCTACAAAGGAAGGGAACCAAAAATGCAATCACAAGACAAATTATCTCTCTAATTTGATACTGTTAGCAGCTGTTGTCAACTTATGTCAGGCAAGTTACTCGAAGTTAAATGTTCGTAAAGCATTCTGTATCCTTCTACCTGAATAGTTTGCCATTAAAGGTATTAAGAAAATTCTAATGCAATTCTTTTGAGATATCCATGAAACAGGGTGATATAAAATACTCAGGATGCTTCTACTTCTGTGGTTTTTAAAAATGCACGCAAACATTTGTGTTGTAAGCACTGAGGTGTATACTTTTTCTATATGCTAAGGGGCCTGGCAAGTCTTTTTTCCCTGTAATTCATGCATGGCCCATTTTTTGCAGCTGGGCAAAAATCTGTATCTTCTGGGTTTGAGGCTTTTCTACCTGGAAATATCCCACAGATTAAGCTCCAGATGAAACAATGTTAATTTCAAGCGAGAGGAAAATATGGCCTTAAACAGGAATCTTTAGCTTTATCGTTCTTGTTCCCCGTTCCAGTGACTGCCAAGCCATTGGTTTCCCACCACGTTTCTGTTTTTGGAATATCTATCAGTTCCAATGTCATGAATTCTCACCACTGGCAGTAACACACATGTTTTCATTTACTGCATTACGGGTATTCTCCAGACAACCCGTCTGTTGAAAAGAAATTAATCCCAGCAGTGAACTAAGAAGCTGAATTCTCAGCAGTTTGTGGATTCATGTTTTTATGTTGAGACTATTTATATCTGGATTGAATTAATTAGAATATGTAACCAGGTGGTTGTGGTTACGTCTTTTATTATCAATTCTCTGTGAAAAGCTAGCAGAATGCAACCGGAGGATGGGAAAACTCAGTAAATGCAGTCGGGAAATACAGCATTGTAAGCGCAGCTTGCATTTCTCTAGTTTCTGTCTATGATTTCAGGCATGACAAGGATCAAGGAATATAATTATACAACATATAATAACCAGAGTATGCTAAGTAAGGCACGCTACATGCAATTTTTAGACCTGACTCATTTTAAAATTTCACTGAAGATGAAAATCTAATAAAGTGTGGGGTTTTTTGTCCTATGGTCCAATCTCACAGAAGTCACAAAATATCCAGGCAGCATCTTAGACAACCTCTTTTGAAAGAGAGGAGAATTTGTAATGTAACTTGCAAAGTCTGTTACTAAGCTGCAAATTCATACTCAGCAGGGCTGTGCTTTTTATCTGTCTTTCTTCTCCCATGAATATTCAAATCGTTGGCTCAAGGAAGAAATGGGCTTAGTCTTGAGCTGCATTTTACAGTGAGCAAAGAAAGCAAAAAGATTTATTTTTACTCCTGTTAGATATTAAGCACTTAAACTATCCGATCGATTTTCTTTGGGATTGCTCCTTTTAGGAGGAAGCTAGCTAACATGCAACTTCTATCTGTAACGATTATCACCTCTACTCCATTTCACTGAAACTGAAGATTAATCAAAGTGAAAAACGGAAGGTCTTTTTATCTCAATCCTCATTTTTGTGCTGTTTGAGAGACCTTCATAGCAAGAAATGGAGAAGCTGAGTACTGTAAAGGCAAATAAAAACTCCACCGGCAAATTCTTTAGTATTACATTAACCCCGGTTCTACGTGTGCCCGTGGTGTTGGCTGTGATGATATTCAGTCGTTCTTGCAGGAGTATGGAAACCCAAACAGCAGCTGTGGCTCCATGGAGTGGGCAGTAATGCCTCCTGAACTCTCCGTCTCTGCCACAAGAAGTAGCATTCAAGAAATACCCTTTGGTTGGACATTGCTGATACGCTTTTTAACAATGAGCAGTGTTAGAAATCCCCAAGCAGGGATTTTGGATGATAGACCGGGCTCTTTTTTCCAGAGGTTGCATTGAAACTAGCCTTGCTTTCCTCTTGAGGACTTAGACTGGAATTCACTATTTATTTATGACGTATTACGGTTAGCAGCAGTCTTTAAACACAGCCTGCCTTTCTCAAGATGACAAAATGCCTAGAATCAAAACTTCCTGAAGTGTTAGTAAATAACTGCAGAGTTTGTTTGCAAAGGACTACGCAGGCAGTGCATTTAAATACATGCAGATCAGCATTTTTAGTAATAAGGGCGTGCATAGCTAGAGGATTGGGAAAATGTCTGTTTTAGAAAGTGTTCTGTTGGTTTCTCTTTCTGTATATTGATTTTACAAAAGCTTTTTATCTGGTGACTAATATATGCATGAGGAATACTTGTGTAATCCCTTGTGTCCGAGGGGCAGCCTCTCTGTTTGAATGTTTCCCACATCAGTCTCGATCAGAATATTCTCTCCTATCTTGAGCCCATATACAAAAAGGAGGAAAACTCACACAATTGTAGTTTGTAAGTGGTAAAGAGAAAGAAAACCCTGTGATTGTTCTGATATGGAAACAATAGGATGGCTTTATTCCCCGCTATGTGCATACAGCATACATGTCAATTAAGCTGTACAAATTATTTCGAGAGTATCTATCAGGCTGTTTGCAATTTCACAGAAATTTCTGACGTGTTTTTGATTTAGTGAACGTTACAGTGTGTTCTGTCTTTCCTTTTGCAAATTGCTGTGTTTCAGTGCAATCAGTACCTCTGTTAGTCATTGACCAACTCCTGTGTGTTTCTTTCTTAAGTAACATTCACAGTTTGGGAACAGTGGTGGGGCTTTCTTATGCCACAGCAAATATCATGAAACAGAGGAAGTACTTTTGAAGGAACTTATTTTATTAAGAGTAACTGTTATTACTATAGTAACTCTCTCTCTCTGCATTGTGGCAATGGAGAGAAATACAACTGACAGATAAAATTATTTGCTTTGACACTTAGTTTACAGGTGCTTTGACGAGCAGCCAAGCCCCAGTGAATTGTTCTGGCCTTGATGGTTGGCCTCCCTCAGTCTTCACTCCATGAAAAGCATCTCCTTGCGCTTGCTGAGGCTTAGCTCCCTTGGTGGGAACACAGAAGGTAGCTACCAGGGTATGGCCACCCCTTCCACAGAAAACATAAAATAGAGAGGCACAAACCTTGGCATTCCTCAGGACTCTACCACCAGTGTAAAGCAGCTGTTGAGAGCAGCCTTGGAAACTGTCAGGTGCAAAAGAGCATTGTGAAGTTGTTCTTTGTACTCTTCTGGCATTGCCTTGCGTGCAAGGAGGGCTGCAGTCAGGAAAGCTATATTAGTTATGGTACCTGAGACAGACCAAAGGTAAGGAGACCAAAGCTGTGGGCTGAGGTAGGTCAGAAGGTGTGGAGAAAGATGTAGGTTGGAAAGTAAGTTTGAAATGGAGGAAATGGAGGAAATGGAGGCTGCTGCAGCATGTTGTCAGACCATGGTCTTCATTCCCTTTTCGCAGGAGATCCATGGTCCGGGCATGCTGCTTCAGCGTCAGTGGGTCAGTTAGGAGCTCCTTGCTTGTGTCTCGTCCATCCTTCCCCTTGCAAAGTTGCAAAATCACTCACGGTTGAACAGCAAACTCAGTAAAGTGATACGCTGTCTTAAGTGCTTCTCTAGCCATCTTCTCTTTCTGCTGTCTTACTTAGTGCAGCAACTTCTCAGAGTACATATGTGAGTGTTTAAATAAATAAATAACTTCTCAGTAACTCCTGGGCTTCACTTTGTATTTTCTGGTCTCTGCAGGAATGCCACTAGGCATTCCCATATTCACATTTTATGCATGAGGGAGTGTAAGCAGGGCATACTAAGCCTCTGCTTGGAAATGCAGTACGATATAGAACACACACAGAGCAAAATTAGGTTATTCTGAGAAGTCAATTTTGGTTTTCTCACAGCTTATAAAATATCTATTTGGGCAAGGGCCACGGGAAGGCTCCCACAGTAGTTTGTTAGACTTGGTTATAGATATAATTTTGTAAGTATAAAAACCAAATATTCTCTAATAGGTACCTGAGAAATCAGTATCTTTAAAAAGCTTATTATTATTATTGTTGTTGTTGTTTTCTAGCTAATTCATGTACTTCAGGAAGGGAAAACATGATGTGAAAAAAATGTGTGTTGATGCAACTGATGAATGACCCTAGGCAGCTCTGTGTAAAAGGCATTAATTGTTTGCACACCAATTAAAAGATAAACAGCGTATATCTTATTAGCCAAGTCTAATTTTGTTTCTAATGGGCAAAGTAAATATCAAGGCAGAAAGAGATACTCTGATTTTTTCAGCAGTTATTATCTAAGCATTTCATTTCAGCACACCTGTCTAGGAAACAACAAATGAGCGGAGCAGTTCTGAATCCTGTTGTTGTTGAAGTCGGTCTTCTTTCCTGTGTTACCACTGTGATTTAGAGGAGCTTCTAACTTCTGAAAAATGTTTAGCAGGTGGGCCATCTAAGTAAAAAAACATTCAATATGGCAGTAAGAAAAGCTCTGCTCTTTTCAGTACACCGCTGTGCTGTGTCACTCCCCCCAAAGTTAAAATCTCACACTGCTAATACTATCAGCAGTGTCACTTTTTTTTTCTTCCAAATCAATCAAATCAAGCGTCCTCTAAGAAGAAAAATCAATTTAGCCTATTAATTAGCTGAACGCACTGTAGTGCCTGAAGGCCAGAATGTCATTTCCCAGGAGATTTGCTTTAAAAATACAAACTAAAAGGGAGCACTCACAGCTTGTCATCAGAAAGGGCTCTTAAGTAGATGCGTAATCTTTATCTCAAAATATCTGTGTAAACTTTATCCTATCTCATGAAAACCTATCTGAATATTCTAATTAAGTATTTTTGGTAGTATTTGTTCTGGTTTCTTTTCTGCCACGTGTTAGGTACAGGATCTTCAACCACCCAACATAGCCAGTGCCTGGGGAAAATGTTACTACAGCGAGCTACCAAGATTTTGCACCCAGCTATGCCTTGTTTTGACATGTTACAAGGCTTTTTTTGTTCCTAAACAACAAAAAAAATCATAAAATTTAGATTATCAACTCATCAGTGAAATCAAAAAAAAAGGAATAAAGGTTATTCCATGAAAGTGGGTGGGGTGGAGCTGTTCCTGCATACTCAGAGTCACCTGTGTTACTCCACCATGCTGTGTCTCAGAAGCTGTGTGAAGAGGTATTGCTTCGTAGTGAAACCCGGCTCCTTTGCCATTTTATCTTTTTGGTGCTGATAAAGAAGTGGATTTCAGTGGCCATTGAGAATGATCTGTCCTCTGAACCCACTATTTGGTCCATACAGCGGGGTTTGAATGGCCTTCAGGAGTGGAGACAGTAAACTCAGCTCAGAATACCAGCCATTGCTCAGTACCTTATACTCCATGGAGCAGAAAGGAATTCAGTTACCACTCACACAAGCCTTTACATGGTCTTTGTGGCTCTGGTTTCACCACGAGGCAGTCCTTGAAGCTGATGCAGTCCTTGTGCAGAGGCTTGCCAACCTTTCAGAGAGCCGTCTGTATTACACACCCTATTGGTAACGTCAGCAACTCAGTAGCACATTGGATTTCTTGTTTGCTCAGCCTGCCAGCTGAATGCTGTAGGAAAGGAAACTTCTACATCGTCAGTCCAGAGCAAACTGCAAGGCTACAGTCTGTGGTTTTTGAGTGTTTGTGTGACTGCTCACTAACTAGCAGCTTCTAAACCCCTTACAAGAACTCAGCTGTGTTTAACCAAGAGATGCAATGGGCTTAGCAAAGCAGAAAGATCCTATTTAAAATATTAACAACAACAAACAAAGCAAACAAAGAAAAAACAATTGGTGAGTACACTGTTACATTAGTCATGCCAACTTATGTTTCTTCTGGCTTTGGTATGAACTTTAGGACGTGTTCAGGACACACAGCTCTAAAGATTAATTTAGAATAATTACGTTTTTGTTTTTTGGGATAATATGATTAAAGTAATAAGCTCGTACTGTGGACATGCCAGCGGAATAGCTTTTCATCACTTTCCCTTGCCTTACCTTTTGAAGGATAGAGTTTCCTGATTTTTCTTGATTTTTTTCCAGAGGTTCAGCTGGCTTGCGCTGCTCAAAAATATGAAAGAGAAAAAAGAAAGCCTCAAGAAGTTTTTATCCATTAAGTGTGTGTTAACCACCTGAGGAACTTCCCTCTAAAGGAATGCATCTGAGCATCGTTTAAGCTCAGCAGCTGATGTGGCCAGGAAGATGCCAGCGGTTTTGTGCACAGCCACTCACCGAGCAGCTGTGGGATTGTGACTGAAGATTCATCAAAACCATTCAAATATTGAAATCACATGCAGGAGGAAACAGGAAAAGAAAAATGGAAACCACAATAATTAAAAAAATGTGAGCTTGTTGTTGCCTTTTCAACTTACAAGCTTTCTTTGGAAAAAAAAAAAAAAAAAAGCAATTGCAGAAATATACTCAGATTTGCCAAACCGAAGAGTTTAAACCTTCAGTTGGAAAGACTTAAAAATCATGATGGTAGTTCTTATGTGCCTAAAAATCCTTCTTCTTCATGCTTTTACACTTTCTCTGACCTTTCTGGTAGGAATATATGACAGCTGTAAAATGAAAAGCTCCGCTTGCAGTGCAAACAGATCATTCGTGTGAATATTCTCCACCTTTCTTAGGTGCCTCCCCCACCTTGTCAAGGGTCCCAAATGTGGAGACACCCTTCTGTCTCTTGCCCGTGAAAGGACAAGTTGTTACTGGGCTGACTTTTCACCTCCAACATGGTGAGTGAGGAGCAGTTCAGGTTACTGCTGCCAGATTCAGAACTGCGTCTGCTTTGGAAGTGGTCGGCATGGGACAGCTATCCTGGTTGCACAGGAACGATTTATACTGGTATCTGTTCAGCACATAGAGCACAGCCCTGTTCTGTTCTGACCCAGTGGTTGTTTTCTTTTTTCATCGTTCCCTTACTGGGTGATATAAGCTAGAGCAAAGAAGATAAACTTCTACATAAAAAACAAACAAACAAACAAACAATGCTTGCACAGAGTGATGGTCTAGGGTGGCATGAAAAGTTCATTCCACCTATTAGTGAAATTTCATGATATTTTTCTGCTGTTGCACCATTTTACTTGTCACTGCAAGAGGCTGTTTGAAATATGCGCAGTTCGTTCCATTAGGGCTGTTTCCCTGACCCTGGATTTGTCTCTGAATTTTTTCGACAATAATAGTTCGTGAAGTCATGGAAAATGACTTAAGTAACGAGGTGCTGAGCCTCATCTTAATTATGTTCTTGTTCATCTTCCTAGTTCTCAACAAACATAGCGTAGATACGGAGGCTTCACTCAGTTTTTACCTAACACATTTTATTCTGTTATTCTTTGGTCGTGTTGACATACTAATTCTGAGTTGTGAGCTAGAAGAAACACGCTTTGCTGTGCCTGTTAACTGTTGCTTTGGAAGCTCCTAGCGTCACAGTGCTGTAGAGCACAGGGCCTTGGAACTTGTGAATGCAGGTATCTGATTTGGGAAAGGGTTGACTCTGCTGCCTCACAAGCACTAGCTAATGTATCCTTGTTTTACCTCGCTGGTGTGGGAGATAGTTATTCCTCATTTTTTAAGGATGGAGAACCGTATGAGAGCACACACCCAAAAGCATGAGCTCTCAGTTTAGTTCTTGACATAGCTGAGCAGGCTTTACACGCACAAGAAAACTGTCTCAGTCTTCTCAGGGCAACTGCTCTCAACCTCAGGTAAAGGTTAGGGTGGGAAGGGTGCTCTAAGAAGATATTCCAGCTCTGTGCAGCCTTTAAAACAACAACATCAAAAAACAATCCCCAAAATCAAATTGTTAAATGAGAGAAGGGAATCTTTGCTCCTTCTCCCAGAACAGACTTTGCCTTAAACAATCACTGGATAAAATCCTAAATCTGAATAGATATTTTTAATTGATATTTTAGTTGGACAGTAGAAAACAAATACTGTGATTTTTGTGTCTTTGAATTAGCATTACTTTTGTTTCATTTTCCTCTCATCGGCACTGACCATTCTTGTGCTTGGAGGAGAACATCCTGATTGCTTTTCTCTGGAGGAAATCAGGATCTCCAAGCTCAAGAACAATCTATGTCAGTACAGAGGGACCAAGCAAAGTTAGACAGGAAACCTGCATGAATGAGCAAGAAGCTTCTGACTGAACTCAAACATGTAAAGGAAGCACATAAGAGGTGGAAGAAGGGTCAGAGGCAGCAGACCTAGAAGGGATATAGAGTCATGGTCCAAGTAAGCAGGGATGGAGTTTAAAAAGACAAAGCCCAACTGGAATTGAATCTGGCAAGGGACATGAAGAGCAAGACACTCTCCTCCAGGTATATCAGCAGCACAAAGGGAGACTGGGGAAAATATGGACCTGCTGTTGAGTGGGAGTGGAGACTTGATCACAACAGACATGGAGAAGACTGAGTTACTCAGTGACTTCTTTGCTTCAGTCTTCACTGGTGTAAGATTTGCCTTTGTGAAGTCCTTGAGGTCCCTGAAACCGGTGGGAAGATCTGGGGCAAGGAAGATACGTCCTTACTGGAGGAGGATCGAATTAGGGAACATGAACAAACTGGATGTGCACGTGTCTATGGCACCAGATGGGATGTACCCATGGGTGCTGAAGGACCTGGCTAATGTCATTGCAGGGCTACTCTTGAAAGGTCACGGCAATCTGGGAGGTTCCTGCGGAATGGAAGAAGGCAAACGTCTCTCCTGTTTTTCAGAATGGTAAAAAGGAAGATCTGGGGAACTGCAGACTGATCGGCCTCACCTAGGTCCCTGGGAAGGTGTTGGAGCATGTAATTCTGGAAGCCATTCGGAAGATGTGAAGGACAAGGAGGTGATTCAGAATAGTCAGCGAGGATTTATGAAGGACAGATAAGGCTCGGCCAACCTTCAGCCTTCTACAAGGAGTTGACTGGCATCGTGTATGAGAACAGAATAGGGGATGTTGTTTATCTCAACTTTAGCAAGGCTTTTGATGCTGTCTCCCATAACATCTTCAAAGGCAGACCGATGAAGTATGAGCTAGGTAGGGTAGGGTGGACTGAAAGGACTGAAACCTGTCTGAGCTGATGTGCTCAACAGTGCTCTAAGGTCAGCAGCACACAGTTCAGCTGGAGGCAAGTCACTGCTTAATGCTGGGAGCAACGTGGTGTATCATCCTTTTTAATGATCTGGATGATGGGGTGGAAGCCACCCACAAGTCTGACGATGGTGCAGAATCGGGAGGAGCGGTTAATACACCAGTTTGTGTTGCCTTTTGGATTGACCTTGACAGGCTGAAGAAACAGAATCCTCGGGACGTTCAGCAAAGGCAAAGTCATAGCCCTGGGAGGAATTACCCTGCACACCTGTACAAGCTGGGGGCTGACTGTCTGGAAAACAGTTTGCAGAAAAGACCCAGGAGGACATGGTGGACAGCAAGTTGAACGTGAGCCAGCAATACATCGCTGTGGCAGAGGAAAAAATATTTTCCTGTGAGGGTGGTCAAACATAAGAACAGGTTGCCCAGAGAGGCTTTGGTATCTCTGCGTGTGGAGGAGATATTCAAAGGTTTAACTGAGCAGAGCCCTGAAGATGCTTACCAAACTTGGAAATGATCTAACTTTGAAAGAGGCCTTGCTTTGATGGAGTTGGAGGGAAGCTGAACCAGACGGTTTTCAGAGCTTCCACCCAACCTAAGTTATCTTATAATTTTCTGAGTTAGCAGAAATGTTATAAACAGCATGCCTTTCCCCCAGAAAATTCCTTGGGGAAAATACAGGCAGTGGTCTTTCATGTTTGTGCACTGCAACATAAACTAAATCAAAACATATGTTTCCGTGGCTTGTAGTTTAATGAAGATTTTCCCACGTGTTGAAAGTATTTAGACTAAAATGTACAGTTTACTTCAATGTCATCTTCAAAGTTATACAATTTCTTTGCTGCTTTCTGTGTTTAAACTGTGCCAAATGCTGTTCCAGGTCACTTTTTTCCTTTCTCATGGTCAGTGTGTTCTCTTTTCTCTTGTAAATTGCTCTCTTTGGAAGAAATCAGTTTTATGGTTCTCCAGGACACAATTGCTTGAGTTATTACTGCAGTTATTTCTCAATAGGTACAAAGGCACTACAGTGCTTCCCCTGCTAAAGTTGTTGTAAACCAAGCTCTCCTCAGTTTTTGTTGTGACCCAACTTTAATGAGGAAGTGTGGCAGGCTACAAAATTTCCTTTCATGCTTTTCTTGCCACTTTTTCCACCCTCATTGAAGTTGCCGTTTTGATTCCATTTTCACTGTCCAACCTGAGAAAATTAATTCTAGATAATAACTTGACATTCAGTTGACTTGAGTCTGAAACAGACGAGAGAAGGCATATTTATTCTTGTGGGGCAGGCAGCTGCTTTTAAATATCAAATAGAATTATCCTCAGTCCTCCGTAACATCATTATCTGAATCTACAAAGTCTTAGATGGTCATACTAGATTTCGCCTGGGTGTGATTCTCACTCTTGATTTTCTAGGTATCTGAGTAGGTTGGAATTTTAACAAAGAAAAAAATTGTTGGGAAACGCAGCGTTTGTTGAGTCAGAACTAAGCTCTGTTTGTTTTAATCCAGAAGACTCCAGGTCTGTCAATTTTTTAGCCAGCCTAAATCAGGATGCCTATTTATATATTGGGTTTGTGTTGGTCTGCCTGAGGGCTGAATGTGAATGACTAAGATAGAAAAAAATGTATTGAAGCTCCTAATTTCCTATTGATTGTGGTAGATAGTTAGGATTATTAGTGTTTCATTAGATTTAAACCAAAATGCCTATCATTTTTCTTTTGGTGGGAAATAACATCAAAATTCTTGAAGTGGCTGAGGAAGGGGTGGTAAGGACTTTTCACAGGCTTGCTCTATTTTATTCTTTTTTATACATTTATATTTATTAAAAAGAAGAAGAAGACAGAAGATGTTGGCATTTGGATTCTAGTAGTCTGAAATTATTCAAGTGGAGGAGATGAAATAAAGATGTTCGGGAAGCAGTAGGTCCTAATTCCTGTCCCTGCCCATGCAGGGGGTTGGAATTGGATGACCTTTAAGGTCCCTTCCAACCCAAACAATTCTGTGATTCTGTGATTCTAATACACCATGAGACATCACCATGAAGAATCATCAGTTTGTTTAAGATGTGCTTGGTATTCCCCAAACAGTGAATCTCAAGGGTTGTTGGGTTCCATCCACTGTCATTAAACAAACAAACAAAAAAACACCACCAGGTTTTGAAAATATTAACTCAGAGATTCTATCTTTGCTTGTGAAAAGTTTTGGTTTAATATAAATTCACATAACTCTTTGAAGGCTCTGGGCCAAAAGGTCATGGTTGAAGCCAACAGGTTCTAACATTTTGGACTGAAGGGAATTTTAAAATCTTCTGGAAACCTAAGAAGTGAGTGATAATAACCAAGAAAGCACTTAGTTTTGTTTAAAGGGAGTTGAAGCCTGGATGTTTTCTTTACCCCCTGACAAGCTAATGAGCAGGAGGCATGCCAAGCTTCCCTGCTCAGTCATGTCATTTATTGTCTCCTACCTATTCATCCACACTGATGTCACCTTAGACAGTAACCTATTCTGGTTGTGGACCTGGTAAGTCAAGTAATGCTCTTCTGTTGGTATACATAAATGCGGTTTTGATTTTGACCCTTTGACACCCCATTTTTTTAGATAATACTTTAAGAGCCAACACATTTTAACATTCCAGTTGGTATTTATGTTAATTTGAGTTCAAGTTGTTCCTTGTGTTTTTGCGATCAGCTATTTTTAGCCTGGTTTCCCGAGGAACTGAAGTTTATAGGGTGGCTGTATCTATCCATCTGTCTTCCAGGGAGCTCTTTGAAGCCAGCGATCAAGGAACCCGGTTTGGTTACTTGGGAATGAGTTCTCAATGATATTAAGCTCTGGCAAGTTTCACTAATAGCCTTGGTTTGGTAGAGGAGGGACACGAGGATGATTACCTCATCAAAGGGAAAGCATGTACGGCAAGTTTAGCAGTAGTGTTGTGTATGGCTTGGCAACGCAACTGAACCACAAGGTGAACCACAGCCCCGTGCTGCTTCTCACTCAGCAGGTAGTGAGAGAACATGAGATTATGGACAAGGACCCGGTGTTACTGCGGTGAGAAGAATGCTTTGATTCTCATGAGCCCTTACGTAAATGATGATATTTCTCTTGGGGATATCAGGAACAAGGGAAGGAGTAAGATCCAGAATTTGGGTTATGAATGTTGCCATCACTGTGGAAAACACCTCTGAGCTGAGTGCTTAAATCAGCTCTGAAAGACACCATACCTAGTGATAATTAAGGAGAAAAAAAAAAAGTGTCCTAGCAAAGGTTGTGCCAATGCACTGTCAGAAGGTAATTCTCTGATATGAATGACTGAACTTAAAGCATTAGGTATTGATGTAGAGATTTTAATTTTTCAAAAGAAGTTTGATTTGCATAATTTTCTTCTGTACTTAAACACTTTTTGATAAGCTCAATGTCAAGCTAATCAATAGCTATGATTTGGGTAGATTAGTTTTTTTGCTCTTTATTCTCCAAAAATTAACAGCGTGGTCCAAGGAGCAGGAAGAGCTGTTACACTGTTTGAGGCTTCTCCCTTGGTTTCGGGAAGTAAGTGGAGTTTGTAACCTGCAAGACCCAAATTGAAAGAACGGAAAGGCTCACCTCCATGAAGCTCTCAAAATCTGCAGGTTCAGGATAAGGAAGTTGTGGTCCTAGTGGAGATTGTGGAAGGATGAAAAGGCACAGTTCATGGGAACTTCAGCAGATTGGTGTGCGCTGCTAGATGATATGCAAGCGTTGAGCCATGTGCTTTAATACCAAGGGATTTGATTTAATAATACTGATCATGGAGTTCATACCACAGTTAAATGGTGATCCTCAGCTATTCCTTGTTAAAGGAAGAACATTTCCTCTTCATGGAAAAACAAGTAAGTTTCACATGATCTTATAAAGGCAGGATTAGCACTAAGAATGATCACATGGCCTCTGTAATTGTGCTTATCAGAAAATATAGGATTTGAGTTACATTGAAATGCCTGTCAGCTGTGATAGTCTGTTTCATAAGCTGTGTTACTGGCAAAATCTGTTCAGCTTTAAATCTCTGAAAGTCTTTCTTGGGCTTTGCAATGCCTAATAGTTATATGAATTACAAACAGAAAGCATGACACCGGACCCAAATATTACACTGCATTTTTCTGTCTCCTGTATACAGTATGTATGCATATCTCTAATTAGAGGTAAGCTGGTGGAGGTATTTCCCTTACAGGTAGCCACTCTGTGTTTCAGTCTGGTTTGCTAAATTTTCTGTTACTTTACAGAAGTCATTTCTCAGGGAACAAAAACAGATTTTGTTTACAAGAAACTAGGTTTCAGTTTCTCTTCTTTAAAGCTGATTAAGTCTTCAATTTTCAGAATCCAAACCAAACCCCCTGCTTATAAGTCTTAAGTCAGCTTGTGTATCCATTAAACTTGAAGAAGGGCTGGATAATTTGTAACGGGGAGTTAGAGATCGCCCAGTAGTCAGCTGGAATGCAGAAAATGAGGTCATGTTTTTTTGACCTGTGGTTGATTCTGCATTGTCCTGTTGTATCATTTAAAAGTATTAGTAAAACTCTAAGCGTACATAGTTTCAAGTGTTTGGAGGTTTTATAATTCTTGTATCTTACTGTTTATTTCTGCAGTCCCATTTGGCCTATTTATGCTGATTGACCTTTGCGTATACCTAAAGTACAAACTCAGATTCTATAAAGCATTAACAAATCAATCTCCCATACAGATCTGTCTGCAGTAACGATCTGTCATTTGGGAGCTTGTCTTGTGGAAAAGCTTTTCATTTCTGGTCATGACAGTATATCGGGAGCTATGTTTTCGATGTGCCAGGTCCTAGAGTCGCTACCTATTCTGTATACTAGCAAAGCTGTGAGCCTGATCTCAGGTGGCGAAATTTGAAGACTGCTGAGAGTGGGCTCCAAGAGCCTGGGAGATGCGGGTTTGGTTGCTGAGCTTGTTCTGCCACTGCATAGCCTGATCTATCTCTGCATCCGTGTGCTGTGGTCCCCTGTTCTGCTGCAGTCAGTAGGCTGGCAGGATGCAGTGGAGATGAAGGGCAGGCAGCTGCGTGGTGAGGGAAGAGGCTGAGGATCCTCATTGCCTGGATGGATGACGAGCTCAGCTGTGACAGGCTAAGGAGAAGGGTAGAAAAATATTGATTGATTGATTTCTTATTGTTTCTGTTCCTTCTTTCTCCTGTCTTAAAATAGAGTATGCTGAGATCTCAGTTCTATCTCATTCACGTCTGTAAGCCCAGAAAAAAACATGCCTTGCCATGAAACTTGTCTCTGACAGTTACGTTCAGTTACAGCCCCATTGCAATTCTTGAATGTACTGAATGCAGCGAAAGGAATGAGGACACCAAGCAGGAAAGGAGGATTCATGTGGAGGAAAAGGAAGGCTGGGGACAAACAGACAAAGTGTTAAATGTGAGAACTGTTGGTTCTATGTCCTTCTACACGACAAAAATGGCTTTCTCCTTGTAGAAGACACCTTATCCTGAAGGGCTGTGCTTTTTTTTTTTTTTTTTTTGCTTTTGCCTTGTGCCCTTTTCAAAACGTTTTCCTTACCATCAGGTATTAAAAAAATTCCATACTGCATGAATGATAGAATTTCTTCCATTGTTTTCCTGCGAAAGCTCAGCTAACTGAAACATGTTTAAATACCTATTAGAGAGTTCGTTGATCAAATTCCCAGTGTATCAACTTTATTTTTTAAGGCAAATTGAATATGCTGAAATAGTAGTAGTTTCTGAGCTGCTTGATTACATAAAGAACTGACAAAAACATTTGCCACATTTTTGGAAGTTAAATATTACTACAAGAGGAAAAATACACATGTCCAAATACATTGGCAGCTCCATATGACAGTAGATGTGTGTACTGACTCATAGGTGCATGGGCAGAAAATTGTACTTAAATACATGTTGAGAAACAAAATATATACGGATAGTAGTAGTACATTTGCCACAAAACTTGAAGTCAAGTTAGCAATGTATATAGGCTGTAAATATTAGCAGTTAACACAAAAATGAGCAGAAACAAGCATGACAGGTATGAAAGCTTAACAGTCTTAGCTCCATGTTTCCTACTAATTAAATCTCTAAGCATGCCATCAGTGCTTTGCTTCACAATGTGATGGGGCTGTCTGTATTTCCAATATTTGATATGCAGCAAATCCATTGCACCAAACAAATGTAATTTGGCCCTGAATTTGTATTGGAAGGCCATAGCTGCACTCAAACCTTAAAAACAAACAAACACTAAAGTTTAATTACATTTCAGTATCAAATACATCTTATATATCTTACACCTTTGCAGTTCTTTCATACTGGTTTCTGCTCTGAAGCTGTAAAGGCATTTAGCAGAGCAGTGCAATATAAGGAAGAAGTTTTAAAGCTATCAATAGCCCCTACTTACATTCAATGCCATTATTCAAATCTTTACCCTCCCTCCTGGGCTTTAAAAAATCCTTCAGATAACTGAAAGCTCAGCTGATGAAATTAATTGTATTTTTTTTTTCTATTGCAATACCTGCTGGTAGAAGAAGAAAAGGAATCAAATACTTCTGCTGATTTTTTAAGAGCTAGGTAGTTTTTGAGCCTATCAATAGCTCTGTATGCTAAGGTAATTTTACTCAAAATCAAAATTTAATCCAAATAAACCAGGGCATAAAGTAGTCATGTAGAGGCTGAGAAGAAATTTGTGTTCTGCTGGAATCCACGCTCAGGTAAATCACAGCTAGCTGGGAGGTGGCTGAAGCTTTTGCTGTCCTCTGCACAGTCACATCAGAGGCAGGACGTTGAAATGGATTGACTGTTGATAGCATTTGCCATACTGGATCAAACCCTCAACTGTGCACCTCTCTTCAAGCCTGCCTATTACATGTTACAGGCAGGCAGACTGGACACAAAGGCTGGATTGAAATACAGGTTAGCTTATATATAGTACAATAGTTAGGAGCAGCCTCTATTTCATGAGGAGTACAGTCCAAAAGAGTCGCTTTTGTTGTGATCTGCAACAAAGATCTCTTCAGTTCAGACTTCACGTCGGGATGTTTCACGAGGGCTTTCCACGTATTTCTGAAAATTAAGAATAGCAGCAACATAAATACAAAGGTTGAACGGATACATTTTAAGTGTTTGAAGCTTATTCCCTTACACTGGAGAGTGGATGAGGTTACATGGGAAAGAGAAAAAAAGCTGATACAAAGTGTGCGGAGTTTTTCAAACTTTTTTTGTATTTTCTTTAAAAAAAAATCCTGGAACTGGCACTTTCACAGAGTTTAGAGATGTTTAGTTAAGACAAGAGCAAGTGACCACCAGCAGAATTGGGCATGCCTGTCGGTCACCGCTGACACCTAGAAGAGCTGCAAGCTGAGATACAGGGCTGCAGCCTGGTCCTGGTCTGACAAGAGGCTGCAACCCTATAGCTCTTGCTAAAATATTCAATAAGATACTAAATACTAATATTAAAGTCAGCTCCTTCTGGCTGAAAATAATCCAAGTAATGACAGTGTCAAAGAAAAGCCTTTTCTGACAATTTGCTTAAATACCTGGCACATTTTAGAGAACGAGAGGCAGAAATAGCTATCTGAGAGGCCAAACTGTGTGTGATCTGCTTATAAGTTATATCGCACAGTCCTTGTGGGATCTAACAAGATAATTAGATAATAGGCTTCCAGCAGTTGCTCTTGTTATACCTAGTCACGAAAAGAGGAAGTAGCCTATGGCACATCAAGAAGAACATAAAGGTAAAATCGAAAGGCATAGGACATCGTGGAAAGGAAAAGATTGCACACAACAACCCTGAACTCTTTGATTACTCAGCGTTATGTTCCTTTTTGTGTGTGACATTTTACTGGAAGACCGGGTGACAAAACTGAGCAAATTGCTTTCAGCCAGGGACCACTTAAAGGCCAGGTTTCTAAGGACATTACAACTCATTCCTGAAAAGGGGAAAAAAATCTCTTGTCCTAAATGCTTGTGATAGTGATGGTTTTCTGTGTTTTTAGGAGAACAAAAGGTTAGCAGTGCAGATGAGAAAGACTAAATCATCAGTATCTCCTTTCTGCAGCATCTTTGCCTAAATGTCTTCCAGAACACTTAATTTTCAGGGATTGGATCAAAAAACATAAAAAATGCAATAAGCAGGTTCTCTTACCTGCTTCCCACTTTTTTTTTTTTTTCCTCAAACGCTACAGGCTTTCTTTTGTCACACTCTCACCATTTAGCTTATTTTTATCCATGTGTTAGCTTTTCCTCAGTTCCATTCAAAAAGCACGTGCATAATGCAGTCTCTCTGCAGGGCTCTCGTTTTGTCTCTGTTTAAATCTCTTCTTAGTTTTGTTGAAAGTTAATCTTTAAATGACATACATACTGCACATTTGAACCATTTTCCCTTAACTTATTTCTACTTCTTGGCCTAGTTTTGTTTTATTCTAAGACGGTGGATCCCATCTTGAAAAAGTAGGAAGACCTTTTCTAAGCGTCGTGAACCTGCACACACTTGACTGCTGAAGCATGGCTGAGACAATGACCGAGTTGCTTCCCGCTGGAGAAAAGGGAATGGCACTGGTGTGCCAAGACAAAGCTGTCTGGGTTACCATGATAATTTTTCTAGCAGGTAGAGTTGGTTGAATAGATTTACCAGCTGCAGACACAGTAAAGGAGGCACAGATCGCGGCCCCTAGGATGGATGGCTTCAGGGTGAAGGGTGAAATTTGCAGTGACACTTCTGCATGTATTAGAGCAAAGCTGTCTTCGGTAACAGAAGTGAGGAAATCTGGTCATGGCTCCTGCACGGTGGTGAAAGCTTGTATAAACACAGCAAAATTACAGTTGTCACAGTCTGTGAATGGTCCCAGATATATGACTCTATAAGTGCATTTGTTTCAGATCATTTTAAAAAAAGGCTATTTTTTAAATAGAAATAATTTGTTATTTGTGGTGGCTGGTGCCTCTGGGTAGCTGTGAGCTACGCTCTTTCCCTGGTGTTTTTACGAGCTTCCTTTTCAGGTCCAGGGTGGGTTTTTTTTTTGAAGTTTGTGTCTCTGTTAGTTCCTGCATCGTGTCAGTCATCTCCCAGCTGCCTACAGCTGCTGCCAGGAATGACCCCTGCTGTCCTTTGGGCAGGTTCTCTTGTTGATGGACCACTTCTTGTCCAACTTGCTCGTACAGTCTCAGGAAATCATTCATCCACGTCTGTTTGCACTGTAAACATTCACACAGCTTTGCTGGACTGAGCACAGGGGGAAGCTTCATCCTCTGTAGCCCATCCTTTGAAAAATGTTCATTCAGAGCAGTCTGGTACGGCTCACCCGTTATCTCCACCTCAGATCGTAGCTCTTGATTATTTAGATTCACTTAATGGCTGAGCTGTGGCTTCTCTCCGCTCGAGGATTCCTCTGGGAGCCCTGTTCAGTGCAAGTAAGATACACTGTACGCTTTATAAGAGTCTTCTCTTGTTGTCTGCACGTTGTGTGTTACAGCTCCTGAGGGATTCAGCTGCAATAGTTAACTATTACAGCAATGACTTAGAGCATCCTGATGTTATGTATAGATCGTTTAATTACATTTGAATGTTTACAGACTTAAGAGATACTTCTCTTTCATGAAGCCACCAGGAGAGAAGAGGTATTTTCATATTAAAGCCCCAATTATTTTTTTTTTTAACCTACGTTGAACCATACCCGGTCTTGGATAAGTATAATTTGTTTCAAACGTTACTGCGCATACTGAAGCCTTGATCAAGAGCTGTATGAAAGATGATACTGAGTTCTGATCTGAAGTTGGATCACTTGGGAAAACATTGTTCTGCATCTACAAGAGAAAAAAGTAAGAGAATATTTTTTTTCCAGTCTCTTTTAATCCATTATACAAGAAATAACACTTACTTCAGCCCAGAAGTATAAGATCCAGTCTGTAGATTTTCTGAGTATTGTTAATATTTATCCATGAAAAGACTTGAGGGAAAAATGTGATAGGGAATACTTGTTGGTGAGATCCTTTTCTCTTGGAGAAGAACTGAGCCAGAGCCTAAAGTAAAAATGTTATTTTCTTGTACTTGTGAATTTCTTTTCAATGCTTAGTAACAAAACTTATTTTTAAACCTGAAAGAATTTTTATTAAACTTCGAATAGCAGGTTGTAGTAGGCAGCAATGTGACTTCTGGTTTAAATGTGATGATAGGTTTTAAAAAAGCACTCCTAAACTAGAGAATTGTTTTGTTTCAAGCTAAATTATTTTGTTTCAAATTAAATTTACTAGTGATAAGGGCAAAAATCTCCTAAGTCTTTCTAAAGTCAAAACTGGCATTGACCTTAGTGTAAAGATACAGCAGTGTTTAAAGTGTTCCTGGCAGGATGAATTCCCACTTAGAAGCACATTTAAGGTTGGTGAGGGGAGAGGGGCTGGAAGGAGACAGAAATATAAATAATTGCTTTCTGATCTGGAATTTCCGGCTGGTTTATGGCCAGCTGGACCAGTGGATGTCTTGAGGCAGGACAGTGTATGTTAGTTTTTCTCATCATTAACAGTCAGGAAAGTTTGTCCTTCTAGTTGCTGCTAACTGAGAAAAGATCTTGAACAGTTAAAAATTGAGTTGTCCATGAGTATGTTCTGTTTATGCAGGGAACCACATTTTTTTTACTGCATTATTTAAAATAAGCTATTAAAAATGTTACCTTTGACAGGAGGGAAGCGTATTTCATCTACAGTGGTTTATTAAATCTGTAAGACGTACTTTACTATATGTTTAAATAGTTATGTAGTGTAGTATTGCTATTACAGATTTTCTTAACTGCAGGTGGGCTGCAAGTAGTAAGGCACGTATGGCAATTCAGCTACGCTAGTAGCTGCAGAAAATTCAGAGGCTTTTGATGATAGGAGCTGTGGAGCAGATAGTCCATTAGTGCTGAAATAAATACAAAGGATTTTTATTGAAGAAAAATGCATTGCCAGTTTCTTTTGGTGCAAAGTTGAGGAATAAGGGGCGCGGTTTGCTGAGGGTTGCAGGGACAGCTGTGTCCAACCCAAGGGAACCCAACTGGCATGGTGAGCCTCGTCCCTGTTCCTGGTGCTGGCAAGCATCCCATGGCTCTTCCCTCCTCACCTGGGCCCTGGGCCCTTTGCTGCATGCACCCCATGTGGTGCCCCTGTGCTCTCCCCCTCTGCGTTGGGACAGCGGGGCTGGTGGCTGGTCAGCGTGCCCTTTGCACCATCACCTCTTACTTCTTCTGGACATCCTCACTTCCAGATCTCCAAAGCGCTGATGGAGGAGCCGTTATCATTTTCTTTCTTCAGTGCGTGGTGGCAGTAGGAGGGAGTGAGGTTCTGGAGGCTGCTCACTGTTGTCACACAGTGATTTCAGTGCCAGGAGCCCCACTCAGGCTCCCTTCAATTACTCTGAGTCAATGTCTGACTTCCTCCTGATCCATTTCTGTTTAAACCTCCCCCCAACCTTCAGGAAAAAGTTGGCTTTTCTCCTCCACTACTCACCTCCCCCACACATCTTAAATGAGAACTCATTCACTGCCTTTCCATCTGTAGCAGAACAAAGAGAAGTTTAGAGACTTAATTACCAAAGCTGTGCTGCTGTAAATACAGAGATCATTGATACCAAAATTAAACCTTGATGAGTAAAAACGCTTGCATTTCATGTGTGGAGAAATGAATGCTGTGGGGATCTCAAATAAAGCCAATTAAAAGGAAATCAGTGACTTCCATGATCGCTACTGTCTGCTGCTAATCAAATCTGTTATTTTAGAAGAAACTGTGATTGCACTTATTAAACAAGTCGCTTCCTACATGGCAAGACACTCATATCTTCAATAAACTACTTATTAATATTCCTTATTCAGTTTTCTATTGCCAAAACTCCATGGGTTCTGTGTATCAAAAAACCCATGAGCTCAATAGTGTGTTTAAATACTGCCTTGTGACACAACCCAAAACAAGTAATTAACAAGAGACTGCAATGAGTGACAACCTCAGCGCAAACTTTTCTGTCCTCCTTGTCATTCAGTCTACGGGAAGAGGAATAATGGTAATTCTGTCTGAAAATACTCACTTATCCAATACATTGCCATGAGAAAAGACCCTCTATTTCTGTCTGCCTTGTGCCTCCCTGTACGGCATAACACATGCTAAAGATCCCTGCGTAAGGAACACGCATTTGCTGTGGATAATATTTAAGCAGTAAATTTCACCTGCACCTGGAATCCTTCTCTGGGTGATGATTACAGTCATCAGAGTGTGAGAGCCATGGCTGCTGTTCCTGAAGGTAGCACTCACACATCCCACCTTCGCATCCCCTCAGTAGCAGCATCTCTTCCAGCAGCAAGCTCAGGTTTCTTCTTCTCTTCTTGTTCCTTCCATCCCATTTTGCTTTTCCTGTTCTCTCCATGATCCTCACCCTGCCTCTGGCACTGCCCACCGTGTGCCTTGGCATGGGCAGTTTGCTGGCATTGCAGGAAAATTTTGAAATGGCTCTCCCTGGCATATTTTCTATTGCTTCCAGCTATTAAAGCATCGGATAAGTAGCAACTGGTTTTCAGTTTATTCTTGGTGACTCATAAGTTCTTTGCAAAGTTGTTTTCAGGTCAGGTTAGGTTTGTTTCAAAGATATCATAGACTTTTTAAGTGTATTTTAAAAATACAGAAGGTCCTAAATAATTTCCAGTGTTTTTCCCTTCAAAGGCAAACTCAGCAAAACAAAGTTGTTTAAGCTTTATTATTATTATTATTATTTTCTTGAAATTGTACACTTTGAGTATCTTGGCTACTCCAGACCCGTGATGACAGGTTTGTATCAAAATATTCTGGGTGTAAAAGTGTCAAGGAAGATATGTGCCATTAAAAAAAACACATTTGCCTATGAGACAGGAACTTAAAGAGCAGATTTCTGGAGCCTACAAGAGAAGTCATGAATGGCGCTGCAGGAAGAGATGACTGTGAAATGGATCAGCTTCTACATGCAGGAATGGCTGACCAGGTTTGCTGTCCTTTAGGTTTCTAATGGAGTAGAAAAGTGATTAGTACTGTGGAATTCAGAAGAATAGCAGGTGGCAGCCTCGCTGCGGCTTGTTTACCTGTTGGAAGAAGGGCTGCAGGTACTTCAAGCTTTCAAGGCCATATGTTGTGTTGATAAGCAAAGTGCTGCCTTTTCTGAACATCAGAGGATGTCAACAACCTACGCTCTGTGTGCATAAACAAATCCACAAGTGTTTGATAGTTCTTCCTCACTCTCCTAGAAGTTTGCAGAAAGTTTTGAGTGAAGATACGGCCTTCTGAGGAGAAACCAAACCTGTAGTGGCGCAGCCTTCATTTCTGCCCGTCCTGATCCCCTGGCCCCTCAGAGCAAGCTGGAGCATTAGTCTATTAGTCTGTTGGGGCCGTGTTTCTCCTCCGAGGGACGCAGCGTCCTTTGGGGAAGCATGTTGTGAGACAGTGAGGTAATTTTAGCTCAAACAATGGATTCCTTCGTCGCCAATCTGATAACAGTCATCCTGGTTGACGGAGATAGCTATCTACTTCATGCTTCGTGCGCTGTTAGCCTTTTGCGTCTTAAAAATCAAGTGCTGTATATATAAAGATACAAAGTGTGGAAAATAGCTTCATCCCTGTTGAGAACATGTCAATTTCATTGTCACTGTAGGCCGCGTTTTTACTGACGCCATTTTACTGCTCTGGGAGCTGGCCGGCGTCATGGGCGGCAGAGGCCACATGTAGGCCGCCCTGGCGCCTCTCCTGGCGGCCTGTCCTCAGCCTGCTTTTTCTTCCAGTGTCCCTTCCCACCCTGTTCCAATGTCCCTTCCCATCCTGCTTCCGACATCCCATCCCTCCCCCTGCCCTGCCCTGGGGACTGTCACGCGGGACCAGGAGGTTTTCAGGGACCATTTGCAGAGCGGCATCAGCAGAGCAGGGCTCTGCCAGCCCTGGCGCACCAGCTGCAGCTTGTACTGCAGAAACAACCTGCTGAGCAGGAGCCATCTCATGCTTTTGCAGCATCTTTCAGTAATTAAAGGCCAATCTTACAGCCGCCTTAAAAGGCAAAATGGAAGCGCTGTCTTCAGACATGTTTTTTTCAATGTCAATGGTCAGATTGCAGTGCTGCACGCCTTGAAAATCCTCTTTTCAAGTATGTTCTCTGCTGTTCGACTGCTTAATATGTATCCCATTGTCTTACTACATGTTGATGCACTGACAGCGTTAGACCTTTTTATGATACACGAGCACATTTTGCCAGTGTGAAGCAATGGCAGCTGTGTTGCAGGTCTGCTAATTTGGAGTCTCAAATTGTGTTCCTGTCAGCAAGAGCATAACATTCCTTCACTCCCCTTAACAAAGAGGAAATTAAATCTCAAAGTCTTAACATTTCTAATATTGAAAGATGGTAAAGGTCTGCTGTGAATTGCCTCGAGAAAAAAAAAAAAAAAGGCATACAGTTCTTTTTTCATCTACGCGAACATAATTATTTAGCTACCTAAACCAATTCTATGTTGGACAAAGACTGCAGATCAAGCTTTACGCTCCCTCATTTGAAAGTCTGCCGCAGTATCAAGGTGCGATGTGATGAAATCAAGACAAAGAGCAGCTCACACTACCTTTTTCTTTTCTTGTCCCTGGGATTTGGTGTGGCTCAAGCAGCACTTCGTGTTTTGTGCAGTCTATTCCTAACCCCTCCAACTTCAAGAATAAATTGTAAAAGGTTTCTCAGCCCTGTGAAGGCGATTGATCTCCCAACAGTATGTGGTTTTCATTATTTTCTTTAGTACATTTCAGAAGGTCTGTAGGAGAGGTGGATTTACTGTAATGGCGGCTAAGTAGTTTAACTTAATCCTGAATAAACAAACAGATGCTCTCACCAAGGACCTGGCATCTGGGGCTGTCAACATTTATTACTGCAAGGCTCAGAAGAGATAAAATTATCATTAGCCTTCACAGAAAGACCAGGGATACTTTTTTGAAAGGAATGTGCTTCAAACCACAAGCTAGGCTCTCAAAGGAAAGAGTTTAGATATTTAGATGTTCGTGTTACTAATGGCACAAACAAAGTCTTGCTTTCATCGCTTGATTTCTAGTTCATAGCTTGCATTTTGCATGTTTGCAGTTCTTCCCTGAGGGCTAATGCTGAAATATGTGTGCATTTTTAATTGTATTGTACGTGCGTTTTCAGCTGTGTGTCTGTGTGTTGTGCTATGAGTTTATACTCCCAAGTTTTCTCTACAGTTTCTGCTGTTTTTTTCTGGAACCATCAAGAAAACTGACTGCCATTTAGTACTTAACTGAGTGAGGTTTGGTCACGTACATCCATACGGCAGTGTTCTGCTCTCGATAAGCAGGCTGGGGTGCAGTGGCCAGGTTCATGGGACTGTGTTGGGCACCTTCATTACATTTGCCTGTGTAAAATAATGGGGTCTAGGATTGTTCAAGCTTTCAGACCATCGGTTTTAGACCTGTATCTGTCAAAAACTCTAGATTCGCAACCACTTGCTAGATATATCATTTCTGCTGGAATCTCTTCATTTAATGCAATAATGTGGGAGTTTGTTTTCCCTGCAATCATTGTTCTCATCAACGGTTTTAATATTCGGAGAACTTCCAACACATTTTTGATCCCAAAGAAAGATAATCTAGCAAAATTTGTGTAAGTATATGAAAAAAAAAATGTAAATAATTGGTTTATAATTGAGTCTAAGTGTTGTTTCTCTGAGCGGGAAGACTCCCTACCGCAGCTGCCAACAGTACTTGGATTTCAGTAGGTGGACTAAGATTCCTTATAAGCCTGGACTTAAGAGGCATACTGCTGTTCCTGTGGGAGAGAAAAAAAGTTTTCTGAAGACATTTCTTTTCCTCCAACCCATCTGATCTGTCTCTTTGGTAGTAAAACTATTATTTTCAGGACTTTGCCAGGAGTGGTAAGCAGAATTGTTGAGTGCCAAACACTTGGTGGAACTTGATGCCATCTCAAGGTCTCACCTCCTATTTACAGCTGTCGTTCCATAAAAAAAAAAAAAATTAAATGCATGTCAAATGAGCACTGTTCTCATGAAAGGTTGGAGAGTCATGTGTAATGAAGTCAGATTGTAACTTCCAGTGAATTTCCCCAAAAATATATTAGCTAGATGGGTTTCAGAAGGGTCGCATAGGACAGAAGGTTGACTGGTCAAGCTTGTTATAAACAACTATGCTTTATAGTCTGGAAAGTACTTTTATTAAGAATTCTTCACCAAGATTGGGCATTGTTTTTCTAAGATAGTATCTGTAGCAGGAGTCCAAATGTTGGAAAATGGATTCAATTCAAAAATGTCTTACATGCACAGTGGACTTTTGTTCCTGATTTCTTATGAAATTTAAATTAAAAACTGCTTCAGAATTATTTCTTTCAAAGAATGGCAATAGAACACAGATTTGGGATTGAGCAAATCAGAAAAATTTGGAAGAAACAAAACACATTTGGAAACTGAATTTTCTTCACAGCATCTTTTGAGAACTATCCAGTTTGCATTGCTTCTGTTTACTTCTTGCTCACATTTGGCAGTACCTTGTGCCAGAGGTAGATGAATTAAAGTCAATAGGCTAGATTATGTCCTGAGGACTTGACCCCCAGTAATTGTGGGAAGTTGCTGAGCAACCTCACAGGAGTCTCCAGGAATGAACTGTGCTTAGGGAGCCACAATTTACTCATTTGTTTTTTCAAGGGTTTTAGCAATTTGTTGCCAGTAAACTACTTCTACTTAGTGTTTTTTTTTTGTTTTGTTTTGTTTTGTTTTTTCCAGTACTTACTCAATTCTCTTAGCAGTTCTCTAGCTACCTGTCCTAGGAGAAGCATGAGGATTTGTCAACCCCACGTGCTTGTGTTCCTACACGGAGTAGAAAGGGGCTACTCAAAGCTCTTGCTCAGAAGCCCACCACATCAAAATCAGTCTTGATGGGATTGTGTTGCTCGTTAATTGTAAAAAGATATATTGTGGTCTAAGTTAACATTATGATAAAAAACAGAGTTTTTAATTTTTTTTTTCCCACATGACTATCAAGGCAATCGAGTTTTAGACTTCTTTGAACAAGTGATTTGCATGAAGTTCATATTCTGCAGCTCTTTGTGTTATGTGCTGAAAAGAGAGCTGGTTCTTTCAAGGCCAGATTCACCGCTGAGCTTTGTGAGGGAAATAATTATTTTTAGAATAAAGTGACTTTTATTTCAGATCAGTGTCTGCGGGGAGAGTGGAGCTGTTCCAAAGTAGTTTATTTTTCAATACCTATTCCCATCAATTTCTCCACATAAAGAAGGCATCAGTCCTAGCATTCTTCAGGCGCTGTGCCACAGCCGTGTAAATGCTGCGCTCGTCTTGTCCGGGGGACAGTTTGTAGAGCCAACAAGCACCATGATGAGACATACAGAGTTATGGGACAGTTGTCCACAGGGACAAATGGGTCTTTTAAATAGCTTCCGGGGAAATCTTTTCACTGCAAATAGCAGGCAAAGAGTTTTTAGGCTGTCTGCCTGGACCGAAATGCTAAGGACAGGAATGGTTTGGCAGCAGAGCCTTAAAATTTTTTAAATAATGTTGCAGCAACCCCATGCTATATGCTACTAATATACAGGGGGAGAATGAAACCTCTTTAATATTATTTTTTTGTGCAAATTATACCAGTTATGACCTATAAGTAGTAAAGCTGTTCTTTCACCCCCTTAATGCTCATGTATCTTGTCTCTGTGTAAATGCTCTGTGTATCTTGTCTCTGCATAAACTTGGAGGAGGTCTTTAGCTTGTAAGAGTAGTTGTATAAAATAGCTGTTTTGATGACAGGTGTGAAATCTGCGCATGTAAAAAGTAAAATCTCTCTCCTTGGTGCCTTTGCCATGAGAAGCAGTGCCATTAAGCAGCTCCAGGTGAGATGCTGGGGGCCATCTGGCTGTATGTGAATTTTACTCTGCAATATGTTTGCTGTGGGTATCAGTTAAGTTACCTGTTGGGAAGACGTAGAAGCAATCTGAGAAAGAGCTTTTGCCAGGTTTGAAATGTATAAACAGTAATTAACAGGCATTCTTGTTTACGATACTAGAATTTAGCACAAAAATCATTGCTCAGTCCTCTCACTTTTTCTTTGCACGCTTTTGTATTTCCAGGCTTTGGTAAAGGGGAAGCTGGTAGCCAACGGAAATGAAATTATGGGAAAGATTGAAAAGGGCATTTTAGGCCCTCGATCTTAGCAAATCGACAGGGTAGAGGCAAGGACTGTAACTGCAGAGGTAGTAGAAACGAACTCTCATTAGCCAGCGCCATTGAGGGAGGACTTGGGTTTTCTGCCCCTGCACAAGTTGCTGGAAGCTGCGCGTGGTGGCTCTTTTTCCTGCTCTGAATTGCCGCCGAAGCAGCGCTGTGTTTTCTGTCCTTACAGCCTGAGGACTGCCGCCTTTCTGTTCGGCAGCTAGCTGTTAATCATTATGGACTCTTATCAAGTCCGAGTTTGGGAACCTGTAAATAATCAAACCGGTTTTATCTTTAGCTTTGTCTACCAGTTGGTCAGTCATCCCTACTGCCGCACAGAAAACGTGGAGTGGTTGGTCCAGCGCTCCTCAGCAACCTGCTGTCTCATTCCAGGGATGCCTGCTCACCGCGGTGCGCTAGCAAGGAAGCTGGTAAATGTCTTCTTAAATGGATGCAGGATGAAACTGTATGGGTACCCGTGTAGTGGGAGGAGAGAAAGAAATGGCAGTTCACTGCTCAACTTGAAAATCTGTTTACTTAGTCAATCCTAGTATTTATAAACTTCAGACAAATAGTTGGAAAAAAAACTGCTTCCAGGCTATTTGCAGGCTTTTTACTTCTGCGTTGCTTCTGTTCTGAGTTACCCTCACCACTATAGCCTGCAGCAAACAACAAGCCAACACGACATGATGCAGAATCATGGGTGGTAGTCAGATGCACAGAAGCTGCAGGTGTGGTTCTTCCATCGTGGCACCTGATGTGCTCCAACACCAGGAGAATGCCAGGCAGGCCCAGCCAGGCTGCGCTACCTCTGCACAAGGCATTGGAGAAGTGCAGCTCAAATGTTGTGGCCAGCTTTGGTGCTCAAAATTGAAGAAGACAGCTGGTTGATTTTCAGACATTTCAGAAAAGAGCTGCAAGAGGAAGCTCAGGGGAGACCTTATTGCTTTCTACAGCTACCTGAAAGGAAGGTGTGGGGAGCTGGGGGTTGGCCTCTTTTCACGGATAACTAGCGACAGGACTAGAGGGAATGGCCTCAAGTTGCACCAGGGGAGGTTTTGGTTGGAAATGAGGAGACATTTCTTCTCAGAAAGAGCAGTCAGGCATTGGGACAGGTTGCCCAGGGAGGTGGTGGAGTCACCGTCCCTGGGGGTGTTTAAGGAAAGGTTGGACGTGGTGCTTAGGGACATGGTTCAGTGGGTGACATTGGTGGTAGGGGGTGGTTGGACCAGATATCTTGAAAGTCTTTTCCAACCTTCACGATTCTATGATTGTAAAGGGCAGAGAAAAAAAAAAAAAGGAAAAAAAAAAATAATTTTTTGGTGGAAAACAGGAATTCATCTAGCAGACAAGGCTTGAAGTGGCATTTGGGTTGTGGTAAAAGAGGAAGTGAAGTATTAGATGAAACATCATACTGCAGTGAAGGAGAGAAAGTGCTGGCACACAGCTGAAGTACAAACAGCAGGTGGACCTGTAAGAGATGTTGCACAGGGATTACTCAACACCAAGATCAGAGGTAGAAAAGAGGATTTGAGACACCTGCAGAAAGAAGCTGGAGTCTGATGTTATTCCAGCCATCCATCACAATTTCTCGTTGTACTTGTTGGAAACCTGTTTCCATCACTCGGAAATGAACCAGACCTTTTCCAGCCAGTGTCAGTCTAGCAGGAGTTCACAATTATATCCATAAATTCTCTTCCATCTTTGCTTGGCAGAACTCCTCTGGGTTGTCTGGCTTCTGCAAGCTTAAAATAATTAATTGGTTTCTTGCTTCCAAGACTTCAGTCATGCTGAAATTCGATGATTTGTGATACCCCCAGATACTAAAGTGTGAATCCATCTGCTCACCATGCAGAGGAGAAACAGAAGAAAGTACCAAGGTAAAAGCTTGGCAGCTGAAGAGTGTTGGCAGCTGAAGCCTCCTTGGTGGTATTTCTTCTCATTTTCATTCTTCCATGTGTGCAGGTCCTTTCTAACAGCCCTTTTTTTTGTCAGACTTTGAACTTTAAAGAGAAGATAAACTGGAGGAGCAAACTAAGTCAAAATACAGCACTTATACAAAAAATCAGAATGCTTTAAAAGTAACTGGATTTGCACAGTTTGAAGAATGATACAAATTGCTGTTGGCCATACTGGCTGGAAGCAGATGGTGATGTCCCTCTGAAATCTGCTGCTGGGTGTTGGTTTTGGAGACCTTTCTTGGTGGCCAAGTTGTTTTATTTATTTTTTTTTCATAAGAAAACAATTTGGTAAACTGTTGTCTCCTACTCACAATACAGTGAGCATATCAGCATACTGTCAAATCACACCATGCTGTGATTTTTTTGGTATTGTGGCAATCTCTTTAAAACCCGTGCAGTTCGTTCATGAAAGAAAAATTCATGTAAAGCCATAAGGGCTCTTAAATCTAAGGGTAAGGGCAAAGAAATGTTTTAGTGCAGCCATTCCAGATTTCTTTCTGATTCACACAGTTCCCAAGTCACTCGAGATTAAATTGCTGATACATTTTTGTTTTGCTTAACTTTTTTTTTATGTTGCCAGAGGAGGTAGGAAGAAGGTTGTATTTTATTGGCACCTCCTGTGTGAGTTTACAACAGCAGAATTTGATACGTTAATTTTTTTCTTTCTTCCAGTATCTGAGATGTAAATATCTTAGGCTGTCTGTGCAAAGGTCCAAGCTGAAAACACCTCTGAAACAGAGTATGATGCTTCTGCTCTGGTATGCTGTTTTTGAAAGCTGTGGTCAAGGAGGATTTGCAGGGCATGTTCACTTTCATCATTCCTAAGCTTCTCTGAATCCGAAGAAGTTAACTTGAGAGAAAAACTTGTACTCTAATACAATAACAGATACCTCTATCTTGCATTGCTTTTTACTTAGTTCCTACCAATTAATCTGGCAGCATCTTAGGAATTCTCCTTATTATTATTTTTTTTTTTTGACTCATTACTCAGTAACTGATGTGTGTTTTTTGAACTTGTGCCTGGTTTTAATGCAAAGTAACCTTCTCACTATAGGTGAGTTCTTTCCGTAAACTTCCAAGTTGCATGAAATCCAGATATGAATGGCACAATATATTCCACTACTTGTATTACTAAATATGGAAATAAATAGGGTAATTTAGTTTTCTCTGTGGTAATTCTTGGTAAATGGCATGACTTTTTTAAGAATGGACAAAGAATGACCAACTTAATTAATTACCTCCTGTTATTGCAGTAGAAATCATGAATAGAAATTGTAGCTTTGATTGTTTGGTGTATATGGAAAGTAAATAGAAGGTCTGGGCATTTGTCGTTCCCAGATTTTGCACTACAATAGTATATACGTTAACAGAGTAAGGAGTAGAAAGGCAGGTTTTAATTAAAACTCTCCCTGCTACTCCAGGAAAAGCGACGCCTCTAATAGTCTAGGATTTGGCACAGAAGCAGCTTAATGTGAAAACACATACAACAGAAAGCAATGCTGCCTTATCTAGGAACGCTCTGAAAGACCTGGTTCACCTAAAATACACGAGCAGAAGTCAGATGCCCTCGTAAAAGCTCTGTACAATATAATCAACAGCAATGAGCATTTATTTGCCAGTATAACTGCATATAAGAGGAAAAATAATATTTGTGTGTGCAATGCACCTAGAGATTGGGAAAAGGCAACCTTGCAGCCAGCTTTTTATATACTGGAAAAATGCAATCTTATAACCACTGAAAGGGCTCATTCAACCAACTGTAGACGTGCACTAAGCCAGCAGGATGTGTCTTTCATGACAGTTCATGTTTCAAGCTGAGAAAACTTGTGGAGCTCGTTTGAAAACAAATTCCTGAACACTGCTCTAAGCCCCAAAAATTTAGCGTGAGGCCCAACCTTTGTATCCAGTAAAGCTTTTCCACCTGGACCAGAATAATTGCAAAATTGACTTCTACGTTCTTCCCTTTCCATTTTCAATAAAAGCAGACAAGCTTAACTCCAACAAAGGGTGGTGAACATGTGGCTCTGTAGATACCACTAGGCATATTATTGCACCTGGGCTTTTTGATTTGAAAGATAATTTGATGTTACGAGTTTGAGTAAGAGTAAAGTCTTGTAAATGAGGAAGAGAATGAAATTTTAAATTAAGTACGGGCCATAATTAGCATACAGAATCACAGAGTAGTTTGGATTGGAAAAGACCTTAAAGATCATCTAATTCCAACCCCCCTGCCATGGGCAGGGACACCTCCCACCAGACCAGGTTGCCCAAAGTCCCATCCAGCCCGGCCTTGAACACCTCCAGGGATGGGGCATCCACAGCTTCTCTGGGCAGTGCCTCACCACCCTCACAATGAAGAACTTCTTCCTTATATCTGATCTAAACCTACCCTCTTTCAGTTTCGAACCAAAATGTATGTAAAATATAACTACATTTTTGTCATAATTGTTTGCTGATGTAAAAATTAATAAAAGAAGAAGAAAGTGTGGTGTTTCAAACAGTTCAGCTTTATCCTGGAATTCCTCCTTTATCTATTGTATATATTAGACACATCGCCTTTACTTATGACTTTGCACATCAAACTTCCTGACCTCAGTGTTACAGATTAGCCACCACTTGAGACACTGGAAAACTTCAGAGGCAAAAGAAAACTGAAGAATCTGCTGTTCTCACTCTTTGTGGCATGAATGTTGGTGCACATAGGATGTCTGTCATTGTTTAATACTTTCTCTGTCACTGTAAGGGTAGTTGTCTCGATATGAACAGAAGCATATCTGTCCTGCATATGGCAGCATAGTGTAGCCTAGTTGGGTGTAAAAATATCAGTAGCACTATGACATTGGCAGCAGGGAAATCTGCAGAAGTATTCATCCTCCTCAGGAGACTACATCAACCCACACGTCTGTGTTCCCAGTAGTACATCTCTTGGGACTCTGGTGAGCTGGGCTATCACATAGGTGGCACGTTGGCTTATCTCTGTCTTCACTTTGCAGGGACTGAAGTCACTGTCTCCCAACCATGCAGGAAAATGAAAAGGCAATTAATGGCAGTGATAAGTTTGCTGGTTGACTCCTACAAGGTCAGCGTAGCTCCCAGCCATTTAGTTCACCTCTTCTATCTTTCATGCTAACGGGGCACTGCTAGTCTCAGATGCTACGGTGCAGTATTGGCAGTTCAGACTGAAAGGCTCTGCACCCTTCTGGCGGTGACTTGATTTCAGTGCTTCAGTTTAGATGGGGGTGACTAGTCCCCACAAGCTTTTCAACTACTCATCTTGGGCACATCCTTCCCCTTTTAGGAGGAAGCTAACTCTCTGTGCAGTCCTCCTATATATGTCTTGACATTTCCTCTATGACACTTTGTACAGAGGATGAACACGTCCTAGGCTCCTGTGATGACAGCACAGTGCACGAGTCAGTGCTGTGTTGAGGTCAGATGGCACTAAGAAAATTAAGCCAGTTTGCTTTTAAAAGAGGGTTGCCTAGATTTATGCACCTGAACAGTAACATGAATATAACTGCATTTCCTGGGTTTTATTTCCCAAATTTATTACGTATCTGTGCCCTCATTGCCTCCAGTGACAATTTATTCTCATATTTCTCCATTTTTCTGTGCATTTTGAATTATAAACTGAGACATCTTGCTCTGGAACTTTGAGTTTCTCTGATCTTGCTGTGCCTTCCCTGCTCCTCTTGAACTTTCTTTGCAGAAGGTAATTGTGCAAAACAGGTGAACTATCCAGACTGAAAATTGAGATTTTTTTCCCCAATGCACTGTTATATTTCCCTTTTCTGTTTTCAGTCTCCGCAATAATTGCAGTGGAAGACAGAGGCACTGTGCTTTCCATTTTTGCCATCATGCAGTAATGCCATTGCTTAGGGGCATGTTGTGGAAAGCTTAGCACCTCCTTGTTCGGTGCATTCCTACAGCAGAGAGACATTCACTCCAAGTGTAAGCTTTGGTCTGGCGTTTAAATATAGAACAAATATTCAGAAGGATTTTTCCCTTCTCATGCCCTCCTACCCTCAAGCAATCCTCTTGGATGGTGTTGCTTTCCAGATGTTCTTATGAGAAGCAGAGAAGAATCACTGAGGTCTGCACAATGGGAGAAAAGTGTTTTGTTTTTTTTTCTTCCATTAGCTCTGCCAGGCAACCTGAAGTGCAACATCACAGCATTAGTGCCAAGTTTGTTTGGCATGAAAACGGCAATGGAGGAGAGGGGACAAATGGTCTGTCAATAACAGAAATTATTGATGTCGCTGGCTTGTTCTGCAAGCTTTTTAGATCATTGCTGTTCTCCATGCAACAATAACTGCTGCTGTAAAGGTAAAGGGAATTCTGGAGACGCTGCATAGGTCATTTCACATTCCAGGTTTGCAACCGAATTTCATTTTGCAGCTATATATAAATGTGAAGATTTAGTTATGCCAGTCCTGAGCCTCTAAGGCATGAATCCAAACCTAGCAGTTTAGTAGCAGGCTGCAAGAGCAGCAAGTTGTTGTGCCATCTCTGAGGTCTTTCAAGGGAGGGGAGGAATACTAATGGTGGAAGAAGGACAAATCCCTTTTCACAGTTGAGGTGTTGCTGGGTTCCCTTTCTGGCAAATTGGCTCTTTGAAAAACTAGGCCCTTTCCTTTTGGGATAGGTAACATACCCTGATTGTCAGAAAAAGTCTTCTAAAATAAAACTCCTGCTGTTTGGTTTGTTCCTCCCTGCAGTTTTGGAGAGGGGTAATGGAGAACCTGCTGACCTACGCCATGCTGGCTCTTTCCTTTTGCAGTCTCATGAGCTTGTACAGAGACTGAATTGCTGCTTTGCTAGTCTTGTTTTTTTTTTTTTTTTCTGTACCTAATTGCTAAGGTCAGTGAAGAAGTGGTAATTCCACAGCATTAGAATCTAAGTTGATACACAAAACACTCGTACATTTTTGCCAACTTTTATAAGCCTTACAAAGAGTGCCAAGCACCCCCAGAACAAATAAAGCCATGTAAGACTTTGCACTCTGATTTTTACCATAGTTAAAATAGGTAAGATATAAATTATGTATTGAGAACAGGCTGGAAGAGCCTCAGCTTGCTGGCATAGGTTTTTAGCTTATTAAGAAATGAAAAATACATGACTTAGACATTTTTTAATGGATACTATGGTAAAAGTAGATATTTCAGACTTAGGCAAGTTAGGCACTCTGCAAGAAGAGCATTGAGAGAAATGAGCATATGGGATTTTGCAGATGGAATTAATAATGGACCTGCATCAATAATAACATACGTAATTTGTCTGATCCAGAGGACCTTCAGCAGAGATTCTTTGTGGTTTCTAAAGAGCTTTGAAGATTTCCCTTCCTTTCCATACAGACTCGCAGTTTACATCATGGTGTTGGAAACACAGAGGATGCTTCATGTTCATAGAACACCTTTCCTGAAAATGAGGAGTTCTGCACATGCATTCAGTATTGTATAATCATAAAGTTGTTGGTTTTCCTTCCATCATTTCCAAGGTTTGAGTATTTTCCAAATGAAGTGGTAACAAGTCAGATGAACACTTCTTCCTTTGGATCTGACCCTGAAAGATGTTACGCACCATTAATTTCCATTGACTCTAAATGGGAGCAGAGACAACACATGATCTTGCAATTTCTGGCCTTTTAATTGGAAATGAATGCAGTGCTTTTGATGTTGAGTGCTCAGGGGTATGTTTCTTTTTATAGAGTTGCTAATTACTTGATTCATTAAAAGTAGTACTAAAGTTGCTGTAAGTGCAAGTCTTCATTTCAAACATGTTGCTGAACTTCCCAAAAGCACAATATTTCATGTCAGACACCTGCTTATTTTGCACCCAGCTCATCTTTGAGATAATCTGATGATTCACAAAGGCTCCCCACCCTTCTACAAGCTGTGTTTGGCAAAGCAGCTCTAATGCTACAGTATGCATACCTAACATACTGTAAATCAGCAATTCAGTTTTATGTGCTTTCTCTGTAGTGTGGAAGTGTTAGATACTGATGTATTTGGAAGATGATGGTGAAACGCCATCTTCCTTCTCTTCTTGTTTCTGATAAATTTGAAGCTCTACTCCCCTCTAGCTGCTGTTCTCTCTCTGTTTCCTTATTGTTGCAAGAGGGGGACCTACAGAACTTGTGGCTTTCTTCTCACTTGCATGCTGGGTCCTTCCCCTATAGCAGTCTTGTTGCCTACTGTGGCTGCTCTTACTTCAGTCACACAGCTGTCGGTGTTGAATTGACATAACTCCCAACTAGTTCCTTTTTGACCAAGTGGTCTGTCTGTGTAGCAACAGCTACATCACTTGGCTTTTTGATAATCCCACGGTATAGCTACCTAACAAAGCTTAAAGAAGCATCAGAGCATTGAAATTTTCTCAGACTCTGGAATATGGCATTACATTTGTATAAGTTTGGTTGAGTATCTGTAAAGGTATTTTTGCAGCCATGAGAAACCAAGAGGAAACCTAGGGTCTGTATAAATAAGTATATTGGGTTACCTCACGCTGTATGCAGAACCTCCCGGTTGTTACTGGTGAGCTGAATTTCCACGTCCTTGAGTGGTTACTGTCGGAGCAGTGCAAGCATGATCTGTGACAGCACGGCTGATCGTGCAAACACTGTTCAGCAGAAAATAACTGTGGTAGTACAGGTGATCTGGCATAGTTGGCATTTAGATCATTTCTACTCTGCTGCACATTTACAAGTGATTTTTACCATCTCTTGTGTTGTTTTAAGTGGAACGCAGAACTTCGATTTGAGCTCAGCCACTGGAACAGTTCGTGCAGTTGGTCTGATTTATCTTCTGCTTGCTCAGCTGCCTACGTCCCTTTCAGTCACAAAGAGTGTGTAGAGTAAGTCTAAAGATTACTCTATAAAAGAATAAGATGCAGTTGTAAATTTCCAGCAGATGAAGAAAGTTGCACCTTAGTAATAAAATGGAAGTTGTAGGGCAGTAAGCAAGCATGTCAGTGTGAGTCAAAACTCATAGATTAGTTTCTGGATTGCTCTGCTGCTAAAAATTGTCCAAAGTCCTGATGATGGCTGCACAAATTAATGATAATGTGTGAGTCTATTCATCACATGGTCGTTAGCTGGAATACGATTCATGCTGCTACCATCCCAAAGTGCTGTTGTTGCCTGATTAAAATATTTTTTTAAATATTGAGGAAATTACTCTTCTGATTTGCAGCCTCTGTGGAAGATTCAATATAAGATATGTACGTGTATTTTAGGCACCATCTAAGTGCCGTGTCTCCATCTCACACATTTGGTCCCCCCGGATAGATGACAACACAGCATGAGAAAATGTGCACCCTCCCTGTCCCATGTTGATGTTTAACTGGGGGTTTGTGAGGACCTTCCTCCCTTCAGCACTCCCTGAAAGTGTTCCCAAACGACTTTGCTGCTGCACAGCACCGCGGCCCCGTGGTTATGACTTTGTCCCAGAGGTCAGGGCGGTAAGCGCCGCTGATAAGCCTTTTAAGCTTGAAAGCATTTTCCTCATTGCTGGGAGGCTGGGCGATTATATCTATGAGTCAGATATTTTGGCCTGGAGGAGATGTGCGTTTGACGATGGCAGCGCTGGGGTTCGCTTGCACACCCCACACGCCTCCTCCCCTGCAAACCCTGTGGAGCTGTGCCTGACCAGGTGAAAATGCTCGCTCTTCTGGCCACAGGCAGAGCAGCTCGGTGGCGGCGTGAGTTCGACGTGCCGGCCCTGACCTTGTGAGAGGAAAGAAAGGCTGCCAGCACCTACTGGCACCCTGCTCCCCAGGGACTGGCAGTGCAGAGGAGCCCGGCTCCTGGCACCGCTGGCAGCGAGTCATGCCCTGAAATAGCTGGCATTTTTAACGCTGCTGCGGCCCCGGGCCTCCTGAAGCTGAAGGCTCGGTTCATAGAGCCAGGCACGGCTTTGCTGGGCTTCGCTGCCTCTCCACAGCCTGTAACCCTGCCGTATCACCCTGTGTGGTTAGGTTGAACCCAAAACAGTGTACTGGCAGTGGTTCTGTCTGCACAAAGACTGTGTAGGAGGGTTTTTTTGGGGGGGTCACGATCTGAGGCCTTGTCCGTGAGGAGCCGCAGCCTCCCTGGGCCCTCCTACATGACGGCGTGTCCTCCACCATCCTGGCCACCCTGCCACCATGGGGACCGGCAGCTCACGAGCCCTTCACCCTCCCCAGGTGTGTCCTTTGGTCTAAATAAAAAAAAAAAGCACACCTCTTTTTGCCTCCCATGGATCGTGCTTCTTGAGGCAGCTGCCGATGGCTTGCAGCTGATGTGGCACTTGGTGCCACAGCCTGTTGGAGCTGCTCTTGTTCCCCTCTGCTTTTTTTCCTCTCTTCCCTCCCCCATCATTTGTGCAGGGCAATGATCAGTGGGGTCACTCTGCAAAGGGATTGCAGTCCCTATTGATTGGGCAAAAACCTAATTCCTCCCTGCCTTTCGTGCCAGAGGCAGGGATGAGCCCACTGCTCTCTGCATGAGCCCGGGGTCTCCTCCGTTTGGGAGACCTCCCCTGGGAGGATGGATTTTATTCATCAGTGAGAGTGTGTATGAAACTACACCCAGCATGGGTCAGATCACGTGCTTTTACATAATTATCGAAAGATTTCTTGCTTTGACCTCTGCTGCTAATGAACACAGAAAATTAAACGGAGGTGGCCCAGCTATTTTAGCGCTTTGCTGGCGATCGGTGTTGCTGTTCGGACCAAAAAGCGAATGAACCCCTTGTCAGATTTACTTTCCATTTACCTGAAGCAGGTAAGTGTTTGCTGAACTGCCCAGAGCCTGTGAGAACAGGAATGGGATGCGGAAAACATTCTCATCATAGCAGAAGTGCTTCACATGTTTGCGAGAGAGGAGAGGAGCTGCACTGCCCTCTGCAAAGGGCCTGGCCTTAACAGGAAGGGTTTTTTTTGAACATTTTCCCAGCACTGTGTACCCTGTTTTAATATTTTCCCTCTTTCTCTGCCATAACTCCAGCTGCTTTTGTTTGTTTTTGAGGAAAGAGGAGACTTTGACACCCTTTTCACATCTATTTTGAAGTTGTCCACCTGCTCGCCTTCCAACTCAAAATTTGCAAAGGAGTTTGTGTATATAGTTACTGTGAAACACTTTTCATGAGAGGTGCTTGTTCTGTAATTTAAACTACACAGAAGAAGTAATTACTTAAACATACCTCTGTGACCATCTGCAAACCATGTTTTACACTGAGATACTTCCTTTCCATCTCTTGGATAAGACCCACATTTCTATATTCTGTTTTGGTGGGGATGTTTTACTCGGTCCCTTCTAGACTCCTCATTAGGAAATAAGGTTTCCTTTAGACCTCTCCTACAATCGTTTAGCTAGGATGCTATCTGACACTTGGAGTTTTGCCTTCCTTCAGAATAGTGTAGCTCTGCATAATTAAAACCCACGTCTAACACTACCCTGTGTCAGATGCCCTACAAAAAGGCTTCCCCACATCAGCTTCAGCTAACATTACTAGAAATTGCAAGTTCATGTTCTCTTGAGCTGGTTCTTATTTTTTTCAATCAGTATGGCTTAGTGAGTGAACTTTGTTCATCAAAGGACTAAGTGCTTTGCAGAGTCTGTATAAATCCCATTTTTTTTTTTTTTTTAAAAAAAGTATTTTAATTATTACTGGCCATACTGGACAAGGAAAAATGATCCCTGGTATAAAAAATGCACTGTTTTTCCTAGATCAGCAGCCAAAACACTTTCTTTATTTGTACACAGGGTAGATTGGATGCAAAAAGATGTCAAGGAAGCAATGTATATGGAACCCCATACCACCTCTCCCAGAACTGCTTTTTAAATATTTCTGAATTGTATGCAAAAGCCATTTCAGATGAGATGGTGGTGAGAATGACAACCCATTTGCTATCATTGCTTCTTATTTGCCCCTGAGATTTTCTTCCATCTGCCTGCATTTCTGCCAGTACTGCTGACCTTTCTGCTTTGGTGATACCTCTACATTTTCTCTTAGAAAAGTTCTCCTTGGGGTGAAAAGAGAAATCAGAAGCTCTTGGCTGTTACTATAAGGGGAAATTTAATTGATTCACATATTGTCCTTCCTTCTCCCTTGATGCTATAGAAGTTTATATGTGGTAAACTGTTAAAATCATCTGCTTTGCTTTTACAGAATTTCTTTGCATTTGTTGTCACTATTGGACAACAAAACTCTCTACATCAATAATTGTATTATATGGGTTTGGATTCTTCAAGATAAAGGTGTTTCTTCTTGTTCTTTACTATTATTATTATTTTACTTCTTTTTGTCTGAATCTACAGGGGATCAAATAAATGCACGTGAATTCTAGTTTTTATACAGACTATCTTCAAATCAGCACCTACTCTTCCAGTCAGTCCGGACAAATCTGTGTTACTCAATGTTTGCGTGATGGGTCATGTTAATATTATTTTTGTGCTCAGAAAAAGGACTGTTTGAAATACAAGGATTTTATCCTTTGATGATAAATTTGCAGCACTACCTTTATCTCATTAAAAAATGTCAGTACTTGGATCTCATGTTTTTCTTTATCACTTCTGTTCTAACTTATTTACATTTCTTTCATTAAGCCTTACAGCCTCTACTTTGCAACTGAAGGTGGAATACCCATCTTGGGAATGGCACATCACTTAATTATGAAATGTTCTCTGGTTGGGAACCCTTTTTTCTGTCATTGAGAAGCAAACAGGAGCCTATACAGGCTTCTGGGCTGCCTAAATAGGAGAGATCAGCCTTTGGCAGAGGGCTGCTGTTTGCCAGTGATATGGTACTTCCAAATTCAGTGGGAGACGGAGTTTTTGCTTCCTGCCCTGTTGGCATTTTCAGAGAACTGATTTTCCATCAAAGCAGCGAAGTAGCTGAGTCCCCGTGATAAGCATCTCTCTGATGTTTATCTGGTAGCTGATCTTGCCTGGGTGAATAGTTCAAGAAACAGAGCTGAGCTTGGACGGCATCGCTTGAGATGCCTCTGGTGTCGTGAGTGCCGCTGTGTTCAGAAGTGAAGGTCATCTTGATCCGGTAATTCTTTATTATCGTTTGAAGTGGTAATGCACCCTGTGCGTGTGTATGTGCAGATACCCATCGGAAGAGTAGACGGCCAGAAGTCATCGATTGCTCTTCTCCAGTTTCTGGATGCTTGGAAAATCCCCATGCTCTCCTTACCCTGTGAGAGATAAGGACACATCTGTGGTTCTCTCTCCCGCCCCCAGCTATTATGGATGGCTGACTGCAGTCACTGATAGTGAAAGTCACAGCAGACGAGTGAAGTTGAAGGGAAGTCACTCAGCTTTCCATTCAAGGGAAAGGCAACGCGTTCAAGTTGGAGTTTGGAGTGGGCATCTGCATTGACTAACAGGGCTGTGAGTTGTTCTTGTGTGGATATGCTCCCTGCCCCGTTAAGCCCTGAGCAGGGCCAGGGTTGTGAGATGCCAAATCAGCTGTTACAGCATGCTGCTGATCAGAGCCTGCCTCTAAACTGTGGGCCGGCTGTCCTTGTAAAGCACTCTTGGAAATCCTATTGACTCCAGAATGGACCTTAACGTAGTTTTATGACATTTGTTCTGGCAGGTCAGTAACTTTGTGGAAATTTCTGCTGTGGCAGGTATCCTAACAGTAAGAAAGTTCTTCACTTAGTTGTTCTGAGAAGCTGGGGGCATTTGCCAGAAAGCTTAACCTGTTTTGTTCTGTTCTGTTTTGTTTTGTTTCAATGTGGTTTTAACTGAGTCGCTTCCTTCTGTGCCGGTTGCTCTTTCTCAAAATGTGGAGGCCAGGAGCTTCCCAATGGAGAATAGCCAGCAGGACTGCAAGTCAGGTGCATTTAAAACAAATGTTTTGAATTCGGTGACAAAATCAGGGAATGTGACTGTCTTTACACTAAAACAAGTTTTGAAGATTTTTGAAAAAGAGGTGATTAAAAATATTTATGTCAAAACATTATTTCTGTAGGTTTTGTTGTTGTTTTCGCTTTGGTTTTGTATCATTTACATTTCCCATACGTAATAGTAAAAGCTTACATCCCTTATGGAGTACTTACTGTAGACAGTATCACACCATAATCTCCACTTGCACTCAAGATGTATCTGTCTAGAATAACTTATTTGCCATGAGTCTCTCATTCCCCTAAGATTTTTAGGTTTGGGAGGAAGGATTTTGGTGATGTTTTTGTCCTGTCAGCAAGTTTTTTCCTTTATGACATGCAAGTCACGGACCCTCCTGGATTAACTGTTACAGTTCTTTTACTTGTACAGCAGTGAAAAAAAATAGCATAAAAATCTTCTGAATGTGTATTTTTGTCGTCAGTTCTCGTTACGCTGCAGTGCAGAAAGGATCCTGGAAGTTGTCTCTTTCACAGCACTGAGATTATCCGTGCTGCTCTGGGGAAAAAGACTTGCACAAGTTTATTTAGAGAAAGCTGTATTTCTGATATTTTGTGGTACTTCAACCACAGTGCTCAGAGATTTGGAGATCCTAAGCAAACAGGATGGCTGTGTGCAACTGCTACGACTAATATGAACAGCTTTGTTGTACAGCTTTGTTTTTCCACAATCCTCGTGAAGGAATGGAAGGATATTACTCTGCTCTTTCAGGCTGTAGGAGGTCACCAGGTATCTTAAAAAACAAACAAACAAATCCAACTATATTTGGAATTAAAGCCTATGTGTAAACTGCCAGCAGTTAGTCATTCTGGGTGCTAAGGGAACAGACAGAAATAAGACATTTATATGGATGGGGAGATAAAACATGCTTTTGATTGAAGTAACTATGCAGTGAGCTTGTATGTATGTTGCACTGGATGCCAGAGTAAAGCAGTAGTACCAAATGCCTTTCTGCCAGGAGAGCTGATCCAGCTGGCGGCTTGCTCTCCTCTGCCCTCGTCTCAGCTCTGCTCGGACTTGTGCAGAGATGGAGCTGTGTGTGGCATTATGGACTCCAGCAACCTTCTGCTGGGCCTTCCCCACCAGAAGTCCTGGGATGGGAGCATGACTACCAAGGCAGACAGCAGGGATGCTTGCATGAGCCTGATGCTGTCAGGTAGGGATGGCCACACGCAAGTCAAGCGACAAGCACCTCTCTGGTCGTGCCACACGAAGGGGCAGGAGCCGTGGCAGCCCACATGCCTCACCCCAAGAAATGCTTTCAGCTCCTTGCCAGAGCTGTTATCCCTGCTCTCCTTCTGTTCCTGGTTGAGAGAGACTGGCTTTCACAGAAGAGCGTTTGATATTTTTATCTTCTGTTGCTGAGATGAGCCCAGAGCTGGAGTGGTGTTTAAAGCCCTGAGTGGATCAATGCCGATCCTGGGGCATCTGATAAACTCTTATTTAGGTCAGGCCTCTTTGGGGTTACCTATGGAGAGCAGCATCTTAGATCCTGCTGCAGCTGTAACACAGTGCAGCTCCCTCAACAGAATAAGCCAACCCTCTGTAACTGGCCTCATTTAAGATTTTTTTTAGTAGGCCTGACAGCAGACAGATGATTTTTTTATAATGGGTAGACAGCTCTCATGCTAAATCCGTGCTTTCCTCCTTCTTAGCAAGATAAAGAGAACCTGTTGCATACAATTACTGTTCTGCTTGCTCAGAGGTACTGGAAGGAACAAGGGGTGCTTTGCAATGCAACCTTATCTCTGACTGCAGTCCTGCCTCTTTTCCAGCCTGAGAACTGCGGAAACTGAGCAAGACCAGTGTAGGCAAACGTTGTTAAAAGCATCAGGCATGTAACTGCAGCATCCGTCACTGGAGTACCTACTTGCTGCATTGTCCTGCTTTGAAAACGATGAATTTTCAAGAGCTCGAGCCAGATTTCCCAGACCCGAGCATCAGGGAGAAATACATTTGCTGTAAAAAGCGAGGGCACCCACTTCCTGACTGGAACAGATTGAGCTGCTTATGAGTACAGAGCCTCTATTGTTCTGCCCTGTGAGATTGTGCTAAAAGCTTTGAAGCAGCGTTTGCATGTAGGTGTCAGTTTTCTAAGCAGTTTTTTTTTCTTTCCCTGTTTAAAAAAAAAAAAAAAAAAAAAAAAAAGAACAAATCCTGCCACCGTACTCTCCCAGCCTTTTCTTGGCAGTGGCTGTTTGACTTGGTAATTGTTTATTTTATGATGTGTTGTTTAGGTTTCCCAGTTTTTCTTTGGCTTGGCTATTTAACTTTTTTTCCTTTATGGATCAAAATCAGTGTCTACTCAGTGAGTTAGTGCAGGAACTTTGCCATTATAGATGATGGAGATTCATAATGTTGGGTTATGCAGGAGTATGATGTGGAGCATTATATGTGATAAACTATAGTGTGTGTCCACTACTTGAATTTTTAAATTCCTTTGTGAAATCCAAAGATGAATAAAATGGCTGCAGTAGAAATATAAATATCAAATGCAGGCAGGAGCTGCAGACCTGCAATACACAGGACTGCTGTTGTGTCTCAGTCGTGCTGTGCAGCTCCCGGACTGCTGGAGCCCAGCTCCCATCTATAGGGTTGATCAAAGTTTGAGTCTAGCGAGGAGGCGTCATCGCACTCTGCCTGTGTGTAATTATCAATCAAGTGCTAGAGGAAACAGTGAGACTTTTTTTAATCTACATACTCAAGTCAGATTGAATCACGTTGTAAAGTTTCAGGGCTGGTGCAGTTAATATAGGATAACCAATAATCTCCCTTCCTGTGGGACTTTCCCCAGTCTGCTGACCTGCACCTGACTCCTGCTTTATGGGGAACAGCAATCTGGGAATGTTTGAAAACATCTAGATTGAACCAGTGTTTGAGAAGGGCTGGGGAAGCAATCATCTTCTGCTTTACCACGTGATAATTCCCTGTTCCCCTTTTCAAAATGTAAGATACTTCCCAAAGTGGCATAGAGAGGTGTCTGTTTACAGATGAAGACCATGAAAATCAGTTGGTGGAGGGCAGGGTTAGTGTAGGAAGAGCTCAGCATGTCGCCTAGATGACAAGTCCAGAGTAAGAGTAAGCATGGAAAGAGAAGCTTTTATTCGGAGAGCTTGTGGAGAACATTGGGTGACTGAGCACAGGAGGAAAGAAGCCACGGAGCAGGTATTTGCAAGTCACAGAGAGCACAAGGTACAGTCCCTGCAGTCTGCTTAAGGATATTGCCATACTCAAACATCAGAAAATAAGGTTTAAAAACACTTTTTTTAAAAAAGAAAAGTCATTCTCCTTTTCTCTCTCTTTTTGGGAGAGTTTTAGATTGCATGTGGATCTGGCTTTGGAGCTGCCACATGAAGCTCTGAATGCTAGAATCTGTTATTTTCTTGAATGAAATATTGATGTATTGGACACATGACTCCAGATTCTTAGGTCCACGAAAATTACCAGGACATGTTTAAAATTTTGACAGATGTCAGAGAGGGTAAGGGCTCACCAGAGGGGATCCTGGTTGGGATTCCTTTAATTGAGGAGGAAAGGCTTGACTTCTTTCCTCTTTCTCCCTTGGTTGGTGGCTAAATATGATTCCCCCCCCTGCTTTAGTAGCTGCCCTGGTGTTTTGCAAATGGTGCAGCTACGCTGTGTGTGTTCCCCTTTGCCTGGGTGTGGGTGTTCTGGGAAAAGTAAGGAGGAAAAAAGCAAATGAGGTGGCTGCCAGGAGCAGGGGGGTGCCCTGTCAAAGATTACGCTGGATTTCCTTGTCGGCCCTGCTGGCCTGAGAATCACAGAATATCCAGAGTTGGAAGGGACCCACAAGGATCTGTGAGGCCCGTGAGGCCCACAGCCAAGTGTCTGTATCAGCGTGTCAGGCAGCTGGGGATGTGTGGAGTCTCCTGGCTTGCTTTAGCTGGTCTCTTTTTTTTTTTTTTCCCCGTATTTTCATCTTTGTCCAGAAGCTGCAGGCTGCTGCCTGCTCCACAGGAGTGGCGCCTGGATTGCCCCCATCCCAGCTGGGAAGGATGGATCACGCTCGTGTGTGCAGAGCCGGGGGAGCAGGACGAGAGGTGGGGGTCTCCCCTGGGGGGCCTGTCTGGGGAGCCCTCCTGCACTGAATGGGTAGAAAGGGGGAGAAAATGCAGCGCAGGTAGGAGCCCACAGCGCGTGGGAGAAGGGGCGGCGGTGGAGGAGGAGAGGAGCAGAAGAAAATAGGAAGCCATCCAGAAGGAGAAGTGCAGCTTGTCCTTGAGCTGGAGCTCCTGCACGCTCCTGGTCACGGTGTGCCTGTGCCAAGTGTTTATTTAAGTGGGACGTGCTGCCTTTTAAACCCACTACGCAGCCAGGAGAGGTGGAAGGGGAAATCCTTACGATACGCTTTACCAAAGGGGGATGCAAATGTTTCAGCTCTGGGGCAGAAGGCCTGGTGCGTTCCCTCTGCTATTACAGAGGGGAGGAACGTGTTGAGGGCTTGGGGCTGAGGAAAAAGACGATTTACCTGTTTTGAAACAATAGTGCACAGCACAGTGGGTCCAAAGCCAGTGCATGTGTCTATTGTTTCGCATGTTCAGTGGGCAAATGTGCCCAGAGAAATGTGATCTGGAGAATGGGAGTAGCTGCCCTGGGCTGGGGAAGTGCCACTGGGCTTGGCACGGGTCCCCGAATGGCTTGATTAAGGCAGGGGGAGAAAAGCAGTAGTTGCTAGGCTGCAAGGGAGGCCGGCAGACTGATCAAAGCACGGGGAGAGAAAGTGTTTTCTGCAGATGTAAGACACGTACCTTTCTTTTTGTCCCCGGAGCTTACCTGAGTGAGCCTTGTCTGCCTTAAATTGTGAAAAGTATAAATCCAGATTTGCTGAAAATACTCTCTTTAAATTACGCCTTCATTCTTCCTTTAATCTGGCTGTTATTTGTGTAGGTTTCAAAACAGCTCTGTAAACAATCTTAAGCCTGTTTAAACTGTAATAAAAGAGAATTTCCTAGTGTTTGTGTCTGTCATCCCAGTCCCTGTCAGGGAACGTGGATGAAGGCTGAGCTGTGGCAAAACCAGATGGCAAGATACAAAGGGGAGAACCTGGGTGTCGGCAGCAGGGATGTTTGGCAATGCACTCCTAAAACAAATTGTGCATTTGGATGCATTTTATTTCCTCCCAAAAAGCATGAAGAAAAAATTGGTTAGTCTGGGTATGTCTGAACTAAGAATTTTGTATACAATGCATCAGAATTCTTTTACTTTTTAGGGGGTAGATTACCAGGAGCTAAGCTCAAGTGACGTTATAGAACATGCTGCTACTTTTATTTTTCCATAGGAAAAGGAAGGTGAGATTTCACTGTTCCCAATGTGCCATTCACAATATTTATGTTAAATATTGACCACCTTTTAGTTTAGTCGAGTACTGTTAGGGGGAAGAAAAATCTAGCATACTCCAGACTCAGAAATGTTTGCAGTCAATCTTCTTCATTTCTGCTTGCCTAACAAGGCATATTAGCTTCTTTGCTCCCTGTCCGAATGATATTCATACATCTTAGCGAGGTATTTAACAGTAAGTTGTTGTTTTTCCTTGACAGCTGAGTGAGGAGTAAGTTTATCTCATTCATTATGTTAAATTTAGCATTTAAAAAGATTAATCTGATATTGATAAAGATGAATACATGATGTTTCTCATGCCTGATTCTGCCCTTGTCGTGGTGGGTTCCTACTAATGCTTAAAAGGGAAAGGAAAATAAACCCATAATGATCAAGTGTGAAGAATTTCCCCCCAGCACATCCATGGGGGATCCCGTGAGGTCAGAAGAGCAAGACACAGCTGGGAGTGTTGCTTCATTGGTGGCAGTTCTGAGCATCACAAAGCTTGCTCGTGCAAATTTAAGGGCTCGGTGCCCAAAGAATTATAAAATGTGGCTCTGTGCCAGGTTCCCTCCTCCTGTAATTGTAGAATAGGGAGGACAAAGCTGCTCGACACAGGAATTTTGTTTTTCATGTGCTGTAGCTTTCTTGATGAATTAATAGAACTGCAAACAAATACTAGGCTTCTGGTGGTTGCTGTACAATAGTAAAAGAAGTCGCAGTCCTCCGATTCATTGGCAATTTGTAGTTTGCGTCAGCTGACTTTGTCTTTTTCTATTATTATTATTCCCTTTTTTGGAAGGGTAGGGAAGAGAGGGAAGAAGACTTGTGAACCTTGTTAAGAGTAGGGCCTTTGTACGAAAACACATCTGCATTTTTGCTGAGTACCCTGTAATGCTGAAGAAACATCACAGATTTTTGCAACTGAATGTGCAGTTGTCTCTGTATGATAAAAATTGTGATGCTGTATTTTGGAAGCAGTGTTTCAAACACACAAAAAGTACGGGTAAGTGCTTACAATTATTTTCCTATCCTCCACAAAAATCTCCCTTCAGACTGATGAAGTCACCCAAAATCTACGTTGAGAGAAGGCCGGCCAGAGAGTCGTACAGTGATGTGGGGAGGGTGTCTGCATGCTAGGACCACAGAAGAGAAGCTCCACAGAGCAACGAGGAGTGTATTGCCATAGAGAGATTTCCAGTGAAGGCCTTGGCACAGCCCAAACGACAGCCACATGGAGCAGAAGCGAAACAATGGTTTTGTCAGCGTCTAAAATGTATGGCTTGGAGAGCTGTGGAAGGCCAACTGCAGTGTGAGCGACTGGGTTGGGGCTTGTCTGCCATCTGGGGTCACCCCACCACAAGGCGGAAGGTTTGGCAGAAACAAATTGGTGTAACGTGTTTAAAAGGGCCTACTCATTTCCAGAAAGCTTGCTCGTTGCAAGTAGTGCCCACGTCCACTAAATCCACTTGAGTGCACCAGGGAGTGTGCGTGAAGGTGGCCTGGAACAGAAGCATGGGGCCGTTGGTGGCTCCAAAGCCAGGTGCGGTTGAGTCACCATCACTGGAGATGTTACAAAGAATAAAAGATGTTTAGATGTAGAGCTTAGTGGTATGGTTTAGTGGAGGACTTGTTAGTGTTAGGTCAGGGGTTGGACTGGGTGATCTTGGAGGTCTCTTCCAACCTAGGTGATTCTGTGTTCCTCAGAGGTGCTGCCACCGGCACGGGCATAAGACAGCGCGAACCCCAAGGCCCATTTCAGGAGCTCTTCTTTTTTTGCCTGGCTTTGGGTTCTGCCGTGTTGTATGTATAGATCTCCAAAGGCCAGCACCAGCAATGCTGGTTCTCTGACTCTTGCTTTTATTGCGCAATGCTTATCATCTCTCTGTAAGAAGAGCGAGCAATGAACTGCATGCGTGAATGCTCCTCATTTGCTCTGATAGAGTGTGGTTGTCAAGTGCCAGCATTTGAGATCTATTTCAGCACAGGAAGAGGCTTCACCTCCAGATTTGAACATCATCCTGCCAAAGGGAAAGGAGTGTTTTTCCTCCTGACAGATTGTTTCTTCATACTTAGCTAAGCACTGGGCAGTCGCTATCTTGTTCAGTTTAGCTCAGAAGAAGAGACCAGACTGTTTAATCCCACCCAAAGAGCATTAACGTTTCCACACGTTGGCTGAGGGCAGGATGCAATCCATCAGGAAAAGAGCATCCTAATTAATGTTTTTGCCATCCATCTGAGGAGCTGGAGGTTTGGGAAGATTTGAGTGAAGGTGAACCCCTAGGAAGGCTCATTTTATAGAACGTGCTTCTTCCCAGGGTAGTCAAACCTCAGGACTTTGGGCAAGCCAACTGGCATGGCTTGTCCCTTCAGACCTGGGAGACAGACACAGGAAAACCTCTTGGCTCTGATCTGCAGTACAGGTAAAATCAAATTTCGTCTTCTGTTGAGTACTGCTAAAGAAACTATTGTTATTCTGCTCTTCGTGTTGAGGTCCTGTAAGGAAATTTTCATCTCTAACCCTTTTCTGGTGTTAGGGGTGGTTTTAGGGTGACTGACAAACACAAAGACCTCCAGTAGCTGCAGGTGTGGGGACCTTCAGATGCCTGCCTTCCCAGCACAGCTCCCCCGGGTATTCCAGAGATGATACACCAACAAACTGCAGACCCTTTGGGGAATGGCTAATGCACGCTTCCCTGTGATTGAAATGACTTTTAATGGGATACAGCAGTGTCGCTGCAGGAAGAGAGAGTCTGAAATGTGGGGATCTCCTGGGGGATTTTGAACAATATCTCAGTTTGATTTTGCATGCTTGCCTGGGTGTATGCAAATGACAGCTTCAAAATAATTTCAGTATGTGCTCCTTTCTGCTGCCAAACCATCTGATGCTGCAGCAGATTCTGCAGTCACAGAGCTAAATCATACATTAGTTTCAGACTCTAGGAAACCAAAATCATTAAGTCCTTCCAGAAGACAGTATTGGAGTCAAAGGGAAAGTGATGATACGATCGTCATTTTTGCTCTGTTCACAGTCTTAAGCTTTCAGTCATTCTTTTGGATGTTTTCCGATGGAAAAGGGTGTCTGTGTGTTTGTGTTAACTCTTCTGTTGTAAAGTGCTTTGGTTCACAGGGATGGAGCTTTCACAAAGATTTTTTTTTTTTCTCAAATAATCTTACATAATTGGATGAAAAGTGTAAAAGAATCTCCCCTTTGCTAAATTGAGCCTTCAAACATACGTGCATTGTAGGATTAAGGCTGCAGCCGCGTTCTGGACACTGAGACAGATGTGTTATGCCATAAATTAGACTTTCTGAAACCATTATACTTCTTCCTGGAATAGCTCTGTCTTCAGGCTATTCCATGTCCAGAATTTAAGCCCTTTCTCATAGCATGATATCAACTGAACCTTTGCAAAGAAGTACTTGCAAGAGTACTTAAAATGAGGAAGCGGTGGATGTTTCCCTTTTTTCCTTTTCAGTGGTTTGACTAAACTGCTGTGGCCGAAACTTCCCTAAGAAAATCAGCTTGGGGCGGAACATGACCTAGCAGAAATAACTCAAAACCGTGTTTAACAATGGAAGGTGCTTGACCAACCCAACTACAGGTGGCACCACCTGTTTCTCCTATAGCACGGAGCAAATTTTTCAAGCACTGTCTACTTGTGATAAATTATCCCAATAAACATAGGAGCATTTGGAGTCTTTGCAGCGTGTATCATCATACCAGCCAATTCTGCTTTTGCTTACAAGCATCACTGCATCCGAACTGAATCCAAATTGAAACGCTAAGACTTGACTCTTTCCATCTTTAGCCAATAGTAGTGCTTACGTGGAGTTGCCACCTTCAAATTTTTGTTGATTTACTGTAAAGTCAAAAAATCTTCCTACTGCTGGCCATATCCTTTTGATTTTTCCAGTAGCTGTTGGTTCAAAAACAAATGCCACAATGACACTGACACTTCTTCTACTGGAATACAGGGCTTTCCTCCTGTGTGTCTTAGCCCAGTGAGGAAGCTATATTTTACTGGGATTTGAGCATCCCTGATAGCGTAGGGCGCCCTCTTAGTTCATGGCAGAGGAGTCCTGGGCTCTGTGATAGGACAGCATGGTATGGACTTTGAGTCCTGCAAGCATGGAGAATAAACCTGAGTGCTTTCATTAGAAGCACACATATTAAAATGGGGTTAAATCCCCTGTACTCGGCTCTGGTGAGGCCACACCTCGAGTACTGCATTCAGTTTTGGGCCCCTCGCTACAAGAAGGACATGGAGGTGCTCGAGCGAGTCCAGAGAAGGGCTACGAAGCTGGTGAAGGGTCTGGAGAGCAAATCTTACGAGGAGCGGCTGAGGAAGCTGGGACTGTTTAGCCTGGAGAAGAGGAGGCTCAGGGGTGACCTTATCACAGTCTACAGGTACCTGAAAGGAGGCTGTAGCGAGATGGGGGTTGGTCTATTCTCCCACGTGCCTGGTGACAGGACGAGGGGGAATGGGCTAAAGTTGCACCAGGGGAGGTTTAGGTTGGATATGAGGAAGAACTTCTTTACTGAACGGGTTGTTAGTCACTGGAATAGGCTGTCCAGGGAAGTGGCTGAGTCACCATCCCTGGAGGTCTTTAAAAGACGTTTAGATGTAGAGCTTAGGGATATGGTTTAGTGGAAGATTTGTTAGCATCAGGTCGGAGGTTGGACTCGGTGATCTTGGAGGTCTCTTCCAACCCAGACTATTCTGTGATTCTGTGATTCTGTAAATGATTATTCTATGGAATAACTTTTGGTTTGGGCTGCTTGCAAAGATTTTGCATACAGATCATAATTCCAAGAAAACAGAGTTCAGGAGGGAGACAATGAGATGGAGAAAGAATGAGTACCAAAGTAAAGGCTTCAGGAGCTGTAGGTACTAGTTACAGAAAGAGCTGCCAGTGGCGAATTAAATATTCCTCGAAATGCATTTAACTGGCTACTTTCTAAACATGGTTACATCTTTTTCCAGTGAGCGGGCATGACTCAGAAAATCATTGTACATATTAAAAATTCACGGCATATCAATGCGTTGCTGAATATTAGGTTTAATGGAGAAAAATTTATTCACAGAATAATCCAATGCCCATGGTGGGTTGAGGAACACATTCAGGCTAATTATTATGGGCATAAATAAGAAAACAAAGTAAAATTAACTGGTTGGAGACTGTAACTTTAGCAAATGGCGCTAAACCATTTTTCTAATTTGAAAGAAAAAGCAAACCAAACTTATGCAAAAGGCTGCTATTTATATTGCTATCTGCTGAAGGTAGTGCTAGTCCATTAATTTTTCAACTATCCCCACCCAGCATAACTCAGAACTATTGTACCTTTAAAATATAAATGTGAGATGCAAGAGTTACAGACTTTAAAGGTTGTTGACATTAATTATAGATTAAGGACTTCTTGAAGATGTTAACAGATTTTTCTTCTGCTAGGTATATTATAGTTTGCTTTCCAGGCTGGAAAGAGGACAGACAGGATTATGTTTGTGCAATTTTCTTCCAACCGTGTGTACAGAAACAGTGTTTAAAATATGTGGAAATGGATTTGGATTCTCTTCTTCTGGGTTGCTGGCAAAACAAGCTGATGCGGTTGCAGAGATGTGCTCAAGTAAGAGAGTTTATGTTACAGAAAAGTTATTTCTGAGTAATTTATAAACAAAATCATTGCCCTCGGGATAATATAAAACTGTTACTCACAGGACATTTTTTTTTTACCACTAAAATATTTAACCTTTTTCATGCAAACTGAAGGACAGCAGCTGCTTCCAAGGTTCAAAGCAGCAATTCTGTGACAGCAGTGACAGTGCTGCAGGGAGACTGGTGGCTCAGAGCGCTCTCCTAATGGCCGTCTTCCACTTGTACACAGGCAGTAAGTAAGCAGCAAACAGCAACTAACAAGTATTTTAAAAATAGTCTTGTTTTCTGCTTTCCTAATGATCCTCTAAAATACAGGGGGGAGCCAGAGGGTGAAAACAACTTTATAAATATTTCTGTTCAGGGATGCATCGCTGTTTATTGCTGGTTCTTTAGGTGACAGCTCTGCATTACAGATTCGTTGAGAGGCTTTGGCTTTGCTCTGCTGAGCTAGGCACTTGGAAAGGGGTTAACATTAGGGGTTAGCCATCTGCAATGCTGACCAGCAAAGGCAGAGTGCCTTAGGTAAGTGTCATTTCTTTCTCTGAGTGGAGACCCTGAACCCAGCCAGGAGAGTTTCAGGTGCTCGTCTGTGTTTTTGTGGCCTGAAGGAGAGCAGGCTGAGGGGTGCTTGGCTTTGTATCCTCCTGGTGAAAATGCTTCAGTGGCAAGCACGAGCTCTCATCTCTGCTTCAGAGGTCGTGGATGTGTTTTCTCATTAAACTTGAATTTGAAATGAAGTGTGCTTGGTGTTGGGATGGAGAAAACCAAAGCCGGTGCATATGCCCAGGCAGACTGTATTTGTGAAGGGATTTAGAAGCTGATATTTGTTACCTCCTGCCTCATCTTGCCCATAAGATGGGGTGAAGGTCAAAAAGGCTGGGTGCGACTTGGCATCTTTAAAAAAGAAAACAAGTGTAACACAACAGCTTATTTATTTATTACTGACACACGGAAGCGTTACCTTTTTTGTAGCCTAATTTTAAAGGAATTTTCAAATTCCTCTTGTTTAAGTTTATCAAAGCTGCCTGAAATGCTTTCCTAAACATTTCTTTTCATAGTGTGTAAGACGGCTTCCCATGCTTGGTACAGCACCCTTTGTGCTCTTTTATTTCAGCAACCTTTCTCACTAGATATTAATGGGTTACTTACCCACTGTCATATGAGTCCAAAATGCCTTCAGATTCATCAAATGTGCACAAAAGCCTGTGGTGTGTCACTTGTATGGCATGAAATCCTAAACAAAATACAGTTGTTTGCCACAAGAGAGCGAGAGGTTTAGAGGTTTGATCGTCCCTTCAAGAATCTAATCACCTGTCAAAGCAGTTTCGCTCTGTAAATAAATAATCCAGGGTTTACAGCTGTTAGTGTGGTAGAGTGCACAGTTTTGTTCCCTTTTGTATTGTTTTGTTTCCTGTAGCTGCAGTTTGTTCAGGGTGTCAAGTGATGGTAAGGCCTTACTGAGTCCTGAAGCCGTAACCTCTGAATAGATTCCTGCTTCTCTGGTGTGTCAGGTCAAAGGCAGCAGACGGTACAAAAAGAGCAGTCAGAGCTGGAAAAATATCAGGAAAGTGCGAAGGGAGGAGACCAAAGAGCCAAAGTAACCGCAGAAGTACTGCAGGCAGCACAGCAGGTGGGGAAGGGAGCTCTTCAGGGACCCCCCACTGGAGCTTGAAGCTTGTGTCTGCCCACATCTCAGAAAACAAATGGGAAATCTGAATCATCCTCATTACCACTACCAAATCCTTGTGTTTGATGCTGCGTTGAAGGCTGAACAATAGCTCGCAGGAGTCTGTTGGGAATAACTAATAGAAATTAATTTTTGAATTGTAACAATTATTTTTAATAGTGCTGCGGTATATTGGTATCATTTACGTGTAGATATGCAAAATGATGGTTAGAGGATACTGTCTGAGAACTAAGTTGTCTCTTTAAAACTGAGATGCAGAAGCAGTCCTAAACCTTAGGAGTGCATTAAATTAGCTAAAGTTTTTTGAATCCGTTAATAACCGGATTGAGTCCATACATCAACGTAATTTTTCAGGTTTTTTCTTAATAAGTCCATTGAATTTTGCTCAGAAACAGCTTACAGAGGAGGAGGAACTGTGGCCGGCAGTGAATCAGGACAAAACCAAGGGAGAAGACCTCAAAGCAGCTGAAAAACAAAAAAACATTGCGGCCAGGATGACATACAGAGAGAGAGCTCATGAGCAACCAGAGAGTTGTGGTTGAAGCTCATAGCTGCTTGCTGCTCAGAAGCAGCAGCAGCAGCAACAAAGAAGTTCAAGAAGTCTCATTTGAAAGTTGAGTGTTTAAATTAGGCATCTACCCTCTTCCATTTTTAGGCATTCTGGCGCTTTTGTATGCTGAGTTTTGGACTCCTTCACACTTTACTCTGCTTCTTTCAATTGTCAACCTAGGCATTCAGAAATCATGAATCAGCCTCCCTTTGCCCCCAGTGGCTTAGAAACTCTGAGATTTTAAGAAGTAACAGATGTTTTGTTCTTTTTATTTGCCTTCTGGTTTTTGAGCTTGCAGAGTTTATATTTTAAAAGTGTTTCTCCTCAATCCCCAGGCTAACACTTTATTTATTCAGTCTTTAAATTTAAAACAGGTTCTTCCCCCAGCCTCAGTAATGGGGGCTTAAAGAGGAAAAATTCCCTCCTCGTGACAAAATCGTTAATTGGCATTGCTTGGTTCCCAAAGGTTCCCCAGATATTCCCAAGTGTTGTCTTTGGGAATACAGGATGGGACTTGATTTTTTGGGTTACTGAGCATAGCTTTCTCATATAGCAATCAGTCATGTTATATAATCCCACCCGAAATTTGTCCTGACTCCATCTTACACATACTTATATTTACTGCCCTGTATCTCCCCTGTGGAAAACTTTTCCAGAGCCTCACTAATCAACCAGTTATAAAATTTCTTCTAATTTCTAGCGTAAACATATTCATAACCAGGTTAAAACCCATTTATTCTTGTATTAACGCCGTGCCTTAGCTGTGTGATTCTTTGAGTTCTGTTTCTGCTTTAGCAGAAAGAAATAGATGTCTTTTCTGACACCTAGCTTTGTTCAGGTGTGGTCAATATCATCATTGAAAGCCATGAGAAGGATTCAACTCAATAGTCTCCAGCTATCTTAAGCTTGTAAACCATCCCCATGGCATGGTGACCCATCTTTCTTTCTGCCCATAGGTCTACAAATTCTTGCTTGTTTTGATATTCCCCATTTAACTCTGCTGAGTTTTGGCCATTTTTGCTTAGCCTCGTAGGTACATGTTTGCCTACAAGGCTTTTTTTTTTATTTTCCACCCCACTTCCTACACTCCATTTGTTTACCCACTTATCTTATTAAGGATAAGGTTATTAAGGATACACATTCCTGGTAGTAGTAGCATCTTTGATGTGAGCAAATTTCAGGGATTTTGTGTATTTGCATATAACTCTCAAATGTTGACTCATTCCGTTACAGCAAAAGTAACAGTGTCTAGTTAATGTTGCACTGCCCCTAAGAAGCAAGGTAATCAGAAGTACACATCTGCTTTTGATTAACAATTGATCCTAAATATGAAGTAGAAGTTCATGTGTAAGGTGATTTAATGGCAGTATGAGGTCAGACTGATAGGTCTTTAGTTCCCTGGATCCTCCTTCCTCTCTTTCTTGTAGATTGGAGTCACTTTTGCTCACCTCCAGTCAACTGGGACCTCCCCAGTTAGCCAGGACTGGTGGTAAATTATTGAAAGTGGCTTGGTGAGCTCTTCCACCAGCTCCTTCACTACCCTTGGATGAATCCCATCCAGCCTGTAGACTTACGAATATTTGAAACATGAAGACGCACTTAGAGTTTCCTGTTGAATTATAGGAGCTTCATCTCGCTCTCTTCCAACTCGGCAGGCCAGGTACCCTAAAAACAATTGGCCTTACTAAGGAACAGCAAGGCAAAAAATGCATTAAGTACCTCAGCCTTTTCTGTATCTTTCCTCACTGCATTTCCCCTTGCATCCAATAACAAATTGAGATTCTCCTCTTTTTTCTGTTGATGTATTTATAAAAGCATTTTTCATCGGCTTTTACTGCACTTGCCAGAGTTCCAGCTGGGCTTTGGCCTTTCTACTTTTCTCTGCAAATACTTTATCGTATAAATGGATGTTATTCTACACTCACCAGCCTGGAATATTTTAGCTCTATCTAGGTTAATTGCATTATAGTTCACGGTACAGGTTTTTCTGGAATTGATTTGCGGAGTTGTACAAAAATCTTGAACTTAATAAAAGAGTGGCTTTTTTTTTGTTGGTTGGCATGGCTTGTCTGCTTTTTGTTGTTAGAGTCTGGGTAGTTCTCACTATATGCGGGAACTGCAGTATGTGATCAGACATGCTGGATTTCACCTGTACTTGTGGAGCAATACCGGTGCATTTACAAAAAAAACATGTTTGCTTGGGATACGTTGGTCATACTGCATACTGTGTTCTGAATTACTTATCTTAAGGATTTGTTTTACTTTTGGGGGAGATTCCTTCTCTTTTGAATTGCATGTAGAGGATGATAACAACAGTCTGGAAATTTTGTTCAAGAAGGCATAAAGGTTTTCTTTTTATTTTTAGGCATCAATGTCTTTTTTTGGGAAAAGACATATCTACTACTTTGTGGATAAAGTGGCAAGCTAAGCAATAACAACATGAAAATATATTGTGCATGCTTGTTTTTCTTCTCCTTCCCACCTCAAATACACTTTGCTTGGGATGCGACGCTCTGCTCTTGTTCAACACAGGTCTTCTCTGCAAGGTGTTTACGCTTCCTTCTCTGCCCTCCACCTTCAGCAGAGGAATACCATTACTTTCACACTCCTTTGGCACCTCTGTGAGTCACTAAACCTTATAGGGAAAAGAGTTTCTGGTGCTTCTGCTGTTGAGGCTTGCCAGCCCTAGTCGGGAAGGATGGCAAGCTGCCCCCTCCTTGCTCTTCCCCTTTCCCCCAGAAGCCCCTGAAGAAATTTATCACCTGCACAAGGCTGTGTGCCTGGAATTAGTTAAGAGGCTTATTGGAACTTCTGTGGCAGGGTCTGCTTTTAGCCTTTGCCTTTTTGTGAGATGGAAAACGTGAACAGAGCTCAGAAACTGACCACAGTAAATCGGTTTGTGTTCCCTGTCAGAGCTCCAGGGTGGGCTTCTGTTCACCTTTGGGGGAATCTACTGTAAGTTGCTTATTTTTATTCTTTCAGGCACTCAAATTTTTGAGGTGACAATGTCAGGCAACCTCAGGTTCAAGCAAGAGCATCTGATGCTTTAGCTGTTCTCTCTGTTCATTTAGGTACTTGGCTGAAAGGTTGGTGAGGTTTCCGTAGCTTGTTTTAACCGTATGAACAAACGTCAAGAAAGCGAGAAGTTGTGTTTTCAGGGCTGAGATAATGTAATGTTTATAGTTTCAGTCCTGACAATCAGAGATAAAACCTTTTTCTACTGGCTGTGAACTTTCAACTCTGAAAAAGGGCTGTGGAGTGGGAGAAGCTGCTCTTTATTTCCATACAATTTTGAAATGTGCTTGGCTTTGATAGTGCGTGCATTTCTGTAATGACACTGAGTGCAGGTAAAATGCACCAGCACACCCATCAGAAACGAACTGCAACAACCATTGCCAAACGTGCCTTCAGTCCTTTCACTGGCCTTTTAGACCATAGGGGAAATCTTCCAGCAGGACCATGCCTCACTCCACCAGTTATTTTCCATGAGTTATAGTGGTCCTGAGGATCTCAGTTGCTCTCCTCCTCTGTGCTCATTCTTGACTTCAGGAGACAAGCCAGTTTTACAACAGGGGTAAGTAACTTCCATGCAGAGCTTTGACGTGAGTACTGGTGCTTCTCGCATTGCTGCTGCCCTCCAGGCAGGCTGACCGGTGCGCACAACTGTGCACAGCCTCGGAGGCGGTGGCGGTGTGCTAGAGGAGCATTAGCTGGTGTTCCAGCAGCTGTTCTGGCAATTACCATTGATTAGCATCACAGGTACGGACAAAATGACCTCATGCCTTCATGACCGTAAACTGTGTGTTTAAAAAGCAGCCATGTGGTGAGCAGCACGATCATTGCAAGGATAAAAGAGAAGAGGAAAAGGAACAGAGTGACTGGCAGCTCCTATAGGACAGAGCATGCTGCTGAGAAACCCACTGCTTGCTGAAAAGGGTGCTCACAGAGTAATTCAGACACTGAATGCTCTTCATGTTGATGCTCTTGATGTTGTGGAGGCATTAAGATTTTCTGTTGTAGAGTGCATGGTTGTAAGGACCAAAGACTGTAGTGCTGTTTTGTTTTTTTTCCAATAAGTAGTAAAACCCATCAGATAAATAGAACAGTGAGCATTGAAAAGTGAGTGGGAGCACAACATTTTGTTTGAAAATTTCTAATAATCTTTGTATAGGCAATTGGCACTTCAAAAATGTAGTGCTTAGTGCTGGAGGAGTGGCTTGTGATTCTCTGAATCGTGTCCATTGTTGCCATGTAAAAGCCATCAGAAAGAATAAGATATCATGTATGCACAGAGTATTGCATTGATAGATCTGCCTGCAGCATCAAGCCTCTTGTCTATGACACCTGTTGATAACTTAGTGAGTGATACTTTCCTTTCTGAAGTATGGTTCTTGGTATCCTCATGTGCAGTTGTGTTATCGCATTACTGGGCTGTTATTTCTAAGAATATATGGGGGTAAGAGGTACAGCTTGGCTGTGAGCTGTAGCGCTGTAGGATTTGGATAGCCTGATTTTGTTGTCAGCTTTAAGCAGCTTCAGACATTCCTAACTGAGAAAGGAAAGCCTTCTTTGTTTGCTTTATGTGTTTATTTGTTTATTTACAGTGTTTGGGCTTCTTTGATGTAGGGAATCATGATTTACAGTGTAGCATTTCCAACCTATTGTGAATACTTTAGAGGGCCCTCCCATCCCCGTAGAGGATATTTTGTTAATAGTGACCGCACAAAACATTTTACACACAATACACAAGAACAGATTTCACAAACCACTTAACTGCAACATAAAAGGTTAGTGGTTTTTCTTTTTTTTTTTTCTTTTTCTTTTTTTTTTTAACACAGGACTGGCTGTTTAGTAAAGTATACTATTGCTTGAAATAACAGTAAGCAGATTTTTGCCTTTGGCAAATACAATCATTAAAACAGGGCTATAAATCGCCCCTTGTATAACTGCATGCATTGTGTATGCCGTGGGTATTTTTCAGTCTGTTACTCTGAAGAGCTGAAGGAAAAAGCCATGCATACGTGTATTTTCAGTATAGTTATTATAAATATATAGCTTTCTGATGGTATTTAGAAGCTATATTTTTCCAGAATACTTACTGATCGGTCAATGTGGACGTACGGGAATGAGAGACCCACTATATCAGTTACTTAAGTGTTTCTTTTAACTGATAATACCAGTTCTTCATAGCTAGAAAAGTGTAGCTATTAGACAGGCATGTTTTTCCATTGTTTGGCATCTATTTTCAGACATTAAACAGCAGCCTACACATAAAGCACTATTATTGCCGTGTTTCACAGCTGAGATTCTTCATTGTTCTTGAAGACCGTTGCTGAGCAATTTTCTGCTAGCAAAATTTTGCCTGTGGGGCCATGTACGCTGGGAAATACTATGAGCCATTCATGCCGGCTGGCCTTGCAAGCTGCTCCGTTCCTGAAGAGTGGCACCACGTGCCTGCAGCAATGGGGTGGGCACTCAGCACCCAACAGGATGGTTCTGCCACGTCGAAGTTTGATCCTCATTCAGTAGGGTAGGACTGGACTGTGAATCTCTTTAGAGCCGTCATTTGAAGTCTGAAAGAAGACAGAAGCCCTTTTGATCAGGGTGGTGCTGCTGAACATTGAGTTGTTGAGTGTTGGGTTTCCTTTCATCAGTGCTCAGGATGTTTAGTAGGAAACTGCTCGGTGTTTGTGTTTTATGTAGCAAACTTACTGGAGCTTCTTCTTGGTATAGGCCACAAGATGCTACTGAACAGAATCAGTTATTTTACAGTGCTTAAACGTGATACCTACCTTTTGCTTATGGTCCTGATTTGTAAGTGTGCAACACATTTAGAAAATAAAGGACTTGGCTCATAACCTGTGACCTATCTCAGTTTTGGGGACCTGTCCTATTTGTTATACATTCTCAATGCTAGCTTCTTTTGTTCTACTTTGTCTGCTTTTGTTCTCTTAAGCCCTTCAAGACCATTATCCTGCTTAAAGCAAGAGGTCCTGTGCAGACCCAGAAGCTGGACTCAAGGATCCTTGTGGGTCCCTTCCAACTCGGGATATTCTCTGAAAACAAATAGACAGCTTTCTGAGAATCTGTCTTTTTCTGTTCTCCCCTCAAGTCACATGCGGCCTATCTCGTCCTGGAAAAATCACAAGCTAAAAGTGTGCCAGAGCATAAAATCTTCCAGAGCAAGGTCAATCTCACCCAAACTGAGTTGTTTGAACATCAGATTCCAGGGTGGTGGGAAAGGCTCACTCAAGTGGCAGTGGAGTAAGAGAGGTGCCCTGCTGGGCAATTCCCCACGGGTGTGTGACACATCTGTCTTCAGGTGGGATATGTTTTCTCTCATGATACGTCTCTCTTGTCCGACTAAAGAGAGACAGTGTGGACGATGAGCTTAGGCTAAAGGTGTAACTCCTGGGCAGTTGGGGTGGGTGAATTGAATTCCCCCTTGGCCACCGGCACAGGTGGGGGAGAGCTTTTTATGAGCCAAACATGCAGAGCTCCCCAGCCCACAGTTCACCCAACGAGAAACACATTTTTAATGCACTTTTTGCCTTAGTTAAAACTGTGTGCAGTTTTAACATTTGGAGACACTGTTGGCAGCAGTTATGAGGAGCAAAATGAGTTTTAAGACTAATTACTGGGAGCAGAAGAGAGCCTGTCATGCTTTTGTGGAAGAAGGGTAGTTGATGGGGCAAGTTCACGTCTGCACTGTTTTCAAGATGAATGGCTTTCTGCACATCAGCAAGCATGCGGTCTGTGGAATTTGTGATATTGGATCCACATGTGATGTCAGAGAGGTGACCTCAGCAGATCTTTTGATCTCTCAAGCTTTTAAAATTACTCGGTGTAATGCTAACCCTAATAATAAATCTCTTGGCAAGGACGCACATGCAAATCTATTCAGCATCCCTCGAAAATAAACGTAAGCCCTTCCTCAGATATTAGATTTAACATCAGGATATCCTGAAATAGCTGGTGGTGAGAGCAGCTTAATGGGTATGAATTACATTTTTTATTGGGAAATGGTTGTCTTTAGTAGCCCGGTGATTTTATTAATTCAGTTTTGGGAGACAGTTTAAAATATGCTGATGATGTCAGCTGTGCATAGTATCTTTAGTGTAAGCACTTATCTGGTTCCTAGCAGCATAGTAGACAAAATACCTCATGAATGTTAATGATAACAAGAAGTAAGCATACTACCAGGTTAAAGATAGTGCAGTCCAGGGGGGGGGAAACAAAGCAGCAGTGAGATGAAGGCCAAGTTTGTCTGCTCAGCTTTGGCTGGCCTGAGTTTTCCTCTGAAAGTACCCTGCTACTGCAGAGGAAGTCCAGTGCAATTGGATGTCTAATTGTAGCTAAAAAGGGAGTGAATCTCAACCCAAATGATGCTCTGAGGGGTCATGGGGGAAAACATCGGTCCTATTAAATAGCACATGCATTTCTACTGATTAGCACGTAGCTGGAGGTAAAGAACGCCCTGTTGCAGTGCCAGGTTGCTCAAGAAGGAAGTCCATGTCCTGTGGAGGAAAAGCTGCTGACCACGATGATCATAATTCACCTTTTCCTGGCTTTAATAGGTTGCAGCCTGCTTACAGCTGTGATATGTTGGTTGGAATCAATTATCCAGGAGGCGAAGCCTATGCCATTCCTCTGGAAAAGACCTTGTTTGATATGTGGGAGTAGAAAAGGTATCTCAAGCTGTTCGGTACCAAGTAGTTTTAGCCCCCAGTTTACTAAATATTTTCAGTCTAACAATGCAAGAGCTGATAATAGTGGCTCCTTCATGCCGGTCAGAGTTATGGCTCTCTGTTTTAGTCTCATGATGTTCTTTGTCAAGCATTAGGAGACATTTTGATTAGAAATGAGTGAAAGGACACCCGAAAGTATGCAAGTATTGTAGAAATAATCGTAGTTCAATGCCATTGTGGTCTCTTCCGGATGCCGAAATTCTTTCCCTATGGCAATTTATCCCGAGTCTGACAGGGTAGTCTGAGTTCTCTAAGTAAATTATGCTGAAGAAAGATAATTTCTGAGGTTGGTAGTGAGACAGTGTTTCAGTGGAAATGACCAAAGTGTGTGTATGTACTGAGCCAGAACTTCATTTGAGGGTTGGGGAGAACATGGATGACCTGAACGCTTTCTAAATGGGCAAGGACGATGGATATTTGTTAGGTCTTGTAAGAGGGCAAAAGTTCTTATCAGTTTAGAAAAAAACAAATCTGAAGCAATCTTCTGATGAGCCAATTAATAGAGTAAGTGATTTAATAGAGTAAATGAATTAACAGAGTAAATGATTGATGGTAAATCATAAGCAACATTCAGCTGGCTTTTATCTCCAGATGCACGTGGTCTTTTAAAAAATAACATTTAGCAGGAGGGGCTGTTGGTACCTGAAGTTTATCAGAAGGTTTCTATATCCTGTTAAAGCCGTCCCTAGGAAAAAACAGATGACATTCTTTCCAGTGCTTTGGCAAGTCCGATTTCACCAGCGCATGGCAGAAGCAACGCTGAGCAGGCAGTTCCTTGCCTCTCAGTAGCGGCCCGCTGCACTTCTCTGCCTTTGTGCCAGGCTGGGAGAGGATAATTACTCTCAGATAAGCAATGGATGATACTTTTGAACTCCAGCTGTTAGCAGTGCAGCCATCCGTCCACAGGCTCCATCTTGGTCTGGAGGCTCCTTCAGCAAGCAGTGCATTCTCTTTGCACGTTGATTTGCTGAGTTTTATCTCCCTTTGCTTTCTGCTGATGAAGTTTCGGCTCCCAGCTAAGGAAGGAGTGGGAAAAATCTGCTTTTATCTCTTGGCAACTTTCTGAAACATCTCTTTAGCTTCTCATAGGAGCCAAAATTCTGTTTTAACTAGACCTGAACTTCTTTATGTTGTAGAGGATTCTCTGTTCTTTTTCAGCTTAAAAACTGTAAAGAATACATTCCATGGAAAATTGTCTTTCAGTATGACTTATGTATCAGCTGTAGTTACTCTTGTTTACGAAACTGGAGGAAGAGAGACCACCTCCCAGATGATTCAGATTTTGGGTTGGCTGATGCATAGCCTGAAAGCTCCTATTTCCCCTCTGATGATTAGATAGGAACCTAAGAAAATTATTCTTCCGCCTTAGGCACCTCAATTCAGTGCTTAGAGTTAGGTGGGGTTAATCGAGATTTACCCTTAAAATAAAAATCAGAGGACGGAGGAGTTTGTTTCTGAGAAGTTGCTTAAACCCTGGCAGATAACAATTCTGTGACAGTCTTAATTGCTGTACTCTAATGGCATCTCCAAAATAATCGCTTGTAGCATCCAATTAGATTGTTGTGCTGTAAATAAAAGTCTCACTGTTGCACAGCCTAGGCATATTAACAATGAATAAACATACTTGTAAATACGGAATTAAAATGAGATGCGTGGCATCTTCAAGCACACAAGGGATAGTTTTCATCACTAAGGGAAAAAAAAAATCACGGATTAGATAGAATCAAAACCTTTCCCAGTTACACGCATTCCCCTTAGGGCCAAATGAATTAAAACACTGTTTCTGGAGGAACTCAACCTAAGACTGAAAACGTGTTCAAAATAGTGGTATTGTGTCAGCTTGCTGTTTGACTTCTGATAGCGCATCCCCAAAGAGTTCTCTTTGACGTATCCCGAACAGAGGATGCTTGTTTCCCACCAAGCCTGTTGCTCCTGATAAAGCTCATCTATACCGGAGCGGTACCTAACACTGCACCGCCGTACTCTGGCCTTAAAAGCAGCTTGGTTGCTCCTCTGCAAATCTGCTGTGCTGAAGATTTATTTTAAATACTCTGTCCAAAGCCCAGATCGCAATATCTAGGTCTGTCCAACACGTGTTTTTAAGCGGAGCATAACAGAAAACAGGATAGCACGTTAAAACAAAATAGAGGCCATAAAAGCTGTTTCAGAGACTGTGTTAATGCGCTTGTGATAATAACGTGGTGTTACTCGCCTTTGATATTTGAGGCCTCTATCTGAGTGACAGAAAGCAGGTATCTTAGGAATCTCCGAGCCTGGACATTTTGTACGGGTAAATGAGCAGTGAAGCAGGAGCACCACGTAAGCTGTTTTCCTCCCAAGGACTGCACGTTAGCTGCAAGCACAGGTAATTCTGCAAGGCCCACACGCACACACACATATGCAGAAGAAGGGGTGGGAAATCCGATGAAAATTCATCTTAGCTCCAAAGTACAACCCTGTTCCTAGTCAGGGGGAGGCACCCTGAAGATCCTTCAGAGCTTTTTGCCCAGTTTTTTTTCTGCTGTTAACAGCCAAAACCATGTGTAGCTTGGATGTCCTGCTGGCCTTTCTTCCCCCTCTGCCTGCCTTCTCTGCAGACACAAGCACAGATCCCCTCTACTCGTGCTCCCCTATGACTGCTACAGCTGGGTGCTGTTGGCTAGCATAACCAGTCATCAGACTTTGGCCATTCAGAGGCAGTTTCATCTTCCAGAAAGCTGGGCTGACTCATGGCTGGATTTTTCAAAGCCTCTGCGGTGTTAGGAGAAACTGCACGTTGCAGACAGGCGGCGAAGAACCAGCAGAAAAGCTCCTGAGGATCTTTCTGAAGAATTATGTAGCTGCATTAAAAAGGGAGGTGGGTATTTTTTACACTTCTTTGCAAGGGCTGCTTGACTGTATCAGGTACCTCTGAAATCCGCTGGTAGAAGAAGCCATTACTGTACCACCCACCTCCCCAGTTCCACTCATTTTTCTTTCCTGTCTGGTTTATGTGCCACCAAAGGTAGCACTTCACAGTGATGCACCTAGCAGAGGTGTGCCTTCCCCTGCAAATCCAGTAAGCGTATAGACAGTCATCACTTTTCCTCCTCTTTCTAGTGTATTCTAAGATGCTTTCTTTGCATGTTTAAAAGGCAGTTCAGACTTCGATATATTCTGTCTTAAGGTTTTTTGAAGCTGCTTAGAGGAATGTTGAGTGCTTCTTATCATCCGTGATGCAAAGTTCACCAAGCTGTTTGAGTCCGTCCAGTTGGTGTCAGATCCCGCATGACCAGATGAGAAACTTCTGCATATGGGGAACTTGAGTGGTAAAAGACAACCCAAAATTTCTGCCTTTCAGGTACTTAAAGGTGAGATAGCTTTTGAGGCTTCTGTTTTGCACTTAGAGCTTTCACAAAAACATTTTGTGGCTGTGAGGTTCATTAGGAATGAACCTGGGACTGTCTCTGGTTTAGGTTCATACATAAAGTACACTGTTACTCCACATCTAATCCGCAGTAATCACAGGATGCTACAGCCAAGCTTTTCCTTAGCCAGTCTACGTCCGACGTGCAAAACAGGACCAAGCGGATCCTACAGAAACTCTCCACTGTTTAAATTTAATGCAAACTTACCCTCCTTACTCTGCCTCGTGCTGTAGCTGTGGTAACACGAGATCCAGCTGGGGCAGCAGGCTGGCTGACGGCAAGAGCTAGGGTGAATGCATTAGAGCTAGCAGCAGCCATAGCCTGAAGGCTTCATCGAAGGTTGTACTGTCAAGCTCACAGTCTGGTCATGAAAATTTCTGTGTCCTATTGTTAAAATGTACCCTCCTTCCCCCAGTAAAGTAAAAAGTAAGATATGTACAACTGGATGATGTCAGGGCTTGTTCAGTTTAATTAAAGGTCATGTTGAGAGCCATGCAGGACCGAAGAAAGATTATGAGAACCTTTTGGCTATTGCATTTGATTTTGCTTCAGATTCAGGATTTCATACTTTTTATTTTTATTTTTACTTTTTTCCCTGGGCCTAAGACTTCTCCTGTTTAAAATAATTTCATCAAAGGGCTTTGTTAGAATCATGGCTAAAATAAAACGCATTCAACTAAAAATAGTAAATAACTACTGTGCATCTCAGTCTGGTTTTGTAGTTAACAACTCCAACACAGCCATAGCTCTGTATATTCTCATGCTTCAGGTCTGCATGGAAGGGTTTTGCTTTTCTTGTTTGATGACTTCAGTTGCCTATTTCTTTATTTCAGTAAAGTGTTCATTCGTAGCTAAACAAGGTGAGGAAAAATGAACAGGCAAAGAAAACAGACCAGAAAAGAAAGTGGTCTGAACAACAGAATCCTTTTATTTTCCTCTCAAAACACTAATGAATGTTTAAAAATTAAAAAAAAAAAAAAAAAAGAATGAAAGAAAGAAAACCTGAAAAGGTAATTAGATGATTTTTACCTTGAAACATAGAGGAGTGGAAAAGTAGGAGGCAAGCAGGGGGAGGGGGCTGTCACAGAGATTGGGGTTTCCATCCCCAATTACTTGCTGGCTGCTACACTGCTGAATTACACTGAGCGCACTGAATGGTACCATTATATTCCTTTTCAAAAGTTGTGGCCTATGAAATTCAATCCGAGGTATTTTTAATGAGTGTTCTGAACCTCGGATTCAGCTCTTCTGAAGAAACAAGGAGCACAGTGTGCTGCTAAACAGCACAGAGGCTGAGGGTTAAATTCATTCAGTTTTTGCTTGCAGGGAGGGAAAGCAATATCAACATTTATTTGACAGGTATATACTTTCTTCCAGAGCCTCAGCTTCAGGAAAACAGCTTTCCATAAAGAAAACATGCTGAAAAATGAGGCTGCAGCAGCTTCACATCAAGTTCTCTGAAAACAAAGCCTGCGGTGTGCTTTCCGAGGCCAGCAGCCGCAGCGCACACGCCGTGGCTGGGCTGTGGGCATCCCTGCGCTGCCGAAGGCTGTGGGGCATAACCGTGCGGGCAGAGCTCGTGCTGGGGACACCACCTTCCTAGCTGGAGACGTCTGCTCAACTGCACCTTCTGGCCGCCAGTGAAACGTGGGTCATGCAGAGGCAATCTGTGTCAGACAGGTGCCTCCCGACATCTCTGGGCCCCCATGAAGGGGTTTGCTGTCGCGGCTGGGATGGCTTTGGGGTGGCCTCTTCCCTTCTCACAGCTCTCAGCAAGCTTTCTCTCAGCTGACATGGCTTTTCAGGCAAGCTTTCTCAGAGTGGACCTGGTTTCATAAAAGCCAGAGATTGTTGCCCTTCATTTTTCTTACGTGCAGCTTGTTTCAGATGGTGAGGAAGGCACTGCTTCATGCAGCTGCCTGGCAACTCACTCCAAGACCTGAAATTCGTGACGGGCTGGCTGTGGTTCTTGCAAGTCATCCCCATTTGGTGTCAAAGCTCTGAAGCTGGAGTTCGTCGTGCTGATGACACTCCTCAGAAAGGAAAATAGTCTCTTCCAGCAGTGGATGTTTGCCTTGCTAACGGGATAAAGCACAGCCACAAACCACTTCTTAGCTTTGCTAGTAAAACTAGGCAGAGATGACTCAGCATTGGCAGCAGCTAATTTAGGGAGTTAGCTGACATATTTCTAGTAAGTTTTTTCATTGTTCTTTTAATGTCTCAATTTTTCTTGTCCACAGTGTGCCTTTGAAATGGTGTTACAAAAAAAAAATAATTTAGTTTTAGTGACTGTGGCTCTGGCAAGAGTCTCCCACTGGAAGTCTCCAGGAATTGAATGGTTGGGGTGAGAAATTGTGCAGCTTTAAACTTACTGACTTCCACAAATATTTTACACCTATCTTTAGAAAGCTAGCAATTATGGCTGTAGTACAAGAAACAAGGCTTGGGGATTTTCAGAACTACTCAGCTCGGGTAGACCTGCTATTGCAGTTTGCCGTTTGGGCTGGGTTTTGAGGGAGTTACTGAAAACAGCAGTCACGTTTTAAGTGAAGACATGCATTGTCTCCATCAGTAGAATTACATAGAGGGTCTTTAGCCAGACACAAATTAAGTTTTTTAGCTGAATTTGTTAGCGGAGGAGATCGGAACATCCCTTTTAAGCTGATAACAGTGATTCTTAGATACATGTGTGTCAAATGTAGCTTTTTAAAATCAGTACATAAAAGTTAAAGGCAGATGTAATTCGTAACTGAGGGCTAGATGTCAATCAGATAAAATGTTATAATGCAGTTGAAGGAACTAGAGAACAGGGAAACTGCTCAAGACATGTTTTGTTGAATATTGTTCTGGAACAAACAGATGTGTACTTAGACTACAGCGACCAAAGGATGATGAGTTCCAGGTCTGTAGGGTTAGTGGTGTGTAGCTGATGAGAAGTTCAGATTCCTTTGGCATTGGTGACAGTGGGATGGACCTGCAAAATAAATTGTGCTGTGGGATTTTGACCCCTGAGTGACCAGATGAGGGAATTGCCTGGGCTACAGGTCTGCCCCCTTCTTCCCCAGGCTCTTTTTCACAAAGGGCTCCACTAGTTTTGTTGCTGGTTCTGCAGTAATAAATTCCTCATCAGGTAGAAAATAGAGTAATAAAGAGAAATAAAATGACTATTAACATCAGTTTGCATTGGTAAGAACTGCAAAGCAGTAAAATGGCTGGATCATTATACCTGGAGCTGACAGGTTAGCGTGTGATACGAAAGGCTTGGTTCAGCAGCTGCCCAGCCCATCACTTCTTGGTTTTTATCTCCTCACTTGCACAAAGAACTGGCATATATAATGCAGTGTGGCATGTATTTGCCCATCAAGTTATAAAGCTATCATGTTATAAGCCAAGTAAAAAGAGGCCAAGCAGAGTCTCCAATCCCAGCAGCATTACTGTGCTGTAATTATGGAGGTCTGTGGTTACTTGAGGATTTATTGTAGCTGAATTTTGTGTTGGTCTGGCTCTGCAGCAAGAAAAGATTTAATCAGGATCAACTGAAAATGGTTTCATCGTGCAATTTTACATTAGCTTTGCTAAATCATCTTTTTCTTTTTCCTTCCACTCTATTTAACTATTAAAGAGGATTATTTAGAAGCAAACGTAATATTTTCTTTCTTTTCCTGTTAAGTGTTTGGTGTTCACCTGAATTTTACAGTTGGCTATTTGTGGTAAAGTTGCTTTTGGGAATCAGAAGAGAGTTTAAAGTCTAGTCAGCACAATCCTTCTGCTTTTGCCTTTTTTAGAAAGTATCTCGGCATAAGCCAGTTTATCATAGTCAGAAATAAAAGAGCATGACTACAGTAACAAATCTTTGCATGTTCAACTGTAGAAAATTACATGTTTCTTTGAAGAAGGAGCTACAAATGTGAGTGAATGTGATGGTTATTAAGTTCTTTCTCTTTGTATTTTTGCCTCCATAATTGCTCACTGTGTTGATTTTTGGTTAGTAAACACATACCTAGAATAGTCATTTCTGAAATCATTTTGTTTGTCATAGCTGATAGGTGAGGAAAAAAAAAGAGTTAACTTCACTGCTGCAATTTTTAAGGACAGGTATTTGAAGTAAAACAAATCTGAAGTAAAAAGCACCATGTTCTACAGTCTTACTGTTTAAAAAGCCTGTCACCACCAACAAAATCAAGTGAAGGATGAAACCGTACATCAGTGACTATGAAAGGCAAGCACTGGTATTAAAGGGAACACAGCTTATGTGGAGAGTATCAAGTAGGAAAGCAGTCCACTGAAGTCTAACAAGAAGGGAACACTAAATAGTCTTATTGTACATACACGGCAGATGATCAATTGCCTTTTTAAAGCTGTATAAGAGACTTATTTTGTTACTCCATTTGGCTTCAGTCCTGCTTTTGAGGGTCAGCACGCAGTCTGTGCAAAAACATGCGGGATACATGCCAGGAGTGGAGCCTTCAACTACACTATGATGGAAAATATCTCAAAAGCAGTGAGGTGCCTTTAGGTTAACATGAAAACATACCCATTCTACATCATCCCTCCAAAGGGGGTCGATCCCTTGTGGCTGTAGGTGCAAAGTGAGGGTATGCAATCTTCGACGTAGCGACCAGGGTGCCTGGCTGCTCCATTTCAAGGTATGACTTCCTTCTCTGCCAGTACCTGACTGTGTGCCCTAGGACCCTGATGTGCTGGCTTTTGGTATGAAAAACGTGATGGACTGTGATGATTTTTTTAAATCCTGATTCTTGTGTCCCAGCAGCAACAGGCTGTTATTTGGCCCTGCTGTACAGAGGGTGGTGAATCCCACTTCTTCAGGACTTCCCAGCCTAAGCTAGACACTAGAGCAAAAGCTAGTAAGGCCAGGTGTAAGAGCTATCTTTATGGTCTAAAGCTATTTTTACAGCTGTCTAATCCTTCCTATAGGATTAACACCTACACTTTGAAAGCGAGGAGAGGAGAAAGAGGGCAGAGCATCTCCAAGTGTCTTGGCAGTGTTAGGTCCCGAGCAACAACACCCAGTTTGATCCTTACTGCTTTTAACCCAACTTTTGAGCAATCGACTTTTGTTAAATATGAAATATGCACTTCGTTTTATGGCAGAAAGGAGAATTGGATGAAATATGAAATTTCTCTTCGGATGCTAGCAGCACTGTTCTCCTGTGAGTAGTTTTGAAGCCTACTTTGAAGTATAATTTTTTGCCAGGGTTATTTGTTTAAGAACCCTGTTGCTTGGTCTCATCTTTGAGGTTATTTTTATGCTATTTGCTTATCATGAACACATGTTGGTTTTTCATCCTTTTAGAGCTGAAGATACATACATAATTTTTAACAACTTTGAATAACTGAGAAAATTCATGCTGTTAGGAATGTGGGTTTGTTATTTTCAGTATTGATTGTGACTGTATGATGTCAGAAAGACACATGAAAATACTGGGGGAAGTTTTCACTATCATTTCAATTCAGTTGTTAGAGTGAAGTATAAAATAATTTGGGAATCCCAATAAACTGAAATACACTTTTTTTAGGATAATTTCTACTGAAAGAGCAAGTAGGTTTTTAAACTCTGTGTTTAAGTGTTGTACAATGTAATATTTCAGTATTCCTAACATACTTATCTTGACTAAGTTGTCTCATTTCAGTTTCAAGCACTCAAAATGTGACAGAAACATGGCATTAGGGGAAGAAATGTCTCCCTTTATATTGTGGCAGGTGTGAATAAATGTAAAGGAATTATATTCTCTCCTTATCAGGTGTTACAAATGCACTAGCAAGTGCAGAAACAAAACAAAAACTTTTTTTCTGGTCCATTTGCAGCACTTTTGAAGAAGGGAAGCAAACACTATGCTTCCACATGAAACTCTCTCTTACTTTGACCAAAATACTGATGGTATTTTTCAGATGTTCCAAAGAAGCTGTTTATTTGTTTTTTAACCTGATGTTACTGCTCAGTAATGTAAAAACAAACAAAAAGCTTCTGATGAAAGTGGGCTAGACAGATAAAAATATTAAAATCACTGTTTGGTCATAAGCTGACACATTGATTTGGTGGATGGTTAGCGAAATTGTTGCTAAATGAATTGGCAGGGGGGTGAGAAGAATATGTCCAAACTCCCTTATTTTCAAGTCTTGGAAGTCTTCCAGATATTGCTGTGAATTTCCTTTTAAAAAAAATCTGTATTGCAGACTGTGCCAAAGAATGGTCTAAACCAGTATGTAGACTTTTTTAAAAAAAGATTGTAGATCTCTGGAACATTAAAGAACTGTTAAATCTATTGAGATATTCACCACTGGAAGATCATAAGCAACTTATTGTTACGGATTTTAGTGGGAGGAGAGGGAGGGGGAATTGAATAAGATTGAAATAATGAGCAGACAGCAAATACTTAATGCACAATGTGTAAGGCTTGCTGCTTTGGGTACCTTCATAGCTTGCAGCGAAATGTGATGCACATTATTCATAATTTAGAAGTTAGTGGCCTGACATTCCCTGAAAATGTAAAGTGACTTTTAAAATGTAATTTTACAGAGCTAAATGAAAGGCCAGTTCAAAAGGTATTAAGCAATAAGGATGTGTAGCTTGAAATCAGCAAGCTTCTTTTCACTGCAATAAAATTAGAGTGTTGTTTTGGTGTAGCTAAATACCACCTCAAGAGAATAACAGCAATTCCCTGCTGTCAGTATGGCTGGGATTCACCTCGTCTTAACTGAACTCTGTAAAACAGGTGTCTGGGCTACTTGTCATCAGGAGTAAAAGAGCACATCTGTATTGCTTAGGAAAAGTTCACTGCCAATGTATGTGGATGGGTGTTCTGGGATAGGAGGCATTGCCCTCAGGAGCTGCAGTCTTTCTTCACTGCTGCAGTCTTTCTTCACAGTCCCCATGTTGTACCAGGGGAGGATTAGATTGAATATTAAAAAGAATAGCTTCTCTGAGAGGGTGGTCAAGCATTGGAATGGACTGTCTGGGGAATGGTGGGGTCCCCATCCCTGGAGGTATTTAAGAGACGTGTGGATGTGGCACTAAGGGACATGGTTTAGTGATGGGTCTTTGTCAGTCAGGTTGATGGTTGCATTTGATGATCTTGAAGGTCTTTTCCAACCCAGATGATTCTATGATTAAATCTGAATCTGGCTGTCAACAAAAATAGGAGCAGAGGACTGCCACCTGCAGCAGCAGCTTCCCAGCTCCTGGGTGTAGCACATGAATTTCCCACTCTTTTACTCCACCAATATACCATGTTCCTGCTTTGTTTCCCTCACCACCTTCCAGCTGGGGGGCATCCACAATAGCTAATGGTCTGGAGGTATGGTCTTGCCACCAGCCTTCATCACAGCAGCTTCCGTGTCAACATCCCACTTGCATGCCTTGTCCTCCTCTTGATATTCACCTTGAGGTCAGCTGTTTACCTCCCTGCTGCGAGCTCCTATTTGATGAGGCTCAGGGAGAGCAGGAGATAGGTCTTTTGGCTCCCTTTCCCCCTGCCCTCAGTGTTCAGCCACATCAATTACCTTCTGAGCCTTCCCTCTCCCCAGCATGTGAGGCTTTCATGATGGACATCTATTGAGAAGAGGCCTGTACTTTTGTGTCATGGCTGGAGAAGGCACACACAGGTGGTGGCAAGGCCTTTCCCCAGCTTCACAGCCTTACATGCATGCAGAGCTGGACTTGATGATCCTTGTGGGTCCCTTCCAACTTGGGATATTTTGTGAATCTATGAGCTGTGGGAAGCTCCTGGGGGCCTCATGGATCAGGCCCACACCAGCAAGGAGCAGGGAAAGTGGCCAAACTGCGGCTTGTGAGATGGAGGTGCAGCTGCAGAGCCATGGGACAGGAGCTGATGAAGCTTTGCCTTTGTGCTGAGTGCCTGAGGCATTCGTCTTGGTGGTTGGAAAATGCCTCCCACGTTCTGGAGAAGACTTGTGTTGTCCCATAGGCCTTGTAAGCATGCTGAAGTCAGACACAACTTCTGGCTGCCGCTGCTGCCCCTGGTGTGGCACACTCGACCCTGAATGCTTCCTCTGTCAGCTGGGGTTTCCTGCTCCTCCAGTGACTGCTGTTTTGGTTCCTCACCCAGCAGACTGAGATTTTAATTTATTGTGTTTAAATTTTTTAGTAAGGATGTCATGGAACTGCACTGAATCAACATCTCTGTAAGACCAGAGAGTTGCTGCATTTTTGGATGTCGTTCTTCTCCTTCTGGTCCTGCAAGACCAGGAGTGTCACCAGGCTCTAAATCTCAGCGGGTTTTATATGTGCAGTGTTTCCCCTCAAATAAGCTGCCGGATTTTATTTTGACTTGGACTGATGAAAGCTAAGATGAGTTTAGAATGATAATCGTATTTACAAATACTCAAGTAAGAAGCATTTCATGTTACTGAGACACACTTCAGAGAAAATGCCGAGTGACATAAATGCTACAAGACGGCCGTTCTGTTGTCTAGATGCATGTAAGTAGAAAAAAAAAAAAACCTTCTGAAAACACCCAGCAGGTTTTAATCAGCTGCTTTAACTCGTGGTATAAGATCAGACAGGCCTGCTCTCCTCAGCTAACCTTATGCAGTGGGGTAGTGTAGGTGGGCTCTGCATCTTCTCCTGGTGGTCCTATACCTGCCTGTTCCTGGAGGCACCTGTTTTTCTGGGAGGAACAACGCAGTTTGAGCCGTGCCTGGATACCCTCTGACTCTTGCAGTGAGGAGGGCTCTTAAGGAGGGTTCTTCTGCTCTCTAGCAGCAGGGGCATTTGCCTGAAGTTTCTACATCAGTGTATTTTCAGTGCAGTAAACTACTAGAGTTATTACACTAGGTCGAGCATCTTTTTGATAATATTCTCTTGCCTCTAACAAAATGCACTTACTGGGAAGCCCTTTCACTGAAAGATGACGTATGTTTGGGTGTGCCTATGTGCAGTGGGGAGATGGAGTGGAAAATGTGGGAAACTTGGTTAGAAGACACAGGGCGCAGGGCCTGGTGCAGGCTGGGTGTTGGTCGTCACAGATGTTTGCAGTGTAACCGAGCTGGACAACATGAAGTGAGCCTATTCAAATACATTTGCACTTGAGTTTTGTTTTACACGGCATTGCATCAGATCCCTTTTTTCCCTCTCTCATTCTCTATCCTCGTTCGGCATTTAGGGATGACTTGTTTTAGTTACTGCGAGGTTGGTTGTGACGAATGCTTGAAAAATTAGTACTGCTATCTGATTGTTCTCAGTCTGTTTTCTGACAGCATTCATAAGGCTAACGTTTGCTATGGGTAACACGAACAAACAGTTCACAAAGCAATAGGTCTGTTGGAGGCAATACGAGTACCCGGGCACAAACCTGCTCAGCAAGTTCCTAGGAGGTGGACTTGGCTTTCCCCTTGCAACTTCGCTCTCAAAACCAGCCAGCCTTGATGGCTCAGGTCATTGCGTCCTGCAGCAGAAAAGGGGCATCCTTTCTATTGCTCTGGCCTAAGCCTCACTGCTGCCTGTTTACTTCTCACAATTCCTATGCAGTAAGCCTGTTGGTAAGGGCAGGGCCAGGAGATGCAGGGACCTGAGCTCAGGTTTGTCCTTCCTGACTCAGCTCACCAACCCGACAGCCTGCCTCACATGGTTTTCTTTTGTTCACTGTGTTTCTGCTGTTTCATTTTGCTCTAATAATTATTTACTGGGCAGAAAGGGAAAGGGCAAGTCTGTAGGTTGAGTGCAAAGGCACTTGGCTGGGGTGTAATTAGGAACACGGGTCTCTTGTACTGGTGGAGTTTGTGCCATTTAGTGGGTTATTATTTATTCTCAAGTGAGCGGAGATCTCTTTTTCAGGGACTCTTGAGTTAAAATAGGTGCATTTCTGCAAAGAACAAAAATATTTGATTTCAGTGATTGGCCTTTTTTACTGAAAAAGTGTGGGTTTTCTGCCAAAGAATTGCTGGTGAGCTGTAATTTGCAGTATTTGCTGCAGGTGTGGATTTAACTGATGTGCTGATGAGAAGAATCCTTACAATCAGCAAAACTGCATCTCTGGGAGCTAATGCTGGGTTAGAACATCTGGTCTTTGTAGTGAGAAGACTTTTACAGTGTAGAAGGAAATGCTTGCTCTTGACTCCTCTGATTTACTCATTAACTCTTGCGAGAGTAACACAGAGGAGCCTTGACCAGCCTCAATGCCTCATACCAGTTTTCTGTTTTATGGTATTTTTCTCTCAAAACCAAAAATGCACTAAAGGTTCATTCTTAGCTGCCATCCAGGGATGGGTGGATATTTTCCATAGCTTTAAAATTAGAGTAATTACTTTCAGCTGCCCTGTGGGTATGGATGGAATAACCACTGATTTTGTAAGCTGTATTGGCAGTGTTGTTTGCTGGACAACTTCTTAGCATAGTAATTTTTCTGCCACTAATTAAAAGCATTTTTGTTAATCTGCAGCACTTAACCCTAGGCTTTGTTTTCTTCTTACAGCAAAGAGCTCCAGGGAAAGTTTTGCATGATGCTGTTTGCAACCACCTGAACCTTGTTGAAGGCGACTATTTTGGTCTTGAATTTCCAGATCATAAAAAGATGATGGTATGTTAATTTTCACCTGGTTTTCATCTTCATACACACTGTCTTCTCTCTTCCTGCTCCTTACTTACAAGGTATGTTTAATGCTGAATTTCAAAAGAAAAAAAAGTAAGACTTAAAACAAACAAACAAAAAAACACCACAATACAGTTCTTGCCTGCTGAAGTTGAAGAAATGTTTTTAAAACCTGATTAGTCCTGTCAGGTTTCATCTGTGTTGAAAATAGCAGCCAATTCAGACAGGCATTGGACAGCATTTTGTCTTTATCTGTTGCAGTAGAGAAGCTAGAGGCTGGTCTGCTGCCGAGTCTCAGCTCCGATTTTACAGTCATGCCTAATTTGGAGCGTGGAGTCTGCAGACAGAGAAGTTAACAACGATTGTGACACAGTTCCATGAAAAACATCTTGGGACAGGAAGATGATTAGATAAAATATAACGAGGTTAATAAATTGAGGGGGAGCTGTGTAGCACAGCAGGTGTGCTGGTCCTCACACTTTGGACTCTGAGTGCAGGTGCTGACAACATTCAGATATTGCACTAATACTTCCAGGGTGGGAACAGTAGCAGAGAGAAGCCAAAGTCAAATCATGTCCCAGACTACAATGGCTTTTGTTCTGAAGTTTATTTCCCTTCAGACTTAATGTGTGACCTCCTGGTATGTGGGCCAGGTGTCTGGGTTGTTTTACCTGTACGTGCTGGTGTATACTGGATTTGCTGCCTGTTCAGTGAGTTCTGCACCAGTAGCCTGGCTGACCTAAAGGAGCTGACTTTGGGCAATTAGAAAAAAAATCTGTATCTGTCTCTATATAAAATTTCTTTAAGAAGTAATATTTCTTAACCAAAAGCCAAAGAGGATTTATCTGTTGCTGCACTAATCTGTTGACATGCCTCAGTGCAGGCTTACATAGACACTATAACTGAATGCTATAGGTTATAAAGCTTTTGGATAACTATAATTAAAGAGGAAATTTTGAAAAATTGACATGGATCTTTGAAAATGATCCACTTCACAGTTTGCTCCTGGATTTGCATGGAACACAACTTACTAAAAAGTCTCATATTCTGCCAAATATCCTTGGCTAATGCTGTAGGTAACTTGAGAGCTTAACATATCCCTTCAAAACAGTGCAACTGTACAGTGCTATTACAACAGAGCGTCCATGTTAATGGTGACATACTGACATTCCTGATGTATGTATATAAAGCTGAAACAAATCCTAACATCCAGTGTGTGTATACAGTTGCTTTTTAGTTTTCTAGAAAATAGAGAAGGTCACTTGATTGACCTTCTCTACTTCACAGGTCATTAAGTTTCAAATAGATGACCCTCTGTGTTTTGCTCAGAGACCTGAAGTAAACTAACAGTTTGCAGTCTTGTGAAAACAAAATGGTTTATTTGCTCGAGGCAGAACACAGGAGAGATTGAGGTGCTGCCAGTGCCTGAGGCCCTTGCAGTGGCAGGCTGGAAATACATCCAGATGATCTCAGTGGGGGATCTGGGGCTCTCTGATGAAGAGGAAGGTTGAAAGAAAACCCCAAGGCTGTTCCCGGTTTGACATGCATGGCAATACTTCCATACATCAAGCATGGTAACTCATCCAGTCCCTGCCCTTACAAAATGAAGTATTAACCAAGCATCTGACAGCACTGATCTGTGTGTCTGCCTGTTTATCCAGTCTCTATTCCTGAAAAAGGGGGAGATCCCCAGATCTAGCTCACCCCTCATCAGCTGTACCCCCAAAATAATGAAATTCAGTGGAAGTAATGTCTTTAGCCTGGTCTCCGCAACATAAAAAGGATGTTGAGGTCCTTGAAAGCATCCAGACGAGAGCAACAAAGCCGGTAAAAGTGCTGGAAGGCATGTCCTATGAGGAGATGTGAGGACACTTGGGTGGACTTGTCTGGAACAGAGAAGGCTGAGAGGTGACCCCATTGCTCTCCACATCATCCTCAGGAGGGGAAATTGAGGAGTTGCAGGTCTCTGCTCCCTGGTAACCATTGACAGGACATGCAGGAACAGCACAGAGAGGAGGTTCAGACTAGATAGAAGGAAAAATTTCTTTACCATGAGGGTGCTCAAACACAGGAACAGGCTTCCTAGTGAGGTGGTTGATGCCACCTGCCTGTCAGTGTTCAGGAGACATTTGGATAATGTCCTTAATAATTTGTTTTCACTTAGCCATGAATTGGTCAAGCAGTTGGACTTCATGATCTTTGTAGGTCCCTTCCAACTGAACCATCCTATCCTATGCTATCCTATCCTGTCCTATTTTAAAAACAGCTCACAAGAAGCTCTTAAAGCAAGAGATTTGATTATAAATCATTGTTTTGGTATGGAGCATCATTCAGGATGAGAGCAGTATTTACATTTAAATCGTAATTACCAGTTTCTGTGATGCAGTTGATGTAAGTGTTCCTATGGGATTTAAACCTTTTTGAGCTTTGTAATGTCCATAACGTAGAATTCAAGCATTCTGCAAATAAAAAAAAAGTGGTTAGTTTCACATCTGAGAAAGAAAACACACATGCATATTTTATATCCAGATCATCTGAAGAGAATCGCTTGTCCAGTGTAGAACAGAACATAAAAAGAAAAATAAATATTTGGAGCATATTTGTTTAGATGTGATCATATGTACATGAAGTCATGTATTCACAGTTCAGCTGCGTTTGTTTCAACATGCAGGACTCCAGACTTCATGTTTCACACGTTGCCAGTGGTATGCCATGATGCCTAGCAGCTCTATGTGTCCAAGTGTGCCGTGTATGTAGTGGAGAAGGCATGTATGGGAGATGAACACAGGGTCTGAGGGCTGTACTTCACCCCATGACAAAGGGAAATGAGGCATTGTTACCAAGCCTGGGATTTTACGAAGTTGCATCATGCTTGATGTCTGCCCCAATCCTCCAGCTGCTGAAATCCAGTCACTATCACGGAATGCCCGACTTTGTTTAAAAAATGAAGAATCTAGCCTTAGTAGATGCAAAGAAAATGAAAAACAGGAATCCTAAGTGAATCCTCACAGTATTTTTCCAGTTTATAAATCAATCTCAGATTGACTGTGTATAGCTACAGGGTGGGAGCTGCATGATGTGTAAGTTTTGATTGCTTGCGTTCAGTGGTACTGATGAAGTCTTCATCTTGCCTCACCTTCCAATCTGATAAAGGATGCTGTGATTTGCTCGTAGGATGATTGGGAAAACGGAGAAAGGAATGACGTACTTGTGGTTCTCATGCTGTATCATAAACTTCCTCTGGGGGAGAGACATTTTTTTTGTATAAAAAAATATGACTCCCATATTCTTGTAAATTGCCTGTTTCATATTCAGGATTTTTTTTTCTCTTCTAAGCTTGGCAAAGATCTTGACCTTCATTGCAGCTTATGTACACGCCAACTTTCTGAAACAAAACAGTTTAAGTTACTGAAATGCCAAAAAGTGTCAGAACGAGTTTAACAGGTGATAAACACTGTTTTCCTATTCTTGGATAGCCATGCTTCTCGAGCCTTTCCAGAGAAAAAGACTTCCACAGGCTGAGAAACATAAAAAGAATTCCATTGAGAAACATTAGTGAGTTTAAAAGGGCAGGAATGTGAGCTCTTTGCTAATTGCAAGCACTTGTATGGTAATTAGAAAAATGGCAAACAGCACTGGCACAGCTACAGCAGCAAGGCAGCAAGCTTCTGTCAGGCTTCTCAGGTGATTTTCTAAAATGGATATTTTGAGTGTGTTTCAGCCTCTGCGCAACCTAAAATTATTCCAGGTCAAAGGTGTATTCATTTAAATATCTATTTTTTACCGGGAGGAAGACTCAGTTAATTTGTTTTTTTTTTTTAACGGCTTTAACCTTTGTGAGGGCTGTAGGAAGTTCCTCCGCAAATTCCAGAAGCCTCTAAGGAAGGCTCCCTGCAATTCAGTGCGATAACAAAACACAAATCTCGGGCACTGTTATCAGCTGAATTCAGTGAGCTGTCACACTTCCCCGGTCCCTGCGTGTTGTTTGGCTTTCATCTCGTGTGTGATTCTCCTTGGGCTTTCTGCAGGCTGCCTCGGGTGCATAGGTGATTCTTCCAGGCACTTTTGATTGAGACTACAGAGTGGGCTTTCAGGCTTTGAACATGCCATTTCAATCCATTCCTTCTCCTTTGAAATCCGAAGGAAGGACGCACGCGATGTCCAGAAAAAACAGGCTGTTAAAAAAACAGATGAAAACAAACTATTTGCCAAAGTTGCACTGCACCCAATTAAGAAAGCATTGGCCTGAGCTTCCCAGATTTGTAGAAAGCAGAAAATGTCACGCAGCTAGAAAGTAAGCTTGCTTTCAGCCACACTGAGAGCTGTGTCTGCCTCGTGCTCTTGACCCGAGAGGACATTCTTCCTCCAGACGGTGGTGGTGAGATTCCTCCATCTCCGCAGCACCTGTGGGTAGCTCCACAACTGTGTCCAGGCCTCATGGTGGGACTCCCGCTGGGTCCCCAAAACCAGGAGGTTGTCGTGCCTTTTCTCTGTTTGCCCAGTATTCCCACTCAAAGGCAAATATCAGCCCCTTTCGCTTGCATTTCTCTAGGTTAATTTGGGTGAGGACCACAGAGACAGCACAGGACTGTCTTTTTCTCAGTTTCTTCTTTCACTTTTCCACAAAATGAAGGGCTGCTGACCAAACGTGCTGCGACTGCTGGTATCTGAGAAAAGTAAAGGGAAAATGTCAGTGTTCCCAGCTCCCTAAATTTGTGCTGTTGCAAAAGGTATGCCCCAGCGGCAGCTTATTAACAATGCTCTTTCCTGAGTATTTTCAAGAGTTCTGGGGAGAAAAACACACAGTGGAAAAATTAGATAAGTAAATGAAAATCTAAAATCTAATGCAATGAAAAATGCTTTTGTTTAGAGTTTATTACATCACCTTCTTTTTGTTTTCAGGTGTGGCTTGATCTTTTGAAGCCTGTTATGAAACAGATTAGACGTAAGTACTTCCTTACTGGCATTTAGTATTTTGGTTCAAGAGCAGCCGAGTAAGTGAGGACTCTTGTCAGTTGGTACCTTTATCTTCTCAGCTTCCTTTACTGAATTTTGTTTGGATTATTTCTTATTTCTGTTTTGACCCTGAGAGACGTATGGTGCATGCTGTGAAATTGTGTCCCAGCAGCAAGTTCTACAAAGCACAGACATTGAACGCCTCTGGTTTTGCCTTTCATATTGATGGGGCTGAGCCAGCAGCAGATTGAGAAGGTTTTGTCAGGCACTAGGAGCACTGAGGTAACGAACAGTTTTGCAGAGAAAAAAAAGCATACAATAAAGAAGGATTTGAGGGAGCACACATTCCTGGAAGGTAGTCGTAATCAGGATAAAAGAAAAAGAACTGGAAGAAGTTACTAAAGGGAAGGAGCCAGCAAGTTTGTGGCAGCTAACAGGGGCACTGCTGCAGAACTTGGAAATGCCTTAGAGCCAGAGGAGAAAATGGCTGGGCTAGGGAAGTCAGGGAGTGTTGTGGGTGGTGGGAGAGAAAAGGAAATTGTACATAGCCATCAGCTTTGGGGAGTGAACAGGAAAGGTTGTGGTGATTCTGTTAACCCGGTCAAATATCAGTAAAGGTCTTAATTTCCTGAACTTTACCATTGAGATTAAGTTTTCCTAGGTGACTTTCTGGTCATTTTAGTATTAGTACATTCTCTGGAAACCCTCGCTCTCACGCGAGAAATGTGTTGCTCCTTTTGTCACCAGACTCAGATTGTGACGTACTCTATTTGTAAGAGTCAGGACAAATGTGCTGCTGTTAACACAGTAATAGTAATTTGGTGCTGCACTTGAAAAACAGACTGTATTTAGCTCCCTCCTGTTCTGAATCAAGGGTAATAGACACTCTTAGTATATTTTATTGGATCAACTGATAAAATTACTAAAACCAGACTTGGTTTTGGCAGAGTATCCCTCCACCAAGTGTCTGTTCTATTTTATTGTGCTTATTCATTGTTCTATTTCATTGTGTTTATAGCTTTATTGTATAAATGTTATTTTGCCATTTCTAAATAACCTGAAGAGCATCAAAAATACTGACAAAGGATGGGAGGTTAGTGTGCACATGTATGCACTGCAGATTCCATGTATCCCTTGTGCATCATTCTGTGTCATAAAATTTGGCCAGCATGTTACAAACGTATCACTAACTTCCTTTGATGTTTCCCCTAGGACCGAAGCATGTTGTTGTAAAATTTGTGGTAAAATTCTTCCCACCTGACCACGCTCAGCTGCAGGAGGAATTGACAAGGTTGGTAGTTGTGTGACCGTATTTTTTTTCTGTTAAATTGCTGGTGGGCAGAGGGGAGAACACGGGATCTGAGATCATAGGGTGAGATGATGGGATCAATGGCTCCCTCTCCAAATTAACTTGATGTTATTTCCCCACCATTGAGTGCCCCAGGGGCACTCCTCCATGCTGAGGGACACGTGTGACTCTACAGTCACATTTGGGACAAAGTAGTTGTTCTGCAGGAATTGCCAAGTTGAGGCAGCTGGGGGACCTTATTCGTGTAGCCAGTGCAATTGCCAAAGGACTGTGTGGCTGAAAGTGGAACTTGAGAGATGCAGAAATGGAAAAGAGAGGGAATAAAATGAAGAGGAAAGTAGACAAGGACAGACATGTATTTCTTAAAGATAGAGTTCCTTAAGGATGTGTTTATTTTCAGGCTCTTTAGAAACTTGATTTAAGCTCTAAATTTCATGCTGTGTTGGCATGGAGAGATGGATTGTATTTCTCTGCAAGTCAATACATATATGAGGGACCTACTAAGGTTTTTCATTAGCAAGGCCTTTCTTTTAATTCAAAAACACTCCATTTCATTACAGTATTTTATCACTGAAACTTGTCAACTCTTTATCAGGTCTACAGTTAATATTTTTGTAATTACATTTTTTTCTGTTCTGATTCAGTATTTTCATTATTAGTTTTTACTTTTAATCTTCCCATAAGGTGTCATCATCTTTTACAAGGAGCTTTTATATCTGCATAACTTGTTTCATAAAGAACAAGTCCACCTTTGTGGTGTTCTGTGTTTATCTCTGTCTTGGTTTGGTAATAGAGCAAAGGAAAGGAAAAAAAAAATGATTCAGAACTCTTACTTGCTCAGGCAGAGAAAAGTAGAAAAGTAGGAAGAAGGAATATTTTCTTGAAAGACTGAGTAAAAGTAATAAAGGAATGAATGAAAATTCACGTTGTTATGTTACTAATTATGCATTCTGTTTCTGAGTAGATATTCTGCATATCAGCTGCTTAGAATGTGTGCTGTAAATTGATTTTTGGTGATCTGTTTCTGTGCCTGGAGACGTGTCTCTGAATCTTAATGACTTTTTTGGTTAGATTTTAAATGTGTGTGCTAGGGACCTTGAATGTATGTACACAGCAGTGTGTAAGATGTGAAAGAATTTCCACAGGGAACCACTTCTTCAGTTGGAGAGCAGAGAATATAATACTATTGTGCTTTATTCTTCAACTAGGGTGAATTTTGTATGGCAAGGCAGATGTCTGGAGGTTTCAAAAGGATGTTACTTAGATCTGCTATATTATTTCATGTACTGTGTATGTTAGCTTCCATACTCTCAACTCAGTTTGCATTTTTTATTTAATTTACCTACATCTCATTCAGAAATTCATGGTTCAAATGAGAGTTTCTCACTGAATATATTAAAATACAGTAAATTAGTTAGTAAAAAATAAAAATAAAAATACAGTAATTAGTAAAAACTGTTGAGATCCTAGTATGAATTCCCCAGAGGAACTGTGGTCATCGGAAGGCTTGTTAAGTAAGGTGCCTGTCCAATTTGGGTTACATACCAAGTGTAGAGGAAATGCCCACTATTAGGCCTTTTTTTTTTCCTAGGGTTGCATTTGTTATGGAGTGGAACTAAGATATTTTAAGTCCTGTAGAAGCTAGAATAAATGTTAAATGTCGAAATAGTGTGGACCTGTGATGTCCATGCCACACAGGCTATTGATGCAGAATTGCCCTATGTGGCTTGTTTGGAAGTGAATATGTTAAATATGGCTGGTGGTGGTACAGGTAATGGGGCTGCAAAGTATCAGAGCTAGCTAGAGTAGTACAATGACGATCTTGCTTCTCATTTCCAGGTGGGTGCCAGGGTGGAAACTTTACAGTTCCCCTTCTATTCTACATGAACTTAGTGATAACTCTAAATCACCGGTTTATCTGGTGTTTCTTCATAGTTACAAGCAGGTCCGTTATCTTGTGCTGCTTGTGGTGCAGTTGCTGAGCACGTAATAGCTGTCACGTTTACTTCCATTGCCACTTCCAGATCTCATTGATCTCATTAAAACAGAGAGAAAAGGGGGGAGAGAGAGAGAGATACCATGGTTCTGCATAGCAGCGACCATGTAAGACTCTAGTGGCTGTAACACAGTACCTGTTACATTTTATGTAGCCTCTAAACTTAGGAAATTCAGATCACTTCTGTAGATGCCAAAAAGTGAGAGGAACCTGTTGCAAAAAAATGGATACTTTTCCATCTTTCCCTCCTGCTCTGTGTAACTCTTTGTTCATGTTTGTTTTGCAGGTACCTATTTGCATTACAAGTGAAGCAGGACCTGGCACAGGGAAGGCTAACGTGTAATGATACCAGCACTGCCCTCTTAATCTCACACATAGTACAGTGTAAGTTTGCTTCTTTCTTCTTTGCAGGAGGATAAACAGGATGGGCGTGTTTTGCTGCATTACCTGTTAGCAGCTGCTAGGAGACAGGCTTAAGCCATATGCACAATTTATTATGACTGTATAATAGCATTAAAATACAGAAAAATTACTCTCATAAATAAAATCGAGCTCCTGGACAGCAGATTTGCATTTTTAAAGCACAAGTCTGATGGTCTGCCTTGAATCCTTTTAAAAGCAGACTTTGCAGGCAATAACAAACAGGATGAATTCTCCTGAATTCCTGCATCATTATTCATATTTAACCTTGTATCATGTCAGCAGAGCATTCAAATTCCTGGAGATCTGTATGTTGTCTAGAGAATGTAGTAAATAAACATGCTTAGAATACCAGACTAAGGCACAGTCCTACGAGGACACTGATAGGAAAAAAAACAACAACAACAACAACAAAAAAAAAGTAGATTTTAAGCTTTTCTTTTTAATTGCGAAGTATGCACAAGTAGACTCATGCATTAACTTTGTTCACCATATCGAAGCTCCTTTTAGCTTCAAAATAATTTGAATGGCAGTGAATGCTTTCAATTTCAAGACTTTATTGAGAGTAAGAGTAGGAAAAAACACTTAGCAGCATGTCTGATGGTCATAGTAGACTATTGTTTTGAATGGTCATTGTACGATTCAGTATTGCATATTTCCAGTGAAATGCTGTTGTGTGGAAATTGCAGTCAACAAAGGTGTTCAGAAGTTCTTTTGTGATGAATAAAAAATTTTGTCATCCTTTGTCATAGTCTGAGCGTTAGGTTAGTTTCTCATCAAGTGCTGTTGGAAAGGCAAATATTGCATGGTTTTCTGTTTGGCATGGTCATCACTGCCCAGTGTGCCTGAGGAGCAATAAAGGGCTCTACAAGCAGCCTCTGTGAAATTTTGCATGCCTCAAACCATTTGAAAACAGAGTATTTTTTGCAGCAGACTTAAATATATATATATATAATCCTTAGCTAGCAAGCTTTTCATGTCTTAGTTTTTCCTGTTACGATGTCCAGTATGCCAGCTGTAGTTCTTTCCTTGATAAAGCTAATTCTAACTTTCTCGCATCTCAAGGAAAAAATGTCTTGATCATTTTGGGGAAATGGAGTATGGTTTGTTACACTGCATTCTAGGAGGGCGGGTCTTCCTACTGGATGTCTGTGCACATAAGAAAGATGCTGGGGAGAGGATACCCTAATACACGTGTCTGTCATAGAGATGCAGCTTTATGATCACTCTCTTGAACTCTGCTATTCTGTGTGTGTTATTTTCTGTACAACTTCTACTTAGATCTTCGTTCATGTCTTACTCTTATTGATTATTCAATTAAATTCTTTACTGAGCCATCTACAGTTCTGGTGCCTGAGTGCAGTAGTTGCTGAGTGCAACTACTAGCTTGTTTTCCTAAAGCAGCAGCCTGAAAGGATAAAACCTTTCACCTTTACAAGTTTTCTCTTTCCCTTTCCCATCCCTGCATAGTGAAATTTCAGTTTTACCGAGTGTTTTTCAGAATTCCTCCATCATACACTTGGCCATTCCCCCCAAACATGCCCATGCAGGCATACAAGAATCTTTCATTTTAAAGTGTACAAAAGTGTCAAATCACCACCATTGCTCTTATGCTGCTGAGATGCATTATACTGAATCATGTAATTTTCCTCAATTTTTGGAAATGATCACGGTGCTCTTGAAATCGTTTTAGTTCTTTGTCCCTTCACCTGTGAGCTTGATGTGCAGATTGATTTCTGAATTGTGATTTTAGGAATCAAGTAGTACTCTCCTTCTGAAGCGTAAGGTAAGATACTTCTGTACTGAAAGAAAACGAGTTTTTCCTTCTTGTCAGAAGGAGAGAGGCAAGAGATTCATATGCAGAGGTGAGATGGTACCCACAGAATCTGACCTGACGCTTTGGGCAGAGGGATGTGGTGCCTCACAGTGCCCCTATAGTCTTGCTCCCCTTGCCATCTCCTGACTGCAACTTAGACTTTTTTTGATGTTTTTTACCCACCCCGTTTTTGTGTGACAATGTTTGCTAGAAACCTGACCTAGAACTTTGTGACCGTCTCATTTATTCATCCATTCTGTGTCTCGTGAACATTTTTTCTATGAAAATTTGCTTTGGTAAGAGTCCGTAGCTGTGTCTGACCCACATGGCTGTCTTTTGTATCTATTTTCTCTCTGGCTTATTACTTAGGAGCTAAAAAATATTACATATTTGTCTGCAACAAAAATAAAACTTGGCAGCTGATAAGAGTAATGATATCAAAGTGGAAGGAATGAGAATGCAGGAGATGAGCTATTGTATGTCTTATCAATGCTGTGCCTCCTGGCAGTTTCCGTGGGGGATATCTGATTCCAAGCACCTTTATATTATGTGTGCAAGCTTATGCCAATGTTATAGCCTGTTATTTTTTATGAAATCTAATATGACAGCAAATAGGTTTCTGTTAAATTAGCATGTATATTACAGAACGAAATTTATAGTTGAAACATTGTGTTTAAAAACACCTTAAAAGCTTTGTAGAAAGTGTTAGAAGTGAGAGGACACTTTGATACAGCAGATGTGTAAGGAAGACAGACTGATTAAAGGGAAAGAGCTGAAATATAAAGCATTACACACATCAGAAGTTCTAATGCTGACAGAATACAGAGAGTGGGGTAAAGCACTTGCAAGATAAAATGGGAGCATCAGTGGGAATCAATCTTTGGCTAAAACACATAGGAAGATTTTAAAGAAGACTTACATGCAAGGCTGGTAATATTCAAAATACAACTCCCTATTTTTCTAGAGGGAGTGCTACTGGAGAGAAATTTCAGATGGAGAAGGAGGTCTGGGGAGAGATGAAGGAAAAGATGCTGAGTACGAGGTCAGAGAGAACACATTCAGAAGCAATTAGAAAGCCCAGAGGACAGTTTTGATAATGGATTTGCAGCTGACAAATGCAGAGAACATTATAGAAATCATGTAGTGGTGAAACAAGTCATACGTACACTTGGCTCCAAAGAAACCCCTACAGAAGGTGGAATAAGTACATCTATGTACAGAAATCTGCAAGGTGTGAACTGCATTTTAAAGAGCCTAGGTCCATGCCATTTGAGGTGTTGGAAATGTAGACAGGCTTATGTCCTTAGTAAAGAGGAGAAACTTAGTTTTTTGAGTGAGGGTTGAAAATGTTCCCCAAAGATTTGAGTCACTGGGGACATGTAAAATTGGAGTAACAGAGCTGTGTCAGACATGGGGATGAGAGGGACCTTTTTACAAAGGAGAACTTTCAATTTCTCTGTGGTATGTCTGTAGCCACTTGTCTCAAGGAGCAGATGAGATGAGGAAGGGGGTTGAAATCAGGCAATCTCAGTTACCAACTCTTCCCCACCTCTGACCTCTGCAGCCTATTGGGATGAAAGGTTACCACTCTGTCATTCAGAGATGCTTTGGTCCTCATCTTCCTTGTCGACATGAGTTTATTGCTCTCCCCTCCACATTTGCAGGTATATCTGCTAACAGGCAAACTTTTGTTAGAAATCAGCTGCACTGTTTTACGCATCTTCTTAAACTTTTATTTTTTTTCTAAACCATCTCATTTTGGACAAAACTGATTTAAGAGATCATTTACATGGCCAGAACTGAGGTGAGGATGAGGCAAAGATGTGAGCTTGGGTCTGTGATGTCCTATGTTAGCTACAGAATGATACATGTGACTGCAGCCTGGATTTAATTTGACGGAGCTGCGTTTTAATTTCACCGACATTATTAAGGTAGCAGCCTTTGTTGTAGCATCATTCGCATTATTCCGGCAGGTCTGCAGGCAGCGGGTGCTACCTCAGTCTGTGCAAAGCCTAATAGCAAGATTTTTCAGAAGCATTCCAAGAATAGTAGGCAACAAGATAGTAATCTGGCACCCACACATAGATTGCCTGGCCCCCTACCCCCTGAAAAAAAGGAAATCTCACTGAATGGGCTGCAAAATGGAAGGTGGGTGTGACATACTGTTGCACACACGTTATTGAATAACTGCAACAGATGGGAGCAACTTGGAGGAGGAGGGAGACAGAATGTGTCTCAAACTGCTGCAAAATTAGTGGAAGACAAATGTTTCATAACCCGCTGAATTTATGCATTCATTCAAACACGCAAATAAAACATTCTCGTCAGATTTCCCTCCAGAGATTACAGCATGGGGCATGGGCATTGGGAGGAACTTGTGCTTGGCTGCTCTGCATAACGGACCTGAGCACCACCATGCATAAGAGAGACGGCTGGGTTCTGCTGGGTTACTGCTGTTCTCCCTGTCACCCCACTTGATCCTGCACACAAGTCAAGGCAACACTGTGATGGCTTCCTTTGTTCAATTGACATCCAACATCTACTTACGTGGTTGTGGTGGATCGGAGGAGTCCTTGGGCTGTTTCTTACATCTCTGATACTCAAAGATGAGAAGGGAGGAATGCCTGGAAGATAAAATAGTGGGAGTCTGAGCCATGAAACCATGGCATGGCTTACAGCAACCTGTGATTGCTTCTCTGCCCTCTTCCCAGCCTGAATTGCCTGAATAACTCAGATTTAATTGAGTGTTTTAATAGACTTTTCTTAAAATTCTCCATAGCTGAGATTGGGGATTTTGATGAAACCATAGATCGTGAACACTTAGCGAAGAACAAGTATATACCTCAACAAGAAGCACTAGAAGACAAAATCATGGAATTTCACCGTAATCACATGTAAGACTTTTTAAATTATTATCAGCCTTCTTTTCTTTTAATGTAATTCTAACTGTAAATACATCCTAGATTGTAAGTACAAAAGAGACTTGGGCTTCTGGGTTTTTCAAAGGTTACTTCTCAAAAAACGTCCAAGCCTGTGAATTTCCTGAAGGTTACAGCTGCCTTTATCCCATCATCATAACAAGAAGTTTAAAGAGCAATTGATTTTGATATTCATTCAAGCATGTCATTATTTTACAGTCTATTTCATCCAAAATGCTTCACTGATGATTTTGTGCATGCAGGTATGATTGCAAATGATGACTGATCAGTCAGACACTTGTGACAGTAGACTTTTTGATTTCAAGGACATTGAATGTTGTCTTTTCAACTTTCCATGCTGTATTTAGAGATGGATGAAGAAGAGGTTTAATGACAGTTCTAGGAAAAGCACAAAGTGCTTGCAGAATTAGGGATTTGGAGGAACAGCATTCGAGGTGACAATGCTTGGTGTCCCAAGGCCTGGAAAAAAATAGAAAAGAATTAAGAATAAGACATATAAAAGCGGAGGGCTTTTTTGCTATTGAAAATTGAAAACACTTCAAGACTTGAACAGTTTCAATTTGACCTAACTGGAGTTAGAGATGAGTGCTAGGGAGCTCTACTGCAGTAATAATCAGAATTTTTGCACAATTTAGTTTTGAGGAATTCAGTGCTTATGGGTTCCTAACATTTATGCTAAGATACTCATGTCTTCTGTTTTACTTTCATTTCTGTATGCATTCACATTTACAATGAACAACATCCTTACAAACTTCTATTTATTTATTTGTTTATTTTAGGAATATAGTATGTTGTTTCATTGGAAAAAATGGAGTAAGAGTGACTTCTGTTAATGGCTCTAAATCTAACTCTTTCAGGTGTCTCAGAATTGGAGTGATCAAAATTTCTAATAGAAAATTTCTAGACTCTAAAATCTGTGGATTTTTTTGTATTGGTCTATAGTAAGATAAAGTTGTTCTAGCTGATCAAAAGTTTGTGGAGGTAGAAGAAACATAGAGATGTAATACTCCTGACAGATTTCAGTCTCTGTGATAAAATGTCTCTTTGTTCTCCGGAGGACCTGTTGATGTCTATTAAAAGGTGTAAAGAATCTGTGTGTCTTTTCTGTTTTGTTTCTCAAGGGGACAGACACCAGCAGAGTCTGACTTCCAGCTTTTGGAGATTGCCCGTCGGCTGGAGATGTATGGAATACGCTTGCATCCAGCCAAGGACAGGGAAGGGACGAAAATCAACCTGGCTGTTGCCAACACTGGCATTCTGGTGTTTCAGGTTAGAGCTGCTCAGCGTGTGACTTTGCACTTTATGAAGCAGAGAAATCTCTTACAGCAAAAAGAATTCAAGATCTAAACCATATCAGAAATAATTTGGTTGAGAAAAATCAGGAATTTCCATTTTTTTCTAACAATAACCTTAAACCTTTTATAGCTTCACTAGGTCTTTAACTTCCAGGGACTTTTACCTCGTCTACACACACAGACTGGAACTTGATCTTTAACCAAGATGCTGTTCAAAATGTAAACTGATCCACAGCTCACAATATGCAAGTTGGTCATGCTGATACCTCCTGCTTAAAGGAGCAGGCAGGTCTTGCAGGCATGGTGTATACTAAATGGTTGTGAAGCAGGGACAAATAAAACAGATGGAGCACAAGGAGAAGGATGCTGGAAGTACATACAAGCTTTCTGTACTGTTATTTTTTTCAGTTAATTTTTTCAAAGTTTTTACAATATTCTTGGCCAATCTGCCTTTTCTGCGTCCATGAATCCTTCCTCTTTCACTAAAAGGCCCGAAGTAGTTTTCCTTAGATTTCTTTCCTCTCCTCTCCCACCCCAGTCAGCCTAGTACATATTCATGAATCATCATTAACAAATGTATCGAGTTTTTATTCTCCAGTTCCTTTTAGGTAAATAACAAATTGGGCTTTTACAGTTGTGAAGGTACAGATAGTCAGCTGGTGTAAACTGCTTTCACTTCAGACAAGCTTATGTCTACTAGCATCCTAAATGCCTCTTTCTGTACTGTGTTAAAAGCAGTAAGTGAACTGTTCTTTAAAATGTCCATTGTTATAAGCATCAGAAAAGACTACTCACTTTGATTGATTGACATCAGTTAAAGTAGTACAGTTTCCAGCCTTAAGAGGACTTAAAAGTACTTTTCATTTAAAAAAAAAGCAACAAATGAACCCAGAAATGTCTGACCCAAATGCTCAAAGATCTAAATTAAAAAACAACAACAACAACAACAACAAAACTTTAAAAACCCTGAGCAGCTAAATGGGTTGACAGTACAGCTACAAAACTGGAGCATAGTTTTAAGCATGAGAACATGAGGATATTGTTAGAAATGCCCACAACTCAAATAATTGTATGTTCAGGCCCTTCCCTGCTCTCCCACAGTATCTTCATCAGTTGAATTAATGAGTTGCAAAGCTTTATAAATGAAGGCTGTCTTACAGCTGAAAGAACATATCTACACAAAACATCATGGGCCTCGCTGAGTCCCAGCAGACAGCTGGGATTCTTCCTTGGGCTGAAGGCCCAAGGCCTGATTTGTACAGCTCTGAAATTCAGTTGTCTCTTCTTGTCGTAAAATCTTTGAGACTTTCAAAGAGGGCTTGGCTGCACTTTCAGAAAAGCTTGGAAACTTTACTGGATCAAACTCAAGATTGAGAGCTGAGAAGGAAGCTGAGGTCGGTCTCTGACCTAGCAATTGGAGTCTGGCATGTCAGCTTAGGGCTTCATTCAGGCAGTTCATAGGCAGTTCACCTTAAGCTCATCTGTTCATCATGGATATGGCTGAGAGAAATTGGCCATGCATATGGCTGAGAGAAATATAAAGACCTCATTAGAACAACATCAGTATAAAATCAAAATAAAGGTTCACTCATAAATGGCATAAGCAGTAGGTATACAGACTTACTTTAAAGCCTGACGTTTATTTAGAAATCAGTGTTGGTGCTGCTGAATATTGTAAAGGAGGTTAGTTATCAGATTGTTAGACAGCAGATTGACTTAGCAGAAATCATCACACTGTCACTACTCCTACATTTGTCTGGTGACGGTGCCCAAATCAACATGGGTTTCTGCATTTAGCTATGATCTAGTCGCTGTTCTTTGAAATGTCTGCACTGTGCTGTAGGCATACGTGTCTCGAAGTCTTTGCTGGACAAACTGGTATAATGAATATTTTAAAACAATGCCTGCAATTCTAACGTAGAGACTCCTCACCTACAAAGAAAGGCTGAGAGAGTTGGGGTTGTTCAGCCTGGAGAAGAGCAGGCTCTGGGGAAATCTTGTTGCGGCCTTCCAGTACTTAAAAGGGGCTTATAAGAAAGGTGGAGAGAAACTTTTTACAAGGACATGTAGTGAAAGGACAAGGGGTAATGGTTTTAAACTAAAAGAGGGTAGATTTAGTTTAGAGATAACAAAAAAAATAATCTTAATTATGAGGGCAGTGAAGCACTGGCACAGGCTGCCCAGAGAAGCTGTGGATGCCCCATCCCTGGAGGTGTTCAAGGCCAGGCTGGATGGGGCTTTGGGCAGCCTGGTCTGGTGGGAGGCAGGGGGTTGGAATTGGGTAATCTTTAAGTTCCCTTCTAACCCACACCATTCTGTGATTCTGGAGCATAGAGCTAATGATGTAGTGGCTGGGAATTACTAGTATTCAGGAGAAATTTCCTCTCAGGCTTGCAATGAGCTTTTTTTTTTTTTTTTTTTTTTTTTTTTTTAAGTGTTTTCTGACTTTCAGAAATAGGTAATTTATTTAGTTTCCTTTTACTTTTGTTGCTCCATATGAAAGGTCAAAATAGGCTACCTGTTTTGCAGAATGATACTGGATTGTATACTTTTCACATCTAGTCAGTGGACCTAGTCCTATAAATATGCAGGAATTTAACCATAACTTCCTGCCTTCAGTCACACCACCAAATGCTTATGGTTAAGAATGTCTGTGGGTGTTTGCACTACCAAAGGAGGAACGATAAGAAACACCGTAACTGCAAGTGAAGTGTTAGATGACTAATGTATGGCAAACTTTCTGTAGTGGTTTTGATTTCTCCATTCAGGTCTGTAATGCTTTAACTCTTCTGGCTTTGTTCTCTGCAGGGTCACACCAAGATCAACGCCTTCAACTGGGCTAAGGTTCGAAAGCTGAGCTTCAAGAGGAAACGTTTTCTTATCAAACTACGACCTGATGTGAATGTAAGTTCTTGTCAGGAATGTATGAAGCTGACAAAAGGTTGTTTGATGAATTTCTACTTGCAGATCAAGCAAGTTTTTATCACCTCAAGATAATTTTTAAATTAATTGCTCTTGTTCATTGCTGGTGTGTTACTGCATGCATCAAACTGGCATCTCAGGTGAGCAATCCCAGCTAAGGAAATGTAAACTGAATGTCAGAGTCTTCTTCTGACTGTGCCTCTGGTATTATATCGGGGTTCTTAAGTTATAGTATGTAAACCACCTCTTCACAGTACTGTTAAGAGCCCTGCTTTATCTCTGTCATAGTTGTCATAAAAAGGAAGCAATAGCTGTGATATTGCCAGGCAGGTCAATGATGTCTCAAAAAAGGAAGGATAGGGTCTGTTAAGTCTGAAAGCCCACGAGTCATGAAAAATCCCTTTTTGTAATATAGCACCAGCTTCACCAGTGCATCTCTGTAACGTGTTTTGCTTGCTTGCTCATATTGTGAATGCTCTTTCAACTTTCAGAGTTCATTCCAGGACACCCTGGAATTCCTTATGGCCAGTCGAGATTTTTGCAAGTCTTTCTGGAAGATCTGTGTGGAGCATCATGCCTTTTTCAGGCTGTTTGAAGAACCTAAACCAAAGCCCAAGCCTGTTCTTTTTTCTAGAGGTTCATCATTTAGGTTCAGGTGAGACTTGCTTTCTTCTTCTGACTTCATTGCCTCCCCATTTCAAAGTCACATCCATAATGATCAAGGATTAGGCCTATCATTTTCAGCTTCCCTTTTTGAAGTTGTAGTTTGTTTCTTTATGTCTTCCATTGCATCTTCTCAGCCAGAATAGTGCAGAGAACACTGGGAAAAAAGCCTGCATTCATTTTGTAGTAGCTGTTGTAACATAGCTTTCTGGAGGAGGTAAGATATGAGCTGTATTGGTTCCAGCTGCTTTTACACACACACACACCCACACATACACACACACACACAAAAAAAGAAAGTGTCCTAAGTAACACCAGCTAGTAACTCTTTGGACCCTCTGCTTCTAGGAGAGAAGCTAATGTGCCAGCTTCTTTGGGAAGCTGATACAAACTGAGCAACCAGAAACCCCTTCTTTGCCGAGATACTGTCCGTACACTATAGCTGCCTTGCACAAATACATGGTAGATATGGCCATTGTAACTCTCTTCCCACCTTGTTTCCTGCTGTCAAAGTAAATTAAGGTAGACAGACCTATATTAAGGTAAACAAGCTATTAATTTTTAAGTTTCTGCCAGAATAAATACAAAAATGTAGGTGCATTCTACTTACCTCCTGGTTTGGAGAACTGGTTTTGCCCACATCCTGCATTCATAGTGATCGGTGCTGCATACATGCGGTTACTTTTTTCAGACCTTTCAGTAATTTAGTTGAAAGCCTGTAATGAGTAGGAAGGTTTTTTCCTCTACTGAACATTCTTGAGGTGGAGGTTTCCTTTACTGCTCTCAGTTCCCTGTGGAGTTTGTATCTTTGCACAACTGGAAGTGCTGGGCTTTCTCAATACGTTTTTCTGGCATTTTCAGCAGAAGGGGAGAGTGTGAGTTCCAGCCTAAATATCTGCAGAAAATATATTTATGTTGAGTTGATGCAACTGAGCTGTGAAACACATTTCAGCAGCTTTCATCTTGGTTGCAGGTAGGAGGAAAGGCTGGTGATTAACTCTTGAAAGTAATGTTTATTTGATCATGAGAGTAAAACTTAACCCCTACTTTGTTTTCTGTTGTGGCGACTTAACAGTAATGTTGTACTCTACAAAGGGCACAGAACTGAATTTAATCAGTTCTGAAATCACATAGAATCACAGAATCACAGAGTCTTTTAGGTTGGAAAAGACCTCCACGAACATCAAGTCCAACCATTAACCTAGCAAGAAATAGCCAGCTAAGAACTGTCTTTTTTCAACAGCAATTTGCTACAAGAATCATAAGGTATCTCCATAGCAAAAAAAGAGGTAACATGCACGAAGGTAAAAATCTGTGTGTATATAACCAGGTCCCCTTTCTTGTGGTCTTACATGAGTTTCTGTTGATAGTGACAAATATTTTTCTGGTTGCTGTGGCTTCATATGGAGACCACATACATGTTTATGATGACCAGGTAGTATATTTTATTAAATGTGACAAATTCATTATCTCAGATTAGTAGTTTAACTGTGGTTTTCTTCCAGTGGACGGACTCAGAAGCAAGTCCTTGACTATGTTAAAGAAGGAGGGCACAAAAAAGTACAGTTTGAAAGGTGAGAGGAAAATAAATGAGCTACTCAAATATATATATATATATATATATATGTTTATTAAAGAAAAGTAGTGGTTCCCAAGTAGTTATATTCTAAGAGTTTAGCACCAGTACAAGTAAAAAATTGCTTCTTTGGTGGTTTTGACAGCTTGTCATTTGTATAATATCCCCTTGGTCCTGAGTATTTTGGCAGAAGTTTGCATAACCTATAGTTTATTTAAAATCAATAGTCTTCAATTTGTTTTTCAGCAGTGAATGCCCTTCCGTTGCAGGTAAATTCCTCTCATATTGATTTGCACCCTCTTCAGTGGGATTTGGTTAATATATGTTAGCAGAAAGGGATATAAATGGATTTTAAGTAAGCATATTCACCTGAGAATAAAAGAGAAGGTAACAGGAATAGGTATAGCCAACCTCAAGGGAGAGGTCTCCAGGGAAGGCATCCAAGTTGATAGAGACCATTCAGTCTGAACTCATCTTGCTTGTGGTGAGCTGAAATTCATGGCCAAAATGCCACAAAGACCATGACAAAAGTTTATTGCTAATGAGCTAATGACTCATGTTGTAGTGATAGACCACTTCTGCTTCAGTGCCCCTCCCTTTTCTTACAGTGGTATGTTTCCAACAAATAGCATGTTTAAACATTACAGAAAGGAGCATCTGTTTTGGACCAAATTCTTATGAAAGCCACTATTCAAAGTTTTTGTTTTCAAGGAGGCATGTGTCTTGATTCTTCTTTGTGGGAAAACTGAAATGGCTTCTTACTGTGATTTTCCTTTTATCTCCAGGAAGCACAGCAAGATTCGTTCCATCAGGAGTCTGACAACACAGCCTTCAGAACAGCATACAGAGGTGCCAAAACAAGTCAGTGATGTTGACGAAACCCTTCATCATGCCTTTTAAATATTTCTTGTTACATTACCCACCACAGATTGGCGTTTTGAAACTCTAGGAACATAGGTTTCTGCTCAGTTGCCACTTAAGTGGGAGCTCAGGAGCCCCAGGAGTTCAGGTTCCTCAGATGGAATGCGTTAATTTCCACTGTGGAACAGAGTTGTTTCCAGACAGCAAAACAAGCATAAATGGTGAGCTTGTCTGAACTGTACTAATGACCACCTGAAAAACTGTAGCCCATAGTATTATTGCAGGTTGTTGCTGGTGATTGCACTTAGGAAAAGTTCAATTCTTTTCCTTCACTGAGGAGTCTTAGCTGCCAATGACAAAATATCTTGTTGTATTAACAAGGGTTGAGATGAATTATTTCCTCAGAGAAAATGCAGCTTTGACCTTTTAAGCCATTATCTCTGGTAGATACCAAATGTGTTTGTCTTATGTTAATAGTAGTTATGTGTTAGGAGTTTACAAATACCGTAGCCCAGTAGAGGCAAGGCTGCAGCAGCTGCACGTTCCCAGGTCCAGCCAGTAGTAAGGCTGAGTGTGTATTTACAATAGGCAGTCAAACATATACTATATACTTATGTGTATATATATATAAACACTATATATATATATATATATATGCACACACATACATGCAGCCAGCCATATAGGTGAAAACAAACAGAAAACAACACTCACACAAACACAGGTAACACCAGAGGCCTCATCATATTCCACCCTGGCTGATCAGGATGAAAGTCCACTAGTGGAAAATATTTATACTTGCATAATACAGATCCCTCTAGTAAGGGTGTCCCCAGACGCACCCAACCATGGAACGATGGCTCTGCCGGGACAGTCCCCAGAGGAGCTCCATTTCTCAGAGTAGATTATTGGGGTTATTACCCCCCACCTGCCTCTGAACTCATCTGTGTTTGTGGAGATGAACCTTTTAGCACATAACTGTGCATGAGGTAGAGCAGGTAAATGCCAGGTGCAAGCTACTAGGTTAATATATTCAGGAATGTTTCTTGCACTTGACATTCCTTGCATTGCTTCCTTTTGATATTCACAGACCCTTTCATTCCTGAAAACCCAAGAAATTCAGAGAATTCTGCTATAAATTCAGCCCACGCCAAATATCTTTTAGCATTTTAATATTGCTAAAACAACTCAGGTAGACGGAGCATGACTATTGGTCAGATACTGGCATATTTCTGTTTGCAGAAAGGCCAGCCCCCAAACCAGTGGCAGGTGTGCTCCAGGAGTTGAATGCATGTTCTCCAAAGCCCACGCATGTCCATTAGAGCTTTTTTAGTATATGGAAGTAGGCCATGCAGAATTTGTCTTACATGTTAATCTTTTCTGTCCCTCCAGCTTCTCAGAGTAGTGTGAACAGGTTGATGTTCTTAGAGTATCAGTGGCTGCTGTAGGGTGCAGAAACACCTCAAATCCCCTTTTTTATATATTGCTGCATTTTGTCCCCCTCCTCTTCCCTTGCTCAGCTTATGTATTTTCCCCCATCATCTGTTCTTCAGGATCAGAGACCTCTTTTTTTTTTTCTTCTAATTCATTTTGAATCTTGGGTTACCTCTTCTGCTTTCAAGAGATTCCTGTGTTGCTGCAAGATGTATTGCAAAATTGTGGTGCATAATTACACATAGCCCTTTCCCTCTGGCTCCCTTCCCTCGCTCCCTATCCCTCCCCTCCCAAACCTCTTCCCTTTCTCTGTCCCTTGCCTTCCTTCTTTATCTTTCCAGAGCTCTAGCTTTGCCTATGGAGACGACAATGATGCTGCAGCAGTGCAGAGCTGCCGGCAAGGAAAGGAATTGAAAGCTTCAACAGAAGACACTGGACAGAACAAGAGCCCTTCCTTGAAGAAGAGCCCCAAAGAAGGTAGAAAGGTGGATGGAGCAGTGGTATCAACTGTGGAGGAAGAAGAGGAGGCCTCAAAGGACAGGATTCAGCAGAACAGACCTCAGTCACAGCAACCAAGCACAGGTCCAGCTTCCAGGGCTGCTCATGGCAGCAGCACCTCCATTCCTTTCATTGACTGCAGTGATGTAGATAGCGAGTATGATCTCCTCAGAGGACAAATAACCCGGTCATATTCCCAAACAAATGACAATTATGAGGGTGATTTGACCAGTGGTGCCTATATTCACTATAGAGGTGAAAATCTTAATAGAAGTAGATATAGGGATTCCTCAGCCTCTATAAAGTCTTCCCTGTATCTCTCTGAAGAGTACCTTGATGACAACCCACCTAATCTCTCCTTCTACTCTGGGGGAAGCCCCAGGATGCCAAGGCACAGCTCACTGGTGGACGAAATGTTTAGAGGGCCAGGGAGCCGTAGTCCACTGGCCACTCCGTTGCCTCCCAGTAGCAAAGGATCAAGCCCTAACATGAGCCTGAGCAGAACTGGCTCTCAGGGTTATGTCTCAGAAAATGGGCATGACTGCAGGGCAAGAACTGGGGAGGAAGACAGCCACGCCAGTAGCTGCCACGGGTATGGCAGATATTCTCCAGGTTCACAGCGGCCTCATGCACAGAAGATCCTAAATCTCTGCAATAAGTCAGCTACAGACCCATTTATCTTGAGCCAGATATCCTCAACCCCTGGGCAGGAATCCAGATCAGAAAGACATTGTAAAGGAGGCAGGGTGGCTAAGGTATCTTCTCCAGAAGGCAAGATGATGGCCAATGGTATGCCAGCTGGGGGACAGTCAAAGCAGAGCCCAGTCATGCAGTCGCTGCATGCCAGTGGCATGATGGATCACATGGCCGCGATCCAGATGATGGAGGGCTCCACCAGCAGTGGGACAGAATCTAGTGATTCTGACTCAGAGATCGTTAACCCCTTCACTCACCCCCTGGTGTTCGGAAATCCCATTGTGCTGAGTTCCTCTCCCATGCCTAGAAATAAATACTCCTTTGGAAGCCTTCAGCTTGAGGAGGAGGTGGAGGAGGATGTTTCTGTTGGCCTCAGTGATGAAGACGGTGTGCAGGTCTTCAGCTGCTAGGGAGTGAGGGAGAGAGGACCAGTGGATACCATGGGGCTCGTGAAGAGTGGCTGGTAATAAACTCAGACCAAGGGCTATTTCATATGTTACCCGTATACAAACCAGCCAGAGGAAAGGGAATATAGTAAGGATAAGTTTCAGTGAACCTTAACAGTAATTTGTCTGCTCTGAAAGACAAGAGGAGAGGAAAATCATTACTGATTTAGGTACTTTTGTAAGACTTTATGCACTCAACCTTTTTGAAGTCGTATTTTAGGTATATATCGTAGCTTGACACTTGACCAGTTACGTTGACAAAACAAACAAAAATGATACTACATGGGTACGTTGTGCTCTTTTGTATGTCTAGTACATTTTTTTTTTCCTCTCCTGTATAAGGAGAGCTACTTAAGAGTGCCTCAGTAGAGTTAGGGGGAAAAAAAATAAACTTACAGCCAAATGCAGGCAACTTGGTATTCAAGACCAAGGCTTGTTGAAATCTTGAAAAATGGTGGCAAATCTTTTCATAGCAAGAATGTGTTTAGTCTACTCATCTTCATAACCCATTTTGTAATCTTAACTGATGAGTTGAAGATACAAATTAGTCATCTGTGCAGGAACAATGACTCTATTGGCTCTTTATTCAGTGAATAAAAAACAAATTGCTATTCTCACAGGCTGATTTGGTGATGGAGGTTTTGAAACTCCAAACTCCTCCTTAAGCAAGAAGGATAACAAGATGAAAGATAAAATTCAAGTGAAAAAATAGATTGCATCAGCTCTAATTATGAGTGGTATGAGTATTATTTGCCAGGCAATCCTTTCTACCCTTTATCAGCGTGGTATAAAGATTAATTGCAGGAGAGTTGGTTTGTCTTTTTTCCCCTCGTTCTTTCAGTGGTATTATTCACAGAGACATCAAAGTTCTGTTGTGGGTGATTTTTTTTTTTTTTTTGGTGGGGTGGTTGGAGATGGTGGCTGTTTGATTTTTTTTTTTTTAATTTTTTTTTTTTTGCTTTGATCATGAAAAATCTTTATCTATACAATCTGTAGAGAATCCAATTAATCTGTCATAGACTATTCTTTGTAATAGTGCCACCTCATAATTTTTTCATTCCCTGACACAAAGAATGATGGGACTAGCTGTGGTCCAGGCTGATTGTTTTCAGTAGTGTACATAGACTAGCAAGGTTTTGGCACATGTGCAAAAAGACAGGGGGACTAATTCTTTTTAGGGGGACTAAAACTTCTTTTCACAGGCTAAAAGTATTGAGAATTAAGGCTGCATTCTAATAAAATCTGATTGTAGTTTCTCTGAGTTAATTAAAAAAAAAAAAAAGCAGAGGAAAGGTCTCCTGTATGGAAAGTATCCTGCAGTTACAGCTGGGAGGTGAGATGTGCTCTTTAACACTGGCCTTACTTTTAACTTTTATATATTGTTCTTGAGGGGGAAGGGGACTGAAGTTGAGTGTGTTAAGTGATGAACAGCGCTTACAGAACTGCAGGCCACTTGCAGCGATCTGCATCATGCTGTACATGAATGCAGCAGTGGTGAATCCACCCACATAAGTACTGATGAAAAAGTTACAGGACTTTGTAAATCTAGACAGTATAGAATGTTCAAGATCATTTTTAAGAAAATAATAAAATACAAAGTCTTTTTAATTTTTCTAATGCCTTGGTCTATGCACATTTTAATAGAGTTGAATCTGAGTGAAGGATATTTAAAAAGATGTCTACAGTAGTTTAGGCTTGTCTTGCTTTACTCTTTTTTCAGTAAAATATACTTTGTGTAAATGTAAGTTTTAATCTGCCCATCTACTTTAGTATGGTCGTTTTTAAAGATTAGATACCTCATTTTTGACCAGGAATTATTTTAAAGCGTCTCTTTAGGCAGTGATATTTTGGTGACAAGGAACACGGTTCTTTATTCCTGTAGTTAAAAGCATGACTATAGAAACAGGGAGATTTATAATTACAGGAAAGCTTGCTTGTATATTATTCTAAAAGAAGGTGTTTTGGATTTAGGATAGCTGTAAAATAATTGCCTTGAACTTTGCAATATTTAAGAAGGTATGTAGATAGTTGAAGCCTTCATTAACAGATACCGTGAGCATGGGGAGTATGTGCATGAGTCTCCTGATGATTTTTTTGCTGCCTGTACAGCAAAAGAACCAGCAGTTGTATTATACAGTAATAGCAATCTGGACACATGGATTAATTGCTTTGTTAGCCAGTAAAATTAGAGCTCAAGCAATGGGTTTTCAACAAAAGGATTTGCGATCTTGTTTCTGATACTTCACTGAAAAGTGAATAGGTTTCATAATGTTTAGATTTAAGTGAATATCAAATTTTGTAAGTGATGTTTACTTTCTTGCGTCCTTTCAAATACTGTTTTCTGGCCTGCTTTTCTTCTCTCACATGCCTACAAAGTTAATGGATTTATAATTCTTGTAAAACTAAATCTGCTAGTAGCTAGAGATAGCTTAGTTGCTAATAAAGTATCTCAGCAGCTTTTTATTTTTTCCTTTTGAATACTATCTTCAAAAATGAATCATGAGGATTTTTCTGCAACTATTTACTGTCATCTGGCATTTTTTCAATTTTAAATGTTTAAGGGTTTGTCATTTTGACATGTGGAATTTTTCCAGTTTGAAGGAATAAAGTTTGTAAATTACATAGGAAATAATTTAATTTAGGATTAAACATTTTGCAGCATTCTTATGTCACTGAAGTTCAGTTTAATATCATTAGACAAGCATTTAATTAAAAACAGTCTGTGGGCCAAATTCTTCTCCCATACATGTGGTTTCATATCTTGGGTGTTTGCCAGGAATGGTAAGCAAGAAAACAGTTTTAAATTGACATTTTCACATAGGGTCAGGTCCCTCAGAATGCATCTGGATGTTTGTTTCTGTGGGACAAAGGCAGAAGGACCTTAGAGTAAAGAACAGAAGCCTTTGGGGCAAGACTGCAGATGAGATGGAGAAACTCTTGTTCTAGTTCACAAAAGACACATCAGAAGAGGAGCCTATCAGTTCAGGTTAATCCTTGCAGGCATTGATAAATACACATACCCTGGTCAATGGTAGTGGTCTCAGCACACCCGTGTCTCAATTCTAAAAGAGGTATTTGTAGGCCAAGCAAAAGATATAATTCTCCCATCAGTTCCAGTAGATTTTGGAGTGTTACTATTGGCACTGTTGATTAACCATGCCAAATTTCTTATTCAAAAGAATTAACTTTCAAATCCCACACTCATAAGTGTCCAGATACCCTTAGGCAGTTGCTACAAACGAGGGAGCTGAATCAGCAAGATCTAGCAACTACATCTACTCTGAATGAGTAGTCCTGAGCTACCCATCCCCTGACCTTCTAAAGGGCGTGGAGTTAGCCTGTCCAGACTGCTGAACCAACGATGTCCACGTATTTGGGTGAATATGGAGTCCAGCTGCAAAAGCAGCATAGGGAGTTGTCCCAAAATAACACGCAGATGTAGCTAGCAATTTAGTCTATGGATACAAGGCACCCTGATTCCTTATTTGCTCTTCCAAGTACTTGACCACATTGAGTCTTCTACTACAGTGAAGGAGAAAAGTCATGTCAGACAATTGTAGGTTCTCTCCATCCCACCAGCAGCTCAAACATGCTGCGTCCTCTTGGGAACTCCTGGAGTTTCTTTTCTTACCTGCCTTTCCTGGGATCTGGCTTATCTCAGTGATCTGGGATACAAGATTTGGAAAGAAATTTGGCTAGGTTTAAGAAAATGTAATAGTGGCAAATTGACGTGGGAGCCAGGATCTGCACAGGATATTGCAGGTATAGTTTTGCATAATTGATATCTGAGTAGCCTAGACTGTACTGTTTGGGGTTTAAGGCTACATCCCCTAGTGAAAATATTCCTTATGCATGAGAGAGGAGTGTTCTCTGAGGATGATTTGTGCCTGGTACTACCATTGTCTCAAATCACCCATACCTCATAGGCCCGCCTAACAAGTACCATCCCATTAACCATGGTAGTGCATGCTAAATGCAAATTATATCAAATACTGTAAGAGAATTTTCTATCTATGAAAAATGCTGCGTAACTGAACATTTTTAAGTTTGCTATATTTGCATGTACATTACATGAGTTATATGGAGCTGAGATCAGTTATAAAGTAGATGAATGACCATAATGAAGGAGTTGCATGTTACTAATTTGAAATATGAAATCAATCTACCAGGTTAAGTCTAAAGGGCAGGCAAAATTAGACAGGATTTTCTCAAGCAGCCTCGGCAATGCTGAACATAATCATTAGAACCCAGTGAAGGGTGAAGAAATAATCTTCTGTGAATTAGTTCCCTAAATGGGGCTCATATCATTAGACCAGACTGCTTCAGGACACGTTTTATCCCCCTGAATATTTGTGTGACTGGTTTCTGTTTGCACAGATGTTTGTGGAGCAGCTTTTATTAGTTGAAGCAGCTGTGTTCCTTCTGAAGCAGTGGCTTTCATGCCAGAAGTTCCTGTCTGGCCTCTCTATCTGTACATGCAATTACTTGGTGGAGGCTGGAGAAAGCCAAATGGAAAATGGGGTAGACGGATCTAAAACCTCTTTATGGCTCCTTCTTTTCTTCACTTAGAAGTAGGGATGTTTCAGATTCTCTCTTCTTCTGTCCTATGATAAACACACCAACATGCAGAGCCTCCATACTCTACTAGAAATTTCTTCTGGGGGATTTCAGGGATGAGAAGACAAAGGGAGGGAGAAGAATAGGGAGTATTTTACATGCACTAAAAATATCTACCTTCATTTATTTACAGTTCCCTCTGGAATACCATGTTTTCCAGTCTTTTCCTGAGTTTAAAGCCCCAGTAGTTTCTTAAGGTCCTGCTCAGAGAGGGGGAATTGTGTCAGATAGTTGAAGGGACGGAACTGACCTGATTTTGAATATTGAAAACCAGTGATTCAGATCTCATCAATATGATTTATATGCAATTAGCATGAAGCGTGGCTATTTCTGGAACAGTTCTTCAACACAAGTAAGGATGTCTGGCCTATAAATCGTGTCAAATACCATGTTTGTTTAACTAGTCTCATTTGTCATAATGAAGCATTAGTCTGCTGTCAGAGGTGACTTTAGAATGAAATTTTAATTGCAGCAATTTAACTTATGATGAGGAACAAATTAACATTCCAAGTTTTTTCCCAACTTCCACGCACATGTGAAGTAGTTGCAGTTGGGTGTCACTTACCTTTGTGGACGAGGATGTAGACCAATGACCTTGTAGACTTTGCTCAGAAGTGTGATTGTCACCAGCTGGAAGGGGCAGTGAGTGTGAAGGAAGGAGGTTCTGTGTTCAGGCATGTATGAAGTGAAGGAAGCCAAAGCCCTTGTTAGTTTTCCAGTAACATACATCTCTCTGAATGATGTAGTTTCTTAAGGCAGCACCTGTACATTTTAGCGCTTCTCTTTCCTCTCCATTTAGGGGATCACTCCTGTTCTCCATACCAGATAAGAAAAACCCTAAGCGTGAGAGAGAACTTGAATATTCGGGAACAATTCTTAATATATATGCCATGCCTTTGTTAGCTGCTGTCAAAGACAAGTGGTAGGAGACCGCTCCTTTTGTCAGATACCCAGCTGCTTGTTGGTGTCTCCTACTCGATGATGATTTAGAGGTTTCTGACTGCAAGTGGCTGATGCACAGTGTTACCATCTGGAGGTCCCAAAGATGACACTTGTGTAAGTCTTCTCGAATGTGGGTGGCAGCTGACTTGCTTCAGTCAACCTACACTAGGGAAAATTCTTGCCAGTGCTGTCAGGTTCTGGAAAGGAAGGAAATATAAATTCCAGGAAATTAAAATGAACACAGTCTTTCTTACTCTACTCCAGTAATTTGTCAAGTTGCTGAATTATGCCTAGACAAGGATGTATATGGTATTTATTTATTTATAAGGGAAACAGCTCTTGTGCAACATGTGGATCCTGAACAAAACCATCTTCTGTGTTCTTCCCTACAGTTAGGCTGTGCAGTGCCATTGATATTTTGAAGTACGAAACTTTGCTTAAAAATCAAAGGCATAATAGGAGTAAAAAGCCTAGCTTGGGTGGCATGTAGCAGTTCTTTAGACTGTTTTGTATTCTGTTCTACTTCTGTGGTCTAAAAATGTAGAATAAGCAAGATGCTTGTTTTCTGTTTGTTATAAAATGCAGTGAGCACTTTCTTTTAAATGTTAGGAAATTTGGAAAGCCTGTGTGCCTGGCTGAGCTGAGTATTCACAGGCGTGTTTTCCACAAGTATGAGTGTAAATAATGTTGTTGTTATTACAGTAAAGGAGGTAAAGACCTTAGGATCATAAATTTGCATGACACGATGGTAAATACTTAGTTTGCTATGGAATTCTTAGAGTTTTAAGGTGTAATTTTATTGAAGATTTTTTTGTACAGTTTTGGCTCCTGAGAACCATAACATTCCACAGATCCTACTGATAAAAATTAGCTCTAAAGCCAGTAATGATGTAACTGTCACTGACTGAACATGGGAGGTTGAAGGAAAATGAATGCTTTCTGATTCAAGAGCTTTCCAGTGTGTTAAAATTAGATTAGAAGCTTTCTCTAAGATGTTGCAAATCTTGTTTTGAGAAGAAAACAGTTGTCCTGTTGCCTTTGATGGTTTACAGCAAGATCAGAGGTAGGTCTCTGTTTAGCTCAGTGAACGTTAGTGCTCATGCCTGTTGCTTTTCTGTGAGGCCCTTGAAACCTCTGAGTAGCTGAATTCCTTATTTTTTCCCCTTTCCTGCTAAGAAACTCACCCGAACCCACTAACAAAAGTTCATAAGCTTGGCTGTGTTTCACCTATCCGGCCCTTTCTTGATTTCTGTGTGTGCACATGCATAGATTTTTTTGGCAAGTCTCAATAGTCCAAATTAATGTTTAAAAACTGAAAATGCTGGGGACTTCATTCTCATTTTTGTCATTTGTTTAATACCGTTCAAAGAGAAACATTTTTTGTTTCGTTGTATGCACTGTTTTGTCAGCATGTACCTCTCTGGGAGAAAAAGCCTTTTCAATGTTCTGTCTTTATCCTCAAAGCATGGTGTATCTTCTGTTCCTTGCATTGTTTGGAGCACTGTCTCGATGTCCTTTTTTACTGCAGAAATACCTATTTGTATTGGGAGTACCTGGTTCCTCTTATTACAGTGATCCTGTCTCATAGAGCACTCCTCAGATCTGGAGAAAACAACCCCTCTGCCCCCAGGCTGTGAGTTATGAGTTAAGAAACCACAGCACGTTGAGGAGCAGAAGAGCGGAGGGAGGGGGGAAGAAGGTCTCTTTTCCAGGGCATTTCAGCTCCATTGAGCACGATTGTATTGCCCTTCATTTCCTAATGAAGGCTTCACCCAGCAGGGACCGAGTCCGCCTGCCGTAGCCTGGAAGCAGGATCACTGCAGTCTTGGGAAGATGTCTTGTGGAAATGGACAGTATCTGGGGCGTAAGCTTACGTGGGGGCTGCATGTACCACAATGTTTTCAGTTCTACTGTAGCACCATGCCATGCTGATTTAAAGACAAACAAAAATAAACTAACCCTAACCCTGGGTACAGTAGGGAATCCTTCTAGAGGTCGCTCTATTTCTGTCTGGAAAGATCAAGGCCAGACAAAAGTCTGATGCCCGCTCACCCCATGTTCTTCCCCGGCTGCAAATTTTACTCTTTGTCCTGAAGATATGAGCATGCCCCGATGTAAGCTACCAGCAGTTACTGTCTGATTTCACACTCACCACTGTCTAATACTGCAGTATACCAATAAAGCATGGACCTTTACCAACTGGAGAGGTTGCTGGCTACTAAACCTACACCAAGCTTAATGAGAATATAAGCATGTCAAGCCATTTAACTGTGTATGCATGGAATTAATTTTTTATTTTTTTATTTACTTTTACCTGTATCAAAGGCTTTTTTACTCATTCTAACTGGTATTTTGCTGTAAAATTTTAATTGTTCTGTCCATTTGCTGGCAAATGCTTTGTCCTAAATCTGAGGAAATTGGTTCATTGAGAAGGTACACCGTTCTCCCAAATCTCTCAGTGCCACTCTTGCCATGGGCGCACATTTTGAAGGTGTGAATTCAGAGCAAGCCTTTCTCCCTGTCATGTTCATCTTCATGCCAGGCAGGGTTCTTGCTTATTTGTGAAATCACATCTGCTCCTGAGATGTTTTTCCTTCCCGTTCTTCCCCATATTTTTATTACTGCATTCAGGGATGTTTGTACGTGAATTTCTGATTGATGTATAACTACTTCTCAAGATACTTAATTCTAACAAACTGTATCCAGCACTCCAGCTTTTTCTGTGTAATGGGGAAGAGGATGGCAGCTTGATCAACTGGTCCCCCTCCAGTTTTTGTGGAAGTCAGTGGGGGATTATTCTTGCATTGAAGGAGAGCAGAGGAGAATCCCCATCCCCTACTTCTGTTAGCTCAGCAGTGTGGCTGTGCCTGGTTCACTGCCGGGAAGAGAACAGATGGACACCCTCCTTAAACTCTTCTCCAGTCTCTGTGGTACTCTAGTCAGCAGCAAAATACATATGAAAACTCCTGCTACTTCATCTGGAGCTCTCCTCTCCCATGTCGCTTTGGATTATGTGTCTTTCTCTGACCAAAGCTTTTAGGTAGAAGTTAGAGGTATGCAACCACTGTGAGTATGGAAAATTAAGCTAGATTTACAGTGGCTAAAGCAGCAGCAGCCCAGGCTGATACTTTCTTATTGAAGAGCCTTCATATTAGTACGCTCAGTAATGCAAGGACAAGGGGCAACAGCTTGGGGTTTCATCTGGTAGACTGGAGTTTAAAGAACACTCATCTGCCCTTAAAGCAGAGTAAATGGGATCTGGATGTCAAAAGCCTGCAGTACTTGGAAAAACATCCCCTGACTTAAGTAGCTGTGGAGCAGGCCTAAGAGAGAATAAGCCAGGAGCCCTGCAACATCCCAGGTGTACTGAGAAAGGCACTGTGCTGGCTCTTAGTGTATTGTAATTTCTAACAATGAACCTACAAACCTTGAGGTTTACTCTTGACCTTTAACCTTGAACTGTTACTCAACCCGTAACAGTTGAGTTTGAATGAGGACTGTAGCTGTACATGAAGCTTTCCAGCAGAATTTCAGTCACTTTCAGTAATGGTTGATGTTTCCATAATTGGGTAATTTTCACTTCTTGGTACTCCACAGAGAAGGAACATGGCTTAACATTACTGTTCTCTTCCTTGCTGCTGAAACACAGCGTGTAGGGATGGGAATTCTCTCATTTGAAGTAGATGCAGAGCGCTAAATGGCATGAGTTTGTTACACTGAAGTTTCAGGAAAAAGGGAATAAATGAGGAAGGAGTGTCTTCAGGATATATTTGATCCCACTTACATTCCTCACAGAGAAGAGCCTCTGACTAGGGATTTTAGGTCATCTTATGCTGTCTGTGCAGTCAACAAAGAAAGAGGCAGCACACAGTTCAGCACACCTATGATTTGCATGCACCTCTGGGAGGGACTTTCTTCATTAGGTGAAAAGTAATGGACTTTGCCCCCAGCCTGTACTGGGCATACTTTAAAGCAGCGTAGCTCAGCCGGCCCAAGGGTCTGTGGGCACCAAGCTCACACCAGTCCCTATGGCTTAACGTCTGAGTTTGGTGGGAGCCTAGAGCAAAGCAGATACTGCAGGTGGGATGGATCGCGGCCAGCCAGCCAAGCGCAGAGCCCAACCTATCCCTCTCCTGCTGGGCACCTGCAGCTTGCCAGTGCTCCCATGCATTCCCACCACCAAACTGCAACCAGCAACTGTGATGTGTGTTTTGACAGAGGTATGTCTAGTAAGCATTTGATTTTAACCACTGAATTCATTTTGCTTAGCACATGAAACCTTTATGTTGTTGGGGGCTGATCTGAGACACTTCCAAAACTAGGACAGTAACCCACAGTTTCATGTTCTGTGACCATGTGAAATGCCATTGTTGTTTTGCAGATTTTTTGTGCTCAAGCCATCCTCAGATAAACATTCTTTTGTACCCATCTTTTGGTTTGGGTGTATAGGGCTAGCTCCATTATATCTGACAGATGAGCCCTCAGTTCAAGTCTGAATCTAAATGAAAATTACTTGAAGTACAAGTAAAGATAATTCTATGTTAGCAGCTGCAAACCTTTTAGGCCTCCAATGCACTATGCAATACCACTCGGTGTCTGACAGCTGATGTGCTAATAATTTGCTAATGTGCTAATCATAAGGAATTCTTTGGGGTAAGATGTGAGGAATTTCAGTACCGTGTAAATAAGACCGGTCTTCCTTCTTCTTCTGTTTATATTCTGCAGTATGTAGTTGATGAGTAGAACCTATATGAATATACTATTTTGTGGCAGGAGGTCAGAGGAAATACTGAGAGAAGACCCTTTGGTTAATGTAGGTTATTTGGTCCTCACCTCCAAGAAAAAGAGAAAGTCACTTTGCATCATTGCCTTGACCCATCAGCATGACACATGTCCTGATTGGTGACGGTGGAGTGAAGACCTTCAGTTTTCATTCCTTCATGATTTATTGACTTTCTTACAGCAGAGCAAGTTGGCTTCCCACGTTTACCTGAACAACACTCAACGTGGTGGTCTTTATGGCTGTGCTGGTTGTAATTAGGCCCCAGAATGTGCTAATGTAACAGCATTTTGAGGCCCTTTTGCAGTATAGCCACTTTCTTATACCTATATTCTGAGTTAAATTTTGAGTTGTTCAGCATACTGGCAGACAGGGGTCTAGCCTCTTTCCTGTGGGTGGTGGTGTTTAGATTTGGTCACTGCTCATGCGCACGTAAATACCAAAAAAATAGAATGTAGCATTTCAACTCGCTGCAAAACAGCTCTGCAAATGGCAGTGATGTATTGGTGTGCAAGTCTGTAATCAGTGGGTGCATACACAATGCTGTGAGCCACCAGGCACAGTTTTTCTGGGTATTTTTGTAATACTTTTCCCAAGTCATGTCTTCCAAATGTGGATTAGGAAGTCTTTTTTAATTCATTGTCCATTCGATATTTTATAGTTTGAAAAATCTGAAGTTGTACTGATAAAAATTCCAGTACATACAAAGTTAGATCTAGGATCATAAATAGGTAGGTAGATATGTTGATTTATCTATATCTATCTATCACAGATAGGTGCTATTTAACTTCTAGAATACAATGCCTGTGAACTTCTCACAGAGGTGCAAATCATTTACTTGCTGTCGTATGACAGGCCTAGTGCCAGAATTTCTTTGTTTCCACGTTTGAGCTGGTATCACTTTTCTTATGTCTTTTGTAATGTAGAGTGTAGAACTTTTAACCTTACAACCTTGCTATTAATCTGTTTCACTATTTCTCACTGATGAATTCCATTTCTTTTGAAAACACTGTATACAGTTGTGTGCTAGTGTCAATAAAATTGACATTTGTGTAACAAGCTGTGGCATTCTCTCAGATTTCACTGAACACTGATTTAGTGTGAAACTGTTGGTAAATCCTTTCTTGATAGCTGTAATAATACAGAACTTTGATTTATAATAGGCTACATAACTGTCGTGATTACGTAAACTGATAACTGTATTGTTTTTTTATTTCTCTTTTCAAAGGAATGAAATATGAACTGGTTTGGAATTGGAAAACATTCATGTTCTAGCAATAAATCTAAGCTCTTCCAGAAAATAAATAGGTTTTACTACTGGCCTAATTACATTTATTGGTGACTCTGTTTACTGGAGTGTCTCAGCTGTGTTGTAGGAGCAGAAACACTTACCTTTCATAATCTAGGGAGGATATAAACCCATGACAGTACAATGTATTTGACCTTAGGTATACGTGGTGATACATGTTTTACATTTAATCCCAGACAGCCTATTAGCTGTGGTAATCAAGACCTTGTCACATGTTTGTTTTTTTTGTTGGATATTAAGGTATGATGCCAAAACCATACAGACTGTTCATGTTCTTCCACATGAAAGATCCATCTTCCAAAACAAATTTAGATTTACAGAGGTTTGGAGGAGGGGACAACCGGGAAAACAGTGGGCATTTTTTGGCAAACTCTCTCCTTTGTGCAGTCAGCAGTCTGGCTGCCTCCCAAAAGACAAAATGCTAATTTCAGTAATATTTAATGTAGTGTATATGAATCCATGGAAGTGTAATTAATTGTCTAATTCTTTAATATTTTTCATCCAAAATTAAATGGGACCTTATAAATGTGCTAATCTAAAGTTGTCATGCTTTGTGCATTAAAAATATTGCTTTTCTTGTGTAAATGTAATGCTAGCATTTCCACCCCAAACAATCAGAGGAGCATGGAAAGACCTACAAGGTATACTATGCATACTTGTGTTGTGTGTAGCAATTGGGGAACTAGTAGTTTCCTCCCTTCCTGTTAGATTTGCCTGGTGTTACGTAACAGCAACACTGCTGTAGAAAGTCATTGTTTCTTTTTCTCTAGACTTCCACTAGATAAATTTGTTCTAACTTGTGTCCTGTAGCTCCCTCTGAAGTACTGCTTTGAGTCTTTGAAGTTTCACTTTGCTAGAAAGAATGGCACTCCTAGGGTGACTCCCTTGTTGTATTTATAATCTTTAATAGAGTGGATGACATTGCTGAAAAAAATTGTATTAATTTAACATTTAGCTGTAAATCTTCCAGTTTAGTCATGTATGCCCTGACCCCTTCCTTACAGAGACACTAATTTCAGCCAGTTTCATCAGCTAAGAGAACACTCCAGTCCCTTGGTTAATGCAAGGGGATGCAGCTCCTCTGACTTCCAAGTCCGTTTGGACTAGTTTGAGGACCCTGATGGTTGTGTCTTGTAGTGTAATTTCACAGGCTGCAACTTAGGGTTGTAACTTAGGGTTTGTATTTCATAAAGAGAGCCTGTCCTAACTGTTTTCTTTTACCATTTTTTTTAGCAGGTTCTCTGACTGGCAGCCCTCATCTTTCAGAGCTTTCCATCAATTCCCAAGGAGGACCATCAGTGGTGAATATGTCATTATCCCCAAACTTGAGCCCTGATGCCAAGCAGTCATCTCCCTTGATCAGCCCTTTACTAAATGACCCGTCATGCATCAGGACTGAGGAAGAGGAAGAGGTCCGAAGAAAGGTAAGGCAGAGGCATTTGGCCTTGGCTCTCTTCTCTGTGCTGTGTTATGACTACTGCTATTTGTCAAAGCGATGAACACCTACACCCCTTGCAGCTTTCTCATCATAGATTCACACAAATAACTTGAGATGGGTCACTTGGTGTCTGCTGTGGTCAGTCCGGGTGCATCCAAGAGCATCCCTGGGCTCCTAAGGCTGAACTCCTGGTTTGGAGTGGGACTGGCCAGAACCACAGAGCATCTGTAGCTGAGGGCTCAGCCTGGATTCATCCTCCTGAACAGAGGTGCAGGAATTAGGGAATTAACTCCTCTTTAAGCAGTAGAAAGAAGGTAGGTAGCTTCATGCCCCTAAGATGGGATGAATCTGGACCAGTCCTTTGAGCAGCAACCTTAATTTTGAGCTTCTTTTGAAAGTGTTTCTTATAAACTTGATTTGTTTTTAAGGAGAAGCATTTAGTAGATTGTTGTAACAAGGCAGTCAACTCCAATGTGTTATTGGAGAAAGAATTTCCAGGTGACAGAGAGAAAAGGTGCAGCGTTGAGCCTGTGTAGGAGTATACAACCCAGGCTCTGCAGTCTGTTCCTGCTGGGAGCACCACTGGGAGCATTTGGAGTGGAAAATGCTCTCTTTGAACCACAGCCTGCAGTGCTAAGCTGGGAGTGTTTGGCTCAGCTCCATCATTGCAGCAAAGCCATAAGGGAGCATCACATCCAAAACTGTCATCAGAGACAGAAGGGATTCTGTCTGAGCCAGGGTGCGCTGGGTATCTGCTGGCTCATCTGCCTGTACTGCAGGGCGAGAGGGGGATCTTGTGCTTCTGTTGCCTGTTTTTTCTCCTGAGCTGGGAGCATCTCAGGAGGAAGGAGGTAGGAACTCAGCTGGCTTTAGTGGAACTCAGCTGGCTTTGATGGAAAGTGGCAGCATGTATAAGGAAGATAAGTGAGAGAAATTTGAGAAGAAACGCCAAGAAACTGTTAATAGACTCAAAATTGTCTATGTCAGTCCAAGTTACAGCAGCCAGTGACTGTTCTAGTTTATACCAGCTGATGATGGTTCCCCTGGGATTGTGCACTGACTGAGAAATGCCCACACAATCTTGCCTCACACCCCTTTCTGGTGCATCCACTACATAGTTGATCTTCAGGGAAGAAACATAGGAGCAAAAGATTTGTGGTTGTTTTGCTCTTCCTTTTTACTTCCTAAGCAGCACAGAGCAAGACCAGTTGAGATCCTTTAGCTCTTCAAAACCACTCATGCCTGCTGGATAACTCAGGAGAGTTTGGGTTGCTTTTTTTTTTTTTTTTTTTTTTCTGGAATTTGAAATCTGTAACAAACCTTAAAATCCTTCCTCTCTTCCACTGTCCATCTGCATGGGGAAAATCTTCCAGATTTCATTTTTTATAGAGTATTTTGCTGCAGATTCTTACCCTGCCAATTAAACCTGTTATAATCAGAGACTAATTTTTGTAGGATTTGGTGAATTTGATTCAAATAGTTGCCTAGCCTGCAAATTATTTCTTTCTGAACTCCAGAATATATCCTGCTCCAGAGGTGTGGAATAAACTGAAAAGAACATGAGCACCCCAAAGCTATAGAAGTCCCCTTGGCAGAAAGAAATCTCTCAAGAACCCATTGAAAGTGTTTGTTCTCTTCTGTTGGCAAGGCAGAATTGTTTTCAGGGCTTCAGGGCTTATGAACATTCAAGCATGAGTCACAGTAACCACAAGCAGGGGTCACTAGTTTGTAACTCTCTTGGTGATTGTTGTCTGCAGTTCTTCTTTTTTTTTTCCTACAGAAAGCAGCTCCATAAAAGCAGACAAAAACCTAATGTGTTTGTAATTTGCAGAGATTCCCAACTGAGAAAGCTTACTTCATTGCTAAAGAAGTAGCGACCACAGAACGAACATACCTGAAGGACCTTGAAGTCATCACATCGGTATGTTTACTTTAGCATTACTCATGAAACATGTGAAGCTCTAGTCAGCAGCACGATTTCATCTGCTCCATTTAACATCTTCGCTGTTCCACGCTACTTTTATGTGCTGCACTGTAGGTATTCTCTTCTGGGCACAGGAGTACAACTCTAGGGAGGAAATAACAGAAAAAGCAGAAACCAGATCTGTGCTGTGGTTAGGAACATTCACTATGAAACCCTTTCAGGTTGAGGAACTTGGAACACAGCTCAGTTATTCTTTCTTGCTCTCATACTTTGTGGTTGCAATTACTAAAAATGCCTGCGGGTTTTCAATGATTTCTCTTAAAACTGAAGTAGCTCCCTAGGGAGACATGGTAGTGTTTTCTCTTGGCTTAAATGCCCTCCATTTAGCATGATGTATTGCAGAGCACCTATCGCACCTACGTGAATGATTCTGACTTTTCAGTAAGTAAAACTGTCTATTAAATAACTAATTATTTTGTAGCATCTGATGAACGTGTAATTGTTAAAATCACCAAAACAAATTATGCGCCTGCTTTGCACACACAACAGTTTTTTTTTTTAACTTTCAAGAGCAACATGTGCAAGATATGGCTTTAAATAATAATTATCTGTGAAAAGGATACACTGGATCCAAAACTTCTCATGGTATGTCAGCATTCCTGCCAGTTCCAGACCTCCCAGGTATTTAATTGCCCATTGTGTGAACCTGTGTGTGGTTTGCATTAAGGGTGCGTTGCCACCTCCTTCACTGAGCGTTGTGGTAAGGAGGATATGCTGCAGAGAAGAGCTGGTAGCAGCAGGGAACCAGGGAGAGACACTTTCTCCCCAGCTTCCCTTCTGTTCCAGAAGCCCACCTGGCAGATGAAGTTGATCTGACACCAGCTTAGACATAACCAATGCAGGCTGGAGCAGCATGGTTGTTACAGGCAGGAAGATAGCTGTGGCTTCACTGCCTACTGCTCCTGGCTTACTGGAGATGCCAGGCTGAGGAGGGAAGAGACCAGGCTGTGTGGGACAGAGATCATTGCTGCAGGCCTAACAACAGATGTGCTGTCTTCATCATCCGTTTCACCCAGTGGCTTCAGAAGCAGAATGTTTTGCTCTTTGTAGCTCCCTACCAGTTTCTGCCTTAGGTCTAACCCCCACTTCCCACCCAGCCCTTTATCCCTGTAGCAGGCAAATTTGAAGAGAGGTGTACAGCTAAGCTGATAATCAGACCCATCAGCTGTTCCCCTAAGATCTCTGGCCCCAGAGGCCACTGGGGGTGAACAAGGAGCCAGTGTCCTTGAAAAAAAACAGGGTTTCATGCATGAAGTATGAGCATTGGTAGCTCTGCAGTTCTTCAACCTTCTGCTCAGTGCAGAAATAAAATGGGAGAGAGGTAGGCTTGGGATTATCCTAGGTCTGGGACAACACCAGCTGAGCCAGCATCAAGCCTGCTGTAACTTAAACATGGTCCCAACAGCCTTCTAGGGCCTGCTGGGAGTCAACCATATGTAGCTGGAACCCCGTGGGGCAGCAAGGAGGGAGTACTCTTATCACATCGAAGAGAATAGTCTGCCACCTTGGCAAGCCCCATAGTCCTCTGGTTGTACATCACCTTTCTGTCTCCCAGTGCAAATAAAATAAAGAGAATACGGAGCAAAACTGATCAGGAGCCTGTTGCACTCTTAGCAGTGTCTGGCGCTGACCCTCCTATTCCTGCTCCTTGTGCCTTATCTTGGGAGTGCAATGTGCTGTCCTCCTTGTTCACCTGGCAAAGCGTGTGGTTTCTCTATCTGCGAGCAGCAATGTGGGCACAAGTGTTTGCTGTACCAACTCCTGTCAAAGGGGTTTCAGACAGAACTCAGCGAAAGAAAATGCAGAGCATATTTTGCGGTCTTGCTGGAACGTTTGCAAGTATTCTCTTGAGAAAATAACCCTTGCACCTACAATATTTGTAAATCCAGTTTGGGTTTGAAGGGAATTTTTGAGGTTTGATGATTGATGGCCAAGGGGAAGGGAGATTTCTTTCCACCCACTCAGGGCCTGGCCACTGATACGAGCACCAGTTCAGCATGCAGGAGTTTTGGGGTAGCCTGAGTTACATTTCTAGTGCCAACTATACAGCTCCATTCTGGGTTAGGTGCTTAAAGACAGCAAATGGTCATACCTGCTGCATTCCACCTGCTTGGTAATTTTGCTTCTCTTTTTGTTTGTAGTGGTTTCAGAGTGCCGTGAGTAAAGAGGATTGCATGCCCGAAGCACTGAAAAATCTCATTTTCTCCAACTTCGAACCTTTGCACAAATTTCACACCAGTTTTCTCAAGGAAATTGAGCAGAGACTTGCTCTGTGGTAAGATTGTTGTTTGTTTGTTTGTTTGTTATTTAGCAGTGTTTTTTCAGGCAGTCTAACATTTTTGCACTCCCCTTTTTGCTAATTCTTTGTGATTCGATTGTTGTGATTCATTTGTGAAAGCCACGGATGTCATTTATTAACAGACTTCATATATTGAATCATGCTTTGTTCGTGTTTACTTGACAAACTGTATTGTTCAGATATCTCAGTCAGGTACAGACATATGCAAATGAGATCCTAACACCGGATGAAGCTTTCTTTTGCCAAATGTCAGTGTTTCTGTATGGCCGCTCTTCTGAAAAAACATGCTGCAGGCAAGGCTTATGAGTAATACAGAGGGGGAGGTGAAGGACCAAATCCTCTTTCTGTCAAATAAGGGTGCACAGCACCCTCTGCAAATTGACAGAGTATTAGAAAAGGATATTGACCCTAAAATTTATCTATCTTAGCTTAATAGTGGCAGTAAAACATGGCCTTTTTGTGAAATAGCTGTGGATTGAGTAATTCTGCCCAGGCAAGACTCAGTGCATTTGAGCAGTGATGTCTGAGCAGAGGCAGCACGCAGAAGCCCTGTCCTTGCTCTGATTACACCTGTCTGCACTGGATTGTCATGCTCTGTGTAGGCATTTTATGGTGGGTTATCAGTCCTGAGAATCCAGCTTTTCCTTCTGAGTAATAAAAGTGACCATGGAAGAATGATGTGAAAGCAATGAACGGGCGCCCTTGCAGGCAGACCTGATGAGTGCTAATCAGTTTAATACCTGTGCAACCAATGAATCAAAACAAAAGCAAAACATAGTCTTAAAGCATGTGAGTTTAGCTCTTGTACTGTGATGATCTAGGTCACTGAATGAGAACACAGCACGCTGCAGACTGGTGCTTTCCAAACCCACCCTGCACAGTTCCAGAATTAGCGGGTATTTTCTGGGGGCAGGGGACTGCCTCTTAGAGCTGACATCCTCGGCCAGGACTTTGTGGTTGGTGTTTGACGTAAGCTTACTTCCAAGGCATGTGCTGCACAGCAACCCTGCCTGCATCTCCTTTTCTTCATTGGGCTGCTACTGTTTTAATTGAGTCAGGATTCTGACTTGCTGGTGTTAATTGCTTTTCAGTAAGGAATATTTATGGCGGGTACTTTGAGAAGCCTCCTTTAAATGTTGTAAATAGTGAATGTTTCTCTGCCCGCGGTGTAGGATTAACAGTAGTGGGGTGAGGGTGAAGGGTGAAGTGCTGAGAAAAGGAAGATTTATAGTTTGGGAAGGACCAAGTTCTGCTCTCTAGCAGACCAAGCTGATCTAGCGAGTTTCATGGGTGCTGATTCCTAGGGCACATGCTGAAATAGATTCCCTCCATACCTTTATGGTTGCTGCTGTTATTACAGGTGGATGCCAACTTCCTGCTCAGATGTGATGTTTTCTAAAATTGAATTATGCTGCAATAACAGCCTAACCCTAGGCTACTGGGATTAGAGAGTAGAGAGAGTAGAGAACAAATCTCAGCTTTTGGAGGCAGCTGCTAGAAATGGCTGTACCTAACTTGAATTCAGCTCCCTGTAGAAGGGCCTGAAGAAAAACACACTTTTATAAAGAGTAATGTGGAAAAGAGACTGGTACCAAGTCAGACTGCCCAGGCTTCTTAACCTGCATGGATACCCGTAATACATGGGTCTATAAGCAATAGGCGAATGTTTGGAGCTGAAGTTGTCCCACTGATTTAATGCATTGCCAAGGTAGCATGCAGTTTCTGAGAGCTTCCAGTCAAATGCAACTTTAGCCAAAGATGCTCTCATCCATATGATTTTGGCACTCTGGTATCTCACTTTCAGGTGAGCTGTCACCCACACTGAGACTTAACCTATGAGCAAACAACAGAAAGAGGTAGGGAGTGAGTATCCCTGGCAGTAAGTGCATTTCTAGGATATAGTTTCATCCAGTATGCTTCTTGGCAGTATGTCCTCTATCTCACCTTCCTCTGAGCCCTGCGTATCTGGGTATATACTGACAAAGAAATACAGAACTGTTGTCTCCCTTCCTATGCCCATGACACAAAACACAATGAAGCTGCCAGACTCCTGGGTGCCTGGTGGTAACCACAACCTCTGAGCTTGTGCACATGAGGCCACTTGAGCCCACAGCAGCATGTGTAAGCGGACAGTGCATTTCACAGAACCCCTATTACTCTGAGGCATGTTGCCTTTCAGTTTCCAATGCTTCTTTCCAAGATTCACACTGGAAGATGGCTTTACAAACTTCAGTGAAATGTTTTCAGCTAACTTTGCAGCTGTAAATGGCACAGACAAGATGAGGCCATTCTTCAGTCACTTGAGAGATCTTGGTGGTCTCCAGTGTGCAGTGAGGAGCTGAGATACAGGACTGCAAATGCCCCCCATCAGTGAGGAGGTGGAACAATGTTAATGGGGACATGAGGAATGATTGCTAATGCTGTGTGAATCCAGTTCATTCACTTTTCTTC